>NC_090447.1:670440757-670748064 GCF_031143425.1 Pleurodeles waltl
TGCACCAAAGATATCTTCCACAATTGCAGAAGAGGTCTCCATCCTCTGTCGCTTATGATGCAATTCAGTCAATTTTGGAACCTTCTTTAAATCATCTATACATTTTAGGGAAAACTATCCCTAAATAGCATGTCCCATAACATCCTCTTGGAAAAAGGTAATAAGCATTAAGTCACCAAATATAGTAGATCCCAGGAATAGCAGGGTCCTGGCCATTCAGCATAAAAGTCCACTAACTCTGAAACAAGAGCACATGCCTACATTCACTCGTTCCCACAAATAAAGTTCAGTGCGTCATTTTGGCCTATATATACAAAGATTCCCTACATGTAGTGCATATAATGCTAATTTTCCCTGCTTTTTAATAGCAGTGTGAGCATAATCATTTTTATAAGCCCTTTTCTCTAAACATTTTTCAATTTTTTCTTTTAATGTTGTTCTCCTATCATCAGTATGTCCTATAAAGCTCTTTTCTAAAGTTGTAAGCAAGCATGTGAGGTTATTATGATGCGCATATGCGGTCCTACATGTCAGTGTTGGCTCAAAAGAATCTTCTAACTAGTACTATATCATGTTCTCTGGCTACTTTACTCAGGTATCTAATAATGGGAACAAACGAAACACAACATCATGGTTAGAATAAAAATACTGTATAGACTCTTGGTTATAGAACCTTGTTAGTAGCAAACTGCAGCTTATTCCGTAGGTTAAAGGTAAGCTGTGGTACGTAACTCTTTCCTCTAATGACGAAGGAATTTGCGTACACACAAGACAATTATTCACATCCATCGTTTCAACATACTCAACAAGCGATAGAAAACGTTAGAAGAAAGCTCTCCTTGTCCATTAGTATAATCATGCAAATATTTCTCATCCAGCTTAAAGCTCTCTAAAGCTGTTAGTGTAGTCGTTTCAGGAGCAGAAGTAATAGTAGCTCATTTCATATCATGAGCAGACATTCCCACAATCATCACTATAAACAAGATTCCACACATAACTGCCAATCCAACACCCGTGTATCTACAGCGCCTACCAATTCTATCTTGACTATTTAGCTCAGCCATGATCAGTAAAGAATCAGAAAGCAGAAGTAACTCATATAAAGTGCAGTAAAAATAAAAAAATCTTCTCTCACAGTTCAGTTTCACATCCAGGAACCCTTTTTCTTTTACAAAATCAATTAGCAGCTTGTCACATCCGGTTTTCAGTCAAATCAGGTTATCAATGTCTCTTCCAGTATTATTTTCAAACAGTCTCTTTTAGGATTTTTCAGATTAAGTCAACAAGTTAGCTTCCTTGATCACCTTCAGGTTACATCAAAACACTGACTCGGAACTTCTCTGTCAAAACAAAAAGACAAACTTGTGTTGCCATTCATTGGTAGTTACATATGCCTATTCAGGACCTGCGTAACATCGACTTGCTATTCTCTTTCTTTTCAACCTTTGATCACCACTTAATTCTCCTTCACTCAATTCTTCTTTTCTCGAAGTGTCCACTTCCTCCTCTATTGTTTATGACCAATACCTTTTTCTTCCCTATCTGTGATTCAGGCCAATTATCTCCTTTTCTTGTTCCTTCTGTTAATATTCTACTCAGGATGGGATTCTTCTTCTATTTTTCTATGGTGTTTTCTCTTGATGGACCTGCAACGGGTTCCAGAGGAGTCAGATCACTTTGACTTTGATCCGTCTAAACTCTTTCACCCTCTTGGTCTGGCACTTGCTCTGTTTGCTTTTCAGCGCAGTCTGCTTCTGGGAGAACCTCTGCTGAGCTAGGCTCTCCGGCTGTATCCGTCAAGATTGGTTCTTGTGCACCCTCCGGTAATTCTTCACCTTCATCTCTTTCAGGGGTAATGTAACCATCTTCCACGAGCTCTGGTTCAACTTCAGGCTCTATTGGCTCCTTTTCTGGCTCAGGTGCGGCGACTGTAGGAGGCTGGCCTGGCTTGTAGTGGGTACCAGAGGTACTTACACCTTGTGCCAGGTCCAGTTATCCCTTATTAGTGTAGAAGAGGTGTTTCTAGCAGCTTAGGCTGATAGAAGGTAGCTATGGCAAAGCAGCTTAGGCTGAACTAGGAGACATGTAAAGCTCCTACTATACCATTGGTGTCATATGCACAATATCATAAGAAAACACAATACACAGTTATACTAAAAATAAAGGTACTTTATTTTTATGACAATATGCCAAAAGTATCTCAGTGAGTACCCTCAGTATGAGGATAAGTTATATACACAAGATATATGTACACAAGCCAAAATTATGCAGGTTCTAGCAAGAAAAGTAATGCAAGCAGTGTAAAGTTACAATAGATTGCAATAGGAGCACACAGGTATAGGGGTAACACAAACCATATACTCCAAAAGTGGAATGCGAACCACGAATGGACCCCAAACCTATGTGAGCTTGTAGAGGGTCGCTGGGACTGTAAGAAAACAGTGAGGGTTAGAAAAATAGCCCATCCCAAGACCCTGAAAGGTAGGTGTAAAGTGCACCTACAACCCCCAGAGAACACAGAAGTCGTGATAGGGGGATTCTACAAGGAAAACCAACACCAGCAACGCAACAACAGTGGATTTCCGGACCTGAGTACCTGTAAGACAAGGGGACCAAGTCCAAAAGTCACGACAGTGTCGAGAGTGGGCAGGAGCCCAGGAAATGCCAGCTGAGGGTGCAAGGAAGCTGCCACCGGATGGAAGAAGCTTGGTGTTTTGCAAGAACGAAGAGGACTAGGAACTTCCCCTTTGGAGGATGGAGGTCCCACGTCGTGAAGAAGCTTGCAGAGGTGTTTCCACGCAGAAAGACCACAAACAAGCCTTGCTAGCTGCAAGGGTCACGGTTAGGGTTTTTGGATGCTGCTGTGGCCCAGGAGGGACCATGATGTCGCCACTTGGATGAGGAGAGAAAGGGGGCGTCCAGCAAGCCAGGGAGCCCTCACAGAAGCAGGCAGCACCCGCAGAAGTACCAGAACAGGCAATTAGAAGAGGAGTGAACCGGAGTCCACGTAAAGTCACAAAAGGGAGTCCCACGATGCCGGAGGACAACTTAGAAGGTTCTGCACTGCAGGTTAGAGTGTCGGGACCCAGGCTTGGCTGTGCACAAAGGAAATCCTGGAAGAGTGCACAGGAGCCGGAGCAGCTGCAAATCACGCGGAACCCAGCAATGCAGTCTAGTGTGGGGAGGCAAGGACTTACCTCCACCAAACTTGGACTGAAGAGTCACTGGACTGTGGGAGTCACTTGCACAGAGTTGCTGAGTTCCAGGGACCACGCTTGTCGTGCTGAGAGGGGACCCAGACGACCGGTGATGCAGTCTTTTGTTGCCTGCGGTTGCAGGGGGAAGATTCCGTCGACCCACAGGAGATTTCTTCAGAGCTCCTGGTGCAAGAAGGAGGCAGGCTACCCCCAGAGCATGCACCACCTGGAAACAGTCGAGAAAGCCGGCAGGATGAAGCGATAAAAGGTTGCTAGTAGTCGGCTGGCTACTTTGTTGCGGTTTTGCAGGCGTACTGAGCAGTCAGCGGTCGATCCTTTGGTAGACGGTGAAGAGGGAGATGCAGAGGAACTCTGGTGAGCTCTTGCATTCGGTATCTGGTTAGATCCCCAAAGCAGAGACGCTAAATAGCCAGAAAAGGAGGATTGGCTACCAAGAGAGGTAAGAGCCTATCGGAAGGAGCCTCTGATGTCACCTGCTGGCACTGGCCACTCAGAGCAGTCCAGTGTGCCACAAACACCTCTGTTTCCAAGATGGCAGAGGTCTGGGACACACTGGAGGAGCTCTAGACACCTCCCCTGGGAGGTGCAGGTCAGGGGAGTGGTCACTCCCCTTTCCTTTGTCCAGTTTCACGCCAGAGCAGGGCTGGGGGATCCCTGAAATGGTGTAGACTGGCTTATGCAGAGATGGGCACCATCTGTGCCCATCAAAGCATTTCCAGAGGCTGGGGGAGGCTACTCCTCCCCAGCCTTCACACCTATTTCCAAAGGGAGAGGGTGTTACACCCTCTCTCAGAGGAAATCCTTTGTTCTGCCTTACTGGGCCAAGGCTGCCTGGACCCCGGGAGGGCAGAAACCTGTCTGAGGGGTTGGCAGCAGCAGCAGCTGCAGTGGAGACCCCGGAAAGGCAGTTTGGCAGTACCCGGGTTCTGTGCTAGAGACCCGGGGGATCATGGAATTGTCCCCCCCCAATGCCAGAAGGGCATTGGGGTGACAATTCCATGATCTTAGACATGTTACATGGCCATGTTCGGAGTTACCATTGTGACGCTGTACATAGGTAGTGACCTATGTACAGTGCACGTGTGTAATGGTGTCCCCACACTCACAAAGTCTGGGGAATTTGCCCTGAACGATGTGGGGGTACCTTGGCTAGTGCCAGGGTGTCCACACACTAAGTAACTTTGCACCCAACCTTCACTAGGTGAAGGTTAGACATATAGGTGACTTATAAGTTACTTAAGTGCAGTGGTAAATGGCTGTGAAATAACGTGGATGTTATTTCACTCAGGCTGCACTTGCAGGCCTGTGTAAGAATTGTCAGATCTCCCTATGGGTGGCAAAAGAAATGCTGCAGCCCAAAGGGATCTCCTGGAACCCCAATACCTTGGGTACCTCAGTACCATATACTAGGGAATTATATGGGTGTACCAGTATGCCAATGTGAATTGGTAAATGTAGTCACTAGCCTGTTAGTGACATATTTGGAAAGCAGAGAGAGCATAACCACTGAGGTTCTGGTTAGCAGAGCCTCAGTGAGACAGTTAGGCATCACACAGGAAACACATACATATAGGCCACAAACTTATGAGCACTGGGGTCCTGGCTAGCAGGGTCCCAGTAACACATAAACATTCTGACAACATAGGGTTTTCACTATGAGCACTGGGCCCTGGCTAGCAGGATCCCAGTGAGACAGTGAAAACACCCTGACATATACTCACAAACAGGCCAAAAGTGGGGGTAACAAGGCTAGAAAGAGGCTACTTTCTCACAGCGACCTTTTTAACCGTTGTTGGTGCTTTCAACAACGTTTTTTCATGATCTAGGGGACATACCACTCTCTTTGTATGGCTCGCGTGTATCCAGTTTGGTTCCAAACAGGTCTTGCGAACATGCTTTCTGACAACAACCCAGTCACCGGTTCTGAGGGTGTGCCCTGGATCATGGATGGGTGGCAGGGTGGTAGCCTGCACCTGCTGAGAGAACATGGGAGTAATCCACATCAGCCAGACCATTGCAGTAGTCCAACACCATATCATCTGTAATGTTTACAAGTGCATTGGCGGGAACTGCTGGTAATCGCATTGCTCTGCCCATGAGGATTTCATGGGGCTACAGCCCTGTCTTCCTGTCAGGTGTGTTTCTCATCCACATCAACACCAAAGGCAATGCATCTGGCCATTTCAGATTCATAGCTGCACACATCTTTGCAATTCTTGATTTCAATGTACCATTCATCTGTTCCACCAGTCCTGATGCTTCAGGGCAATAGCTACAATGCAACTTTTGCTCAATGTTTAGTGCTGCACATAAGAGTTTAATCACCTCATTATTGAAGTGAGTTCCCCTAACTGATTCTAAATAGATCAGAAACCTGTAACGTGGTATCAGTTTCCTAAGTAACAACTTTGCTACTGTGAGACTGTCATTTCTTCTGGTAGGATATGCTTCAATCCAATGACTAAAAACACACACAATCACCAACACGTATTTCAAACCGCCACATGAAGGCATCTCAATGAAATCCAATTGCATTCTGCTGAATGGACCTGCTGCTCTTCCAATATGGCTCAAATTCACCACTCTTCCTTTTCCGACATTTAGCTGCTGACAAATTATACAGCGATGACATACTGCCTGTTCTGCCTGCCTGACCTTAGGGTTAAACCAATCAATTTTGAACAATCTAACCATGGCACCTCTCCCAATATGTGCCTGTCCATAATAATAACTGGCTATTTGGGACAATAAACTATTTGGCAGGACTAGCTGACCCTCTTCAGAAACCCAAATTTCAACAGGTCATTGAACACATTTCAATTTAGCCCAAAGACGTTTCTCTTCTTTGTCAACATTACTTTGCAATGTTTTTAACTCTTCCAGAGTATCTATCACTTTCAATGCAAAACTTGTACATGTACTGTCTTCTTCTGACATCGGTTCCCACTTGTCTTTGAACGATATACAATTCAATGCGCAAAACCTTGCGACTTGATCTGCATATCCATTTCCCAATGAGATGTAATCTTGTGCCTTTTGATGTGCACCGCATTTTACCACAGCAATTTCTTCAGGTAACTGTATCGCATACAACAAACTCCTTTATCTTGTCGCCATTTCTTACTGGTGTACCAGTAGAGGTCAGGAAACCTCTTTACGACCACAATTGATCAAAATTATGAACAATTCCAAATCTGTATTGGCTGTCAGTATAGATTGTGACTCTCAGTCTTGCAGAAACATGGCATGCTCTAGTAAGAGCAACCAATTCTGCTACTTGTGCAGAATATACACCTCAAAGCCAGGAATCTTCTACTGTACCTGTGATTGTGCATACAGCATATCCTTCTCTCAGTGTCCCCGTACCATCTCTGAGACATGAGCCATCAACAAAGAGAATTTGGTAATTTTCTTCCAATCGAGTATCTCTGATATCAGGCCTTAGTTTTGTACACAGTTCAGTTACCTCAAGACAATCAAGCTCAATATCTTTCTCTTTTTCAATTTCAACAGAATCATTCAGAAGTAATGCTGCTGGATTCAACACTGTGCATCTTTTCAGTGTTACATTTGGAGCATCTAGTATGCTCGTCTCATACCTTGTCAATCTTGCACCAGTTCGTCCTTGTCAGTAAAATCTCAACAGAATGAGGAACCATTACTGTCAAAGGGAATCACATCACTACTCCCTCACATTGAGAAAGGCTTTGAATAACTGCGGCAACTGCCTGCAAACAGCCTGGTAAAGCTACTGCGACTGGGTCCAAGGTAGCTGAAAAATAGGCTACTGGGCGATACGTACCTCCATGTACCTGTGTCAAAACAGACAAAGAACAAGCATCACGTTCATGACAAAACAATGTGAATGGCTTTGTGTAGTCAGGCATTCCAAACGCTGGAGCTCTGCACAAACTCTCTCTCAACTCAGTGAACGCTTTCATTTGATCCTCATCTCAAGTTATGGGATCTGTAACATCTTTGTGTGTCAGCTGCTGCAATGGTTTGGCAATCTCAACAAAATTTGGAATCCACTGACGACAATAACCTACCATTCCCAGAAACATCCTGACATCTCTCTGTGAAGTCGGAGGACTTCTCTGCAGTATCATTGTAATCCTCTCTCTGGAGATTCTCCTTGACCCTTTCTCAATCTGGTGTCCCAAGTATTCACTGACTTCTGACAGTACTGCAATTTCAAAGGCGACAACTTATGTCCAAATTTTCCCAAATGATTTAACAGGGCAACTGAGTACTAATTACACTCATCCCTTGTCCTGGATGCAATTAGCAAATCATCAATGTACTGCACTAGAGTCGATTGGTACGGTAGTTCCAATGACTCCAAATTATTTTTCAGGATCTGATTGAACAGAGACCGGCACTCTGTATACCCTTGTGGAAGCATGCACAAGCTGTAGACTCTGTCTAGGAATTTGAAACTAAAAAGAAACTGACTATACTCATGAAGAGGCACAGAAAAGAAAGCTTGTGACAAGTCAACCACTGTGAACCACTCAGCATCGCAAGGAATCTAAAACAGTATCACTGCTGGGTTTGGCACTACAGGACAACACTTGACCACCATGTCATTCACTTTTCGCAAGTCCTGCACAATGCGAACTTTCCCACACAGCTTCTTTAAGCCCATTATCGGTGAATTACATGGACTGCTCAACACTTCTTTTAAAACACCTTGTTTTAGAAAATTTCCAATTATCTGCGCCATTTTCATCAGAACATCTTATGCCATGTTATACTGTGGAAGCTGCGCAAACACGGAAAGTTCGGCTTCAAAGTGATTTTAATCTGCTCCACTCCCTTGATTAGGCCCACTTCTTTACCTGTCAGGTCCCACACATTTTCCTGTACTGTTCCTTGCAAATCTGCATGTAATTCTTTCACAGTAAACATCGGGAAAACTCAATCAATGGGTACTCTTCGTTAATGCTTTCAGTCTCAGTTTCAGGTGCCTGTTCTTCCTCATCATCGCTATTTGTCTGAACCTCTATTACTGCAGTCGTACAACTAATTGAACATTTAGTCTTCCACAGTAAGTCCCTTCCCAGTAGAGATACTGGACTTAAGTCACAGACTAGAAACTTGTGCAGTCCCTGGAAGTTGCCAATCTCAACCTGTACCAGATCTGTGATCGGATTTGTCAATTGTCTGCTACTCCCACAACCTGAACTGTTCTGCCTGAAAGAGTTAAGTTCGGAACTTCTGCACTTCTCACTATAGAGTGTGTAGCTCCTGTGTCCACTAAGAATGAGAGTCTGTGACTCATCACCTTTCCCTTTACAAAAGGTCCTCTCTGATCTACCTCTAAGGATGCTGCAAGCATACATGGCTCTTCATCCGAACTAATACTCATCCATTCATCGTTTATTTCATTCTCACTATATTATGGGAATTGGTGCACTGTGTCATTACTTCTGTCTTGCTCTGACCTGTGGAGTAAGAATCATCTGTTGCTGTTGCATCAGGGCTTGAGGTATCTGCATTTGTTGTCTAGGTACCATAGGAACCTGCTGCTGCATTGGTTGTAACTGTGTCAGTTGTGGACGCGGCATTTGCACCTACTTCATGGGTTGAAAATTCTGTACTTAGTTCTGAACATTCGGATTAAGTTCTCTCAGTCTAGGGACTTTCACAGTTTGAAATGTATTGACATCACTACCTTGCTGAACAACACCATCCTGCACCATTAATGGACATTCCCGCTTCCAGTGTCCCATGTTTCTGCACAGATGACACAGTGATATATTTTTCATCCCTTGCACATCATTTTGAACCACTACAGTATTCAAATCTGGACCACGAGTCATGTTGACTCCATGACCCCTACCTCTCATCTGAGGTTGGAACATGACAGTTCCCTGCTGCTGTAGTATCTGTTGCACTAAAGCTCCCTGCACTTCTGTCTGAGCTGCCTTAATTTGCATCACCATTGCCTTCTACTTCAGCTTTTTTTGCTTCAACTCAATCTCATCACTACAGTATTTTGCATACTGCAATACCTCATCAATCGGCTTCGCTTGCCAGCAGATCAAATGACTTTTAATCATCTGCCCTATTTCTGGTCTTAATCCTTCGACGAATATGAACACAAAGTGCAACATGTCTTTTGGCTCAATTGCTTCTTTACCACTGTACTCCTCGAACGCTTTCAACAATCTCTCATAATAGGTATGTATTGACTCTTTCGCCTCCTGCACTGTCCTGTCAATCCGCTGCCAGTCAATATTTTTAGGCGAGATTTCCGTCTTCAGCAACTCAATCACCTTTTAGCAATGTTTCATCACTTCAGGTGACGGTGCACATGTAACTCTATCCCTTTCCAGTTCACTCGTCGACCAGTTCACTGCTCTCTTGAACTCAACCCACAAATCTGCTGGAACCACTATTTCCAACACGGTATTCAGGTCTTCCCACAAACATTTTAGAAAGCTTTGCAAATCTATTTGTCTGCTGGTACCACTCAGCCGGTTTCTCTCTCAGTTTTGGATAATCATTTGTGAATGACAGAATATCACTCCTGTGCCATGGAATATGAACAAACTGCACTCCTGGAATTTCACTCATCTGTAGAATGTTTACTGGATCCTTTTCTTTCTGAGCACCTTCAGACCCTTCTTGTAAATCTCGTTTCCGTTGATCCTTCTTCTTTGCCCATCTCCCTTCCCCCTTTTCTAATGCTTCCCAGATCACAGCACTTTGCAATAATTCTTTTATATGCGCCTTCGTCCCTGCTGACCTCATGTGCTCAAAATCTTTTGCCTCGAAGTCTAACCTGTAACTTCGTTTCAAATGCTTTGTTTTCTCCATTTCTAAGTCTTGCTTTTCTGCCAGGTCTGCCAATTTCTGGTGTATCTTGCCCACTTGTCTCGTAATTCTCGGACACAAGTACCTCAGCTCTTCTTCTGTACAGGATTCTAACCTACTCACTCCCATCGTCCCTTCAACTAGCTCGATTATTTCTGTAGCCACACTTACACAGTTTATCTGCTCTTCACCTTTGGAAGTGTTTCGAGGAGTATTCAAACTGTCCAACCACTCATTCAATTACTGTGCTGACAATCTTTGTAATTAAATTTTACTCGCATTCGGTAATGGCACCTGTTGTACCGCTACACCTGGAGTCTGCGTTGTCAAAAGCTTCAGGCTCTGACTTCACTCGGGCCATTTACCACATCTGGAAGCGCAACAAGTGTACTAAGATCCATTAATGGTCTAGATCCATCAAAGGTCATGATCCATAGACGATATCACCTGCACATGATCACTCACTCCCCTCCTCACAAGGCTCTGTGACATTTCACCCTGTTCGCCTGCCATCGGCTTCTTTTGTGCAAATAATGGTACCGCTGGACCAACAGTAATCGGCAGCGATATTGCATCTGGTGCTGCTCTGACACTCACATTTTGTGGAAGGATTACTCCCATGTTCTGATTCATCACTGGTGTCACTTCGGACTGTATTCCTGTCATTGGTGTGAACTTCGGCAAACCCTGTGTCTGTGCCTGAGGCAACAACATTGGAGTCGGTTCAGTCTGAACTAGCATTGGCTTTGGAACCACTTGCTCCGACGGCACCACTAAGTTTGAAGTTGTCTCAAGAATTGGTATATCTGGATGAATTCTCTGTATCTGCGCTTGGACCACCGAAGTAGTCACTGCATTAGAAGTACTCTGCACTACCCCTTGTATCTGTCCATTATCTGTCTGCACTGGTCCCACTGTTGCCGTCACTTGTGCTGGAGCAGTCGGAACAGAACTAGTATTTGGACCCCCATCATGCGCTGCATATAGCGGAGGTCGATCCTTCAATATCTGTGTAATAAGATACTCCGCATCTGAATCTTCTTCGTCTACATAAGTCTTTTTCTTATCCCTCTTTTTCATCTGACTCATCTTATTCTGCAATAGCAGGAAACTATCTAACACCCTGTAATATTGTCATTCTCCACTTCTTCTGTTCCCACTCCCACCTTGTTTCTGCCAAGGACTTTTCTACCTTCCTTACTCTCCTACAGAACTTCATCTCTTGCTGCTGTCTGGCTACAAGTTCCCAAATTGCTAAAGCCTTGAACTGTGCTTTGTCTCGGAAGTGGCTTTGTCTCATATAATGTCATTTGCAACTGATCCAAAATTCTCAAATTAAATGTTCCATGCTCTGGAAACGCTAAAGCTCCCTGTTTCTCTGTCAATTTGCACTATTGCTTTAACCAAAGACATGGTGGACACCTCGCTCCTCCATCACAATAAATGGCGGAGAATTTTCCGGTGGGGTAGGCTCCCCAATTGTCGCCTTAATGTAAGAATCACCCTTCATGGCACTTCTGAACGCTTTGAAAAACTTCATCTTGCTATCTTTTGTTTATTCGATTCAATAAGGAAGTGACTTTTACTCCCAAGATTCCTTTCACCCGCTTACACAACCAATTGTCTCTTACGGACGGCTGCCAATCCGCTTGCGACTCAGCTCACTAACCAACCTATCCCAGCACGGCTCACTCTGACGTCACATTCACACACTGCGGCTGACAAAGTCTTGTGGCTTGTCCTCCTAATCTTCAACTCACACGGAACTAATACAAAATTATTGCGAGTCGACAGGTGTGACTTGTAGGATTGGCCTAGTTGCCTACAAACAAAACTGCTGTCATCCCTAAACCAGCAGTCCTGCCTAGAGCAAGATCCCAATTCCAGCTTTTGTTGTTTGGGCAGAGCTACACTCTAACACCAGTCAAGACTTCCAGGACCTCAGGAGCAGCACCTGGGGGTCAGGACTCACTCTAACAGAAGCCACCAACAGGGTTCAGGGCAGGCCCCCTTGGAACTGGTCAGCTGGGCTCTTCAGGAAAGTGGGTGTTTTGAAGCTTTTGTATCCCTGTAGCTTAACTCCTAGGAGGTCATCCAACTAACCCCTGCAGTCCACTTATTTGCCGTGAGTGCACGTGGGAGCATGTCTAGACCTAACGTTTCTCCTCACAGGTCACAAGAGCAGGTGTAATCCTTCTTTTGTCTTACACATGTCCAGCAGTGTACTGAGGGTACCACATATATATTCAAGGTGAACTGTGGGTGGGGGAAACTCCTAGGTCCCCGAGTGTGGGGGGTAATGGTGAATGTATATATTAAGGCTCAAGTATCAGTATTCTGGACTGTAAGTCAGTTGTGTCATATTGCCATCTCTTCCGAAGGACATTTCAGAAGCTAATAATATACCCCATAAGATTTCCTGAAGGCTTCCCATATGGTCCTGGCAGACTATACTGAGACTCTGTTGTGTGTGAAATATGTGTCCATTGCTTCCTCAATATGTACTGTACTGATCTTATCTTACAGGGTGCAAGTGTAGGCCTGTGCATGTTCATCGTTAGACATAGCTCCACCGGTGAATTGTTTGAGAGGTGCTTTGCCAGGATTTGTATGCTAATTACCTTATGGACCTCCCTATCAGATATGAGGAAATAATCAAGTCTAGAGAAAGTACCGTGGACTCCCGAATAAAATGTGAAGCCATGTTCCTGTGGAAGAAAGGTGCAATAGACATCTCATCGCGCTCATGAATTTAGCCATTTAGGGTGTACACCCGGTGAGTATCTTAAGCCCTCCTCATCTGTTCTGGAGATCCTCCACCACTCCGTTTCAGTCTCCTCCCAGGATCACCGGACCTAAGGGTAATTGATGTAGTAGACGGGCCACTGCTTCTAGGAAGGCAGCCATCAAGGGCGGCAGTACATACATAAGAATTAAATAGAATGGTTTTCTCTCTAATAGGGCTATAACCACTGTGCATCTGCGCAGACAAACCTGCGTGGATTTGAAAGGTACATGGCCTTAAAAAAGAATGGCAGTCCCTCTTGAAACACTTGTGAAGCCTAAGGAAAATACTTGCTTAAATGCCCAAGTAGCTCGGAAAGAACATTAATTTTTTTTTTTCTCAAGACATGTCTCTTGCAAAAAGAGTATGTCAGACCAAAGTCTCTTTGTGTATTCAATAATTGCGCCCCTCTTAACCTTGTCTAATAACCCATTTACTTTCCATGACAAGAAACGCAGATGGTAATTAACTGATCGTAATAGGACTCGCCACCAGGAAAGGGTCCTGCATTAATGAGGGAGGGGGGTGCCTTATACTGAGTTGTGATGCAGTGTTTATCCAGGTTTGCCGGGACATTGGACAAGGACCTAACATAAAATGTAAAACTCCCACAATTACTCTCCTTTTAGTTTGTGAACAGTACTTGTTGTGGGACAGACCGATGATTGATGCCAACAGGGCAAACAAACAGCATATGTGGTAACCTCATATCTAAAAAGTCCCCCCAAAAACTGAACAATGACCAACAAATACTGACTAGTAGTAAAACCCTCAAAATAAGTGGGGGGTCCATTCCATAAGGTTTTGCCATTTCCCCCTGTTTCTCCTACGATCCTCAACTCCTAACAATCGCCAATGACAACTAGCGTTCTAGGGCTCCTGCATGTTAACCGACCTCTATAAAGAAACATTGGCATTCAAAAGTCCTTTTACCATTTTCTTTTCTTAGTTCAACAAATTGTATTTGTATTTTTGACAAGAAAGAAAGAAAACAAAGGAATACGGAGGGAGAAAACAGGTAAAGAGGGAAGGTGGTACATAAATTCAAGGTAGACATATATATCCCGAGACATATACATGTATGCTGTATCAAAAAACATAATTGTAGAGTAAAAGTTAATAATAATTAATGGTGAAAAACACCAAAGTGACCAAGGTTGAATGGATGTGTGATGGCGGGGGGGGTCATATAAAGAACTTGTCTGAGCATCGCAAATTATGTATCATGTACTCAGTGGGCGTCAGTTGTGGGACAGCAAAGGTATTGCTTGGGGGAGTCTTGAACCTGGGGGTCTGTGGTGTATATGCCAAAGATAGTATAAGCTGACTTTTATTGGAAGGTGGGGGGCAGAGTCATGTAAGCCCATAGGCAGTTTGTAAGTGAGAACAGGAGTATTCGAGTACAGGTAAATCTAATCTATAAGAATTCTTGTTTTTGCATTTCCCATTAAGGGATAGGTTCAATACAAAAGTGATCAACTGTATCCCATGTGCTTTTATGAGGGCATAGAGTAACCTTTGTTAGATGGTTGGTTAACATGAGTACTTCTTAATTAAGTTACCCGTGCCCACCAGCTTTGGTATAATAAATTGTTGCTGGATTTCCAGTCAATCAAAATCACTTTTATGGCAATAGTAAGAGTTACAGTAGAGAGAGGTCCGTATCTAAGAGCTCAATTGGGAGATTAGCATTGGGTGGATGCAGTATAATCAGAGGTAATGACTGTGAGATGGTGTTTTTGAAATGTTTTTTAGTTGTAAGCCAATATCTCGCCAGTAAGCGTGTAGGTGAGGCATGAGGAAAACATGTGTTCTTTGTTACCAGAAGACGAGTCACACGACCAACAGGTGTCAAAGTCTTTTAGCTTAGGGCGACACAGTGTTGCGGGAGTCCAGTATAACAAGTGTGCAGCAAAAAATTTGGCTTGGGTTAGTGAGGAGATCGGTTTATGTTTTAATAGGTTTGAGCTAATTTGTGACCAGGGGTGTTTGTTAGGTGGGATAATTAATTTTGCAGAGAAATATGTTGCCCATCTCTGTTTCAGGGGATGGTGACGCAGAGTTTTAGAAGAAGTTAGTATTTGGTGGATTTTCAATGCAGCCTGGCTAATGAAAAGAGTCAATTGTACTTTTTGAAGAATGGGTGATTGATGATCCAGACACTTGTCCCATATCTGGGAATGCTTCCGTGGGCAGCCTCTGGCATCATATATAGGTTTTTCTAGTTGTGTGCACCAGTCCATGTCCCTTCGCCACTCGATGATAGGAGGCATAGGGTCCGCTCTCCATCTCCAAACTATGTCACTTTTTGCCACCACCATTGCCAGTCCAATTAGGAAGCGATCCCCACGACTAACCCCAAGAGTGCTTGTGCGGATGTAAAAGTCATAGGTGTTTCCAGTATCCAGGTTAGAAAGGTCATGAAACGTTGCCAGTAAGATGCAATGGACATAGCCACTGCAAGCGCGCCTGGTCCTTAGTAAGTAAACTTACAAGGGGACGGGTATAGGCCGATGAACCTTTTGGATCGCATGAAGTATCCTAGCTATGTAGTAATCGATGAACATCTATTATCAATGAAATCATTCAACAACCACTAGAGAATCATTAGCCATGAGACAATAAATCAACATTTCATAAATGACCACAACTCAATTATACGTTTTATCAATTTTATTTCCCTATTAGTAACAATACTGAGTCATTAAATTAGATTGAACTTTATTCAATCCACTCAGAATTAGTTCATTAATGACCACCAATAACATAATCTAATCATAACTTGAGAAAACATATGCTCGAATACTTCAGCATCAGCCAGCAAAGATGAATATAACAGCATTGATAGCAGAGTTCAGCAATCAGTCCGTCAATAATTAGTCACTGTCAACGTCACCCAAAGGACCCTTACCTAACCCAGATTAGCATTAAGCATGTGGGACTTCAAGCAAAACAATTTAGAAAACTTGAATTTGGAAAACATCTAGCTATGAGAAAAACAGCGCAGTTGGTACCTAGAAAGAAAGCCATAGAAGTTAATCAGTCACATTGTCACAGCTACCTGTCCACGAAATGAATCAGCAACAAACTCACTCTTCGTCTTCAGGTCATCGATCGATCAGGAACGCATCAGGCACTCAAGAGCATGAGCCCAATGACAAAAGCTCGAACTGCGTCTCTTGAAGTCATCAGTATTCACCCCTCGCATCTGAAGTTTGCCCTCGTAAGTGAAGTTTTAGCCCCTTGTCATGACTTTTTATTAGAGTTTTTCAGTCCATCCCCCTAACTCCTAATTGGTCAATCAGTTCTCCATATGTGACGTTACCCAATACTTTTTATTCTACATATTTAAGAGTTCTAATATTTCGTCTTTCTCAGCTTATGGATTGGTTCACTGTACGATGTCTTCATCATCCGGCTCTCCAGGTATCGAAAATGTTGCATGTTCCTTTTCAGTCAGTGTCTCTATTGTTCAAGTCCTGGGAAAGTACATTCAGCCTACTCTACACATAATTGTATCAAAATGATTTCATCATCTCCTGTCCGTCGGTACATTGCAGAAAATTCTACCTAAGCACATAGTTCAAGGTCAGTTCGTAGGTACTAGCAACTTCTACATTGTGCGTTTATTAATTCTGCTTCTGCCTGAGGCCTGGCAAGTAGGCCACGACTTTGGCTAAGTTAGCTTTATGTTATAATGCAAAACATAGGTTATACATCTCATTATGACATATTACTACATTATGATTACCCATTTTCATTATTTCACGCATTTTAAGTTCTTTTAGTGCAAGTTCATATGAGTGGCTGACATACCCCGTGGGCACATTTTCAAAACATGCACATTAGTTTTCTCTACGATTAATTTCTCTATGAACCATTTGTAAATCATAACATATAAGCATTTATTATTAATTTTTAATTAGCATATCTGCGTTAACACCATACAACATGATAAAAATCCATGCTACGGCATGGCCATCTGGGGCATTTCACGGTCTGGGTCTTGTCTGCTCATCAAAATGAGAGCAAACTGAGGTACCCTCCCACTTTCTTCTTAGTGAATGGAAACTGTCTCGAGCATTTATCTCTAGTGTACAGTAGGTTTGGGACATCCCACTTTTTCACAGTCTGCCCATCAGTAACTTGACCATCAGTCGGTCAAGTCCTATGAAAGTCTTGTGAAAAGCAGGGTCATCACACCACCGGTCAACCAGTCTTTAACAACTATTAGTTGTGTGGCTTTATAATAGAGCAGGAGCTCTGCCATACTCATACCCCATCATACAGACTTCCTCAGTCTGTCATGGACAATGCAGGAGGAGCTGTGTGAACCAGCGCTCTGGGATATGAAGCGGAAAACTGGAAGACACAGAGGTACCATAATTTTAACTAGGGTAATTGTCTCCAGAATCAGCAGCTGCAGCACTTTCTGGGTCAGAGATTTAAGACTGAGTTTCTAGGCTCTGGTGGAATCCTGGAGATGTGAATCCCCAGGTATTTAAAGCTAGAGGTACAAATCAGCATAGGTGATGTTGCAACCCCAACCTCCTCTTTTTCAGCAGAATCGGCAGTGATCTCTTCAAGTTAACTCCAAGGACCGAAGCTTGTTCATAGAGGCCTAGTTTTTCCATACAGCAGGGATCAGAGGTTGGAGGGGATGGGAGGAGTAGGATGTCATCCGCATACAGGGCAATCCTGCCCTCAGAGACATCTGCCCATTCCCAGCACACCAGTCGGCCATCACAGCATATTAATCAGGCCAAGGGCTGAATCATCAGGGCAAAGAGGAGTGGTGATAAAGGACAACCCTGTCTGGTGCCCCTATGGATGCTGAAGGTGTGTGACAGAACTACGTTAACCTGAACCTGTGGCTCAGCATATGGGATATCTATGGAGTCCGGGGTCCAGACCGATTCTCTCCAGCATTCTGGCCAAAAAGGATCAATCCATAGTATCAAAGACTTTTTCAAAATCCAGTAGGAGAAGGGCCAGTGGGTCTCGGAGATCAGCCATGCGGGCCATGGTCAGGTGGAGCCATTGCATAGAGTGTCTTGTGCTACGTTCCAGCATTAATCTGCATTGGTTTGAGTGGACTAGTGTAGTTAGTACCAGGTAGAGTCTGTAAGCTAGCAGCTTAGCAAATATATTGACCTCAGCATTGATCAAGGAAATGGGCCTTTAGGGGGTGCGCTGATCCCTTGGGCTCCTTGGTTTAGGTATGACAATGATTGTGGTGGTGTCAGCGTTTGGGTAAAATGTACGCCTTTTGGCCACCTCCTGGTAGAGATTGAGCAAATGGGGGGTTAGCTGGCTGGAGTGTCTACAGTAATAATCTGTGGGGAAGCCATCAGGGCCCTGCGTCTTACCAGAATTGAATCCGTGAATCACTCCCTGATTTTGTCCTCTGTGATCGAACTGTCTAAAGCTATGCGGTGTGCCCAGTGAAGCATAGCAAACAGAATCTTGCCAAGGATTGTGTTATTGTTCGCAGAGCAGGAGTTCTTGATGGGCATAAAACTATTCGAAAACAGAGGCAAAAACTTCGCTATAGCCATTTACGTTATTGCAGGGGGGTGGGGTTCATTACGTATTGCAGGAACTCGCCAGAATAACAGTTTCTGTAACTAGCCAGTATAACAGTTTTCCTGATTTGTCACCGTGTTCATAGACCCATTGCACAGATCCCATCCAACATTGGTGGGCTTCCTCCAATGCTGTTTGTCAGAGGGTCTCTCTCATTGCCATCAGCTGGCAGCCTCATTCTAATGCCTAGTATATTGCCATTCAGGACCCAGGACGTGAGTTTTCATAGCAGCCATGGTGGGTTCCCTTTTTTTTTTTTCCCCCCTTCTGACGTAGACTTTGGCAAACCCCGAATGGTGGCCCTGTCTGCTGCCCATAGAACGCTTGGGGGTCCTTTATTGAGTGCAAAGTAGTGTTCTAATTTGGTGGAGAGGAGTTCTACACAGTTCTCGTCCTGGAGGTACCAGGCATTGAGGTGTTATATTGGCCACAGTGACTCACTGCTCCCCTGTAATTCCATCACCACTGGGGAGTAGTCAGAAATACCCCTAGTGGGTATGTCTGCCAAAGTGACCTTCGGCATGTATGTTGCTGGGAGGAGGATGAGAAATATGAGTGAAAGTGATTTATGTGAGGCCGATGAGCAAGTATTCTTTTCCTAGAACCATGCCAGATTCTCCAGTTATCACAGAGGCCAAGGGCATACTTACCGTCTCCAAGTATACTAGCTTGAGTCAAACGGCTACCAGTGGGATTGCCCGAGGCTTTCAGGGCAGGCGTAAGGGTGGCATTAAAGTCTCCTTTTGGGGGGTAAACTTGTCATGGGAGTTGGGGTCCAATGATCCTAATGGTCCCCTGTTTCGGGTACGTTGCATCCGGGAGCAAGATTTCCTGGGCATATCGGTCCCTGACATAGGGTCGGGCCCCACTGGCCTACAGCCTTTGTTTTCATTTTATTACTGTTGCTTTGCTGCTTAAATACTTTACACACTGCCCCCATTGCCCCTAAGTTAAGTCTGATTGCTTTTGTGCCAAGCTACCAAAAGGTTAAGAACAAGTTAATTTACTGACTTTTGTGGTTCACCCCGACAGGGATTGTGGTTGTTGCCTGTAAAGGGCTCACACCTTCCTCAACCAACAACCCAATTTCACACATTGGTGCTCAGTGGTGGGTCTCCAGTGCTTGTCTTTGTGTTGTACCATATAGTGATTAGAGTAACACTAAAACTCTATTATAAAGAATTCAACACCAGATTTGAGTCCTTCTTAAATTCCCTATAATTGCCCATTTTTGTTTTTTTCAAATTTAATCCCATTCTACCTGTCTGTCTGTGCTTGTGAATCTTCCTCCAAGTTTGGAGACGGAACTCTGCAATCTGGTGAGCTGCATTGCTGCTGAGCTCAGAGCATGCTGCTAAGAGAGAGGACTTACAGTAAAAAGAATCTCCAAAAAGGAGGCGTTTCAGAAGGTCCTTGGGTCTATGAGGAGACCCACCAGTGCTAGATACAGCAGAGGAAGAAGAGGCTATAGTAGCAGGAAGAGGACCTTGGCAGGGGTACTGACTTGCAGCACCACAGAGAGGAGGAGCTCTCTGCTAGGGCATGGAGTATTCCGCCTTTCCTCTTATGTAAACTGAGTCTCTGGCTCAGCTTTACAAGGTTTCCTTTCACCCCCCCACTTGAATGTGAGGGATAGGTTTTTGTAACCCAGCTGAGTTCCACCCAATACATAGATGAAATTGCATCAATGCTTTGGGGTTACTAACAGACCATAAACAGGGATCCAGGGACATTGTTATGATCTGAAACAAACTTTAATTCTCTTTCATCACACACATACTGTTAGACTTTTCATCCTTGGCGTGGTCTCCCTTAACTTTTTGCCTCTGTTCCCCAGGTTGTTGATGTGTGCTGGACTCTGATTTTACTGTTTTTGTTACTCTGGACACTTTACCACTGCTAACCAGTGCTAAAGTGCAAGTGCTCCTGTTTAAAATGTGTACGAAATTGGTTCTCCATGACTGGCATATTTGTTTTACTGTTAAGTCCCTAGTAAAGTGCACTAGAGGTGCCCAGGGCCTGTAAATCAAATGTTACTAGTGGGCCTGCAGCACTGGTTGTGCCACCCACACAAGTAACTCTGTAATCATGTCTAAGACCTGCCACTGCAGTGTCTGTGTGTGTATTTTTACACTGTAAATTCGACTTGGCAAGTGTACCCACTTGCCAGGCCTAAACCTTCCCTTTTCTTACATGTAAGGCACCCCTAAGGTAGGCCCTAGGTAGCCCCAAGGGCAGGGTGCAGTGTATGGATAAGGTAGGACATATAGTAATGTGGTTTATATGTC
Organism: Pleurodeles waltl; assembly: GCF_031143425.1. Classification (NCBI taxonomy): domain Eukaryota; kingdom Metazoa; phylum Chordata; class Amphibia; order Caudata; family Salamandridae; genus Pleurodeles; species Pleurodeles waltl. Next base: position 670,461,457 of record NC_090447.1, read on the forward strand.
CTGACAGTGAAATACTGCCAATTTCGTTTTTCACTGTTGCAAAGCCTGTCTATCTCATAGGATAATATGGGGGCTACCTTTAAATATGATTAAAGTGTAGATTCCCCTAGAGAGTAGATGGACATGTGGAGTTTGGGGTCCCTGAGCTCACAATTAAAAAATACATCTTTTAGTAAAGTTGATTTTAAGATTGTGCGTTTGAAAATGCCACTTTTAGAAAGTGAGCATTTTCTTGCTTAAACCATTCTGTGACTCTGCTTTGTTTGTGGATTCCCTGTCTGGGTCAGTTTGACAGTTGGTTGTTTTTCACCTCACACCAGACAGTGACACAAAGGGAGCTGGGGTGTAACCTGCATTTCCTGATTAGCCATCTCTGCTAGGAGGGAGGGGTGGAGTGGTCACTCTCATCTGAAAGGACTGTGCCTGCCTCTAACAATGCCGGCTCCAACCCCCTGGTGTGTGTCTGAGGCCTTGCCTGGGCAAGGCAGGATTTCACAAGTAGTTGTGAATCCCCTTTGAAGAAAGGTGACTTCAAAGACTAAAATGGGTATAAGAAGGGCACCCAAATCTACAGACTTTAGAAACACTTCTGAAACCAAGAGGAACCTCTGCCTGGAGAAGAGCTGATAGCTGAGGAAGACGTGCTGCCCTGCCTGTGACTGTGCTTTGTGGAGCTTTCCTGCAGTGCTGCTTCTGCCAGAGTAAGAGGGCAAAGACTGGACTTTGTGTGCCTTCCATCTTGTGAAGAAATCTCCAAGGGCTTGATTTAGAGCTTGCCTCCTGTTGTTTGAAGTCTCAGGGACAGCAAAGACTTCTCTCTACCAGCACCTGGAGTCTCTGGAGAGACTCCTGCTCTGACAAGTGGTGCCCTATCTAGTCCCTGGGCCCTTGAAAGGAAAGCTGGTGGAATCCAAGGAAATCGACTTCGGACGACTTCGGACCGACGCCACTGCTGAATCCGGTAACGCCGCCTGCACCTGACGCTGTGACCTTCGCTGGAACGCGACGCTCTTCGCAGGCCCGACGCCCCAGCAGCCCCGCTGAAGTCCGCGACTCCGTGGAAGTCGCCGCACCACGTCGTGACCGACGCCGCTCGAAGTGCACGGATTCAACGTTTCGCACAGACGCCGCGATTCCCGACTTCGCGCATCGGCTTGTTTTCACTCTTCACCAAAGGTACTGTACTTGGGGGTCTACACGACTCCGTGTCCGGCACCGCTGGTGTCGGCTTGTTGGGAACGACTCCGTCACGACGCCGTGTTAACATCTCATTGAAGCATTTTTGTTTCTAAGCACTATTTTTGAGTTTAATCTTTAAAAATTCATAACTTGACTTGTGTATGTCGGATTTTTGTCGTTTTGGTCTTGTTTTGTTTAGATAAATATTTCCTATTTTTCTAAACCGGTGTTGTGTCATTTTGTAGTGTTTTCATGAAGTTACTGTGTGTGTTGGTACAAATACTTTACACCTAGCGCTCTGAAGTTAAGCCTACTGCTCTGCCAAGCTACCAAGGGGGTTAGCAGGGGTTAGCTGAGAGTGATTCTCTTTTACCCTGACTAGAGTGAGGGTCCTTGCTTGAACAGGGGGTACCCTGACTGTCAACCAAAGACCCCATTTCTAACATTGGTGGCAGCGGTGGGATTTGGACTTGTATTTGTACTTGACATACAGTGATTAAGTGTACACTACTATTTTGAGTTCAGACCACTACGTGACCACATACTACTTGTCTTGTGATTTTTGTTTTTCTCTATTTGGACTGTTTTTGCTCTGCATTCAGTTTCCTTTTTCGCTGATCCGGTGATTGACTTTTCTGGAACTTCATTTGAGAACTTGCTTTTCTGCATTTGGAACTTTGCACTCTTTTAACCTTTTATCATGTCTCTACTTGGAGATGCACCAGTTGAAGCTGTTTTTGACCTGAAGCAATTGGATAGTTATAACAAGGCTCAGCTAAAGCAGTTTTGTAAAAAAATTTGGTTGTCCCATTAGGAGCTCTTCCAAGAAGGATGAGCGGAAAAAGGCGCTTAGGGCCTGGGTGACAACCAGAAGCACTGGAGGGCACACTGAGGATGAGGAGGAGGAGGAGGATGAGGAGGGAGAGCAATCAGTACATAATGGTATAGTGGGGGGCCTGTTATTTCCAGGGAAAGAGTCTCTAGGGCAAGTAGCAGTGTATCCTCCAAGGGTCTGACACCTGAAGAGTTACAGGACAGACAGGCAGAAAGGGAGTACCAATTGGAGCAGAGGAGGCTAGCCCTTGAGGAGAGGAAGTTAGCAATGGCTCATGAGCTTAGCTTGAAAGAGATGGATCATAGAAGCCAGTCCAGTAGAGATGGTGGCAGCAATCCTACAGTGCAGCCTGAGAGAAGGGTACACATCCCAAAAGACCTTGTGAGGGATTATAAGAGGGAGGATGATATCTACTTGTGGTTCAAGGGTTATGAGTCAGCTCTCCACATGAACCTGGTCCCTGAAGCTCATTGGGGGGCAGCCCCGTGGAAGCATTTTGAGGCAGAGGGGAGGGACACACTGACGGCCTTAGGGGATGCTCAGAGTCTCACCTACCCTGTCATGAAGGAGGCCTTACTCACCAGGTATGGTCTCACCCCTGAGCAGTACAAGGAGAAGTTTAGATCCTACAAGAGAAAGGAATCCCAAACATGGTTGGAATGTGTTGATTCTTTTTGCAGGTCACTGGATGGTTGGGTGAAGGGCAGTAAGGTAAACACGTATGAGGGGCTTTACAAATTAATTGCTTGGGAGCACTTGTACAGTTAATGTTTTCCAGAGCTGCGCCAGCACCTCATTGACAGCAAGCTAACTGACCCCAGGAAGCTTGCGCAGGAAGCGGACCGCTGGGAGAGCACCAGGGTCCAAAAGAGGTATGGGGGAGACCACGCCAAGGGTGGGCAGGGTCCCTCTCAGAAGAAAGGGGGGGGTAAGGGCAAACAGGGGGAGTTCTCTAAAGGGCCCCAAACTGATTCCCAGGGTAAGGATTCCCAACCCCCCAGTGAAAAGAAGCCATGGTTGTCCAAAGGGAAGCCAGTGGCAGGTGGTCCCCAACGTAAGTGCTATGCATGTGACCAGGTGGGTCATGTGAGGGGGGACCCCAAATGCCCCAAAAGTACACCGGCACACACTGGTGCACTGTCCCAGGGTTTGGCCAGTGTAGCGCTTGGGGAGGAGTTGATTTCAGGTGGGTGGGAACCAGCAGAAATGACCCTTGTCTCACTAGGGGACAGTGAGATGGTCCAGAGAAACCTAGTGCCTGATAACACTAAGAAGTACAGGCAATGGGTGACCATCAATGGACAGAGGGTGGAGGCTCTGAGAGACACAGGAGCCAGTGTGACTACAGTGAGGAGTCACCTGGTGTCTGAAGAGCAGATTGATCCCCGGGTACTTCACCAAGTAGTTGCGGTAGACAACTCTGAGCGCCTCTGCAGAGTGGCGCAGGTTCCCTTTGAATGGGGGGGGGTCTCAGGTTCCTGGAAAGTAGCTGTGAGTCCAACCATGCCTGTTGATTGTTTGCTAGGTAACGACCTGGAGGATTCCCCTTGGAAGGAGGTGGAACACAGGTCTCACTTGGAGATGTTGGGTCTGCCTGGGTGGGTATGTGTATCCACCCGGTCTATGGCAGCCAATCAGGGTAGTCAAGAGCCCCTGGAGCCTGAAACAGTGGCCCAGGGGACCGCCAAGAAGAGGAAGGGCAGGGGGCGTGGGAAACCGGCCCCCGAGGTTCCCACGGTCCGGGAGGAGGCGGAGCCTGAGGGTGACGCCCCGGAACCTACAGGGGAGCAGGTGGCTGAACTGGGGGAGGTCCCTGAGCTGTCGCAGTGGCAGCAGGAAGGGGGACCCACCAGGGAAGCATTCTGCACAGCGCAGAATGAGTGCCCTACTCTTGAGGGGCTGCGGCAGCAGGCTGCAGCCCAGGCGGCTGGCGAGGCGCCAGGTACTCACCTGATTTATTGGGAGGATGGCCTCCTGTACAGTGAGCCTAAGGTTCCTGAGCCTGGGTCAGCTCGTATGCTGGTGGTACCCCAGTGCTTCAGGGCCTTCCTACTGGGTTTGGCTCATGATGTGCCTTTGGCAGGACATCTAGGGCAGGACCAGACCTATAAGAGGCTTGTCTCCCACTTTTACTGGCCCTTGATGCACAAGCAGTCAGCTGCTTATTGTAGGTCTTGTCAGACTTGTCAGGCAAGTGGCAAGAGTGGGGGGAAATGCAAAGCTCCCCTCCAACCTTTACCTGTAGTCAGTACTCCCTTTGAAAGGGTAGGAATTGACATTGTGGGGCCTCTGGATCCCAAGACAGCCATGGGGAACAGGTTCATCCTGGTCTTGGTGGACCATGCCACGCGGTACCCAGAAGCCATTCCTCTAAGGACGGTCACTGCCCCCGTGGTGGGACGTGCCTTGATGGGGGTTTTTACCCGCATGGGGTTCCCCAAGGAGGTGGTATCTGATAGAGGTACAAACTTCATATCCACTTATATGAAGTCTCTGTGGAAGGTATGTGGGGTAACCTACAAGTTCACCACCCCTTACCACCCCCAAAGTAATGGTCTGGTTGAGAGATTCAACCGCACCTTGAAAGGCATGATTCAGGGCCTGTCAGAGCCCTTGAGGCATAAGTGGGACGTCCTCTTGCCATGCCTTCTGTTCGCTTACAGGGAGGTGCCTCAAAAGGGACTTGGCTTTAGCCCCTTTGAGCTCATCTAAGGCCATCCTGTGAGGGGACCGCTCAGTCTGGTGAAGGAGGCTTTGGAGAAAGCTCCTAGTAAACCCCCCCAGGATGTATTTAGCTACATGCTGGCACTAAGAAACCAGACTGCCCGCTTCAGGAGTCTCGCTCAGGAGAACCTGGAAGCAAGCCAGGAGGATATGAAACGGTGGTACGACCAGAATGCCACTCTGGTTGAGTTTCAGCCTGGACAAAAAGTGTGGGTCATGGCACCAGTAGAGCCTAGGGCTCTCCAAGATAAGTGGACTGGGCCTTTTGAGGTGGTGGAAAGAAAGAGCGAGGTCACCTATCTGGTAGACTTGCAATCCCCCAGGAACCCTTTGAGGGTCCTACATGTCAACCGCCTCAAACCACACTTCGAGCGAACTGAGCTATCCATGCTCCTAGCGACAGATGACGGGGTGGAGGAAGAGAGTGAGCCTCTTCCTGACCTCCTGTCTGCAGGAGAGAAAGATGGGTCTGTGGAGGGAGTGATCCTCTCCCCCTCCCTGACTGAGGAACAGCAGAGGGACTGTCGCCATGTGCTGGGACAGTTCGCCTCGCTGTTTTCCCTGATCCCAGGAGTCACACACCTGTGCACACATGATGTGGACACTGGGGACAGAACACCTGTTAAACATAAGGTTTACAGGGTGACTGACAGGGTCGGGGTCTCCAAAATGTTAACCCTAGGGGTTATTGAGCACTCCAGCAGTCCTTGGGCCAGCCCAGTGGTCTTGGTCCCAAAGGCTGCTGTTCCTGGTGCCACTCCAGAACTTAGGTTCTGTGTGGACTACCGGGGTCTCAATGCGGTCAGCAAGACTGATGCACACCCCATCCCCGAGCTGATGAGCTCATTGATCGGTTAGGAGCTGCCAAGTACCTCAGTACGTTTGATTTAACATCTGGGTACTGGCAGATTGCCTTAACTGAGGGGGCAAAGGAGAGGTCAGCATTCTCTACCCCAGATGGGCACTTCCACTTCAATGTGATGCCCTTTGGGATGAAGAACGCCCCTGGCACCTTTCGGAGGTTGGTCAACCAGGTGTTGGCAGGACTGGATGAGTTCAGTGCCGCCTACCTGGATGACATTGCTGTGTTTAGTTCCACATGGGAGGAACACCTGCAACACCTCTGGAGAGTGTTAGAGGCCCTGCAGAAGGCAGGCCTCACTATTAAGGCGAGCAAGTGCCAAATAGGGCAGGGTTCTGTGGTGTACTTAGGACACCAGGTGGGGAGTGGCCAGGTGGCACCCCTACAGCCTAAGATTGATACGATTCTGGCTTGGGAGCCTCCCAAGACCCAGACTGAAGTGAGAGTCTTTTTAGGTCTCACAGGATATTACCGGAGGTTTGTTAAGGGATATGGTACCATTGTTACCCCCTTAACTGAGTTGACTTCTAAGAAGCAACCCAAGAAAGTGATCTGGACAGAGGCTTGCCAGAACGCTTTTGATGCCCTGAAGGCTGCCATGTGCACAGCACCTGTGCTGCAGGCACCTGACTACTCCAAGGAGTTTGTTGTGCAAACAGACGCCTCAGAGCATGGTATTGGAGCAGTACTCTCACAGCTTAATGAAGAGGGCCTAGATCAACCCGTAGCCTTCATTAGCAGGAGGTTACTACCCAGGGAACGTAGGTGGAGTGCCATAGAACGCGAATCGTTTGCTGTGGTCTGGGCACTGAAGAAGCTAAGACCCTACTTGTTTGGGACTCACTTCCGAGTTCAGACCGACCACAGGCCCCTCAGATGGTTAATGCAGATGAGGGGTGAGAATCCAAAACTGTTGAGGTGGTCCATTTCCCTACAGGGGATGGACTTTACGGTGGAACATCGTCCTGGTACAGAGCACGCCAATGCTGATGGTCTGTCCAGGTTCTTCCGCCTTAGTGATGAGAACTCCCATGAGGTTGGGTAGTTGCTCCCCACTTTTAGCTGGGGGGGACACGTGTTAGACTTTTCATCCTTGGCGTGGTCTCCCTTAACGTTTTGCCTCTGTTCCCCAGGTTGTTGATGTGTGCTGGACTCTGATTTTACTGTTTTTGTTACTCTGGACACTTTACCACTGCTAACCAGTGCTAAAGTGCAAGTGCTCCTGTTTAAAATGTGTACAAAATTGGTTCTCCATGACTGGCATATTTGTTTTACTGTTAAGTCCCTAGTAAAGTGCACTAGAGGTGCCCAGGGCCTGTAAATCAAATGTTACTAGTGGGCCTGCAGCACTAGTTGTGCCACCCACACAAGTAACTCTGTAATCATGTCTCAGACCTGCCACTGCAGCGTCTGTGTGTGTATTTTTACACTGTAAATTCGACTTGGCAAGTGTACCCACTTGCCAGGCCTAAACCTTCCCTTTTCTTACATGTAAGGCACCCCTAAGGTAGGCCCTAGGTAGCCCCAAGGGCAGGGTGCAGTGTATGGATAAGGTAGGACATATAGTAATGTGGTTTATATGTCCTGACAGTGAAATACTGCCAATTTCGTTTTTCACTGTTGCAAAGCCTGTTTCTCTCATAGGATAATATGGGGGCTACCTTTAAATATGATTAAAGTGTAGATTCCCCTAGAGAGTAGATGGACATGTGGAGTTTGGGGTCCCTGAGCTCACAATTTAAAAATACATCTTTTAGTAAAGTTGATTTTAAGATTGGGCGTTTGAAAATGCCACTTTTAGAAAGTGAGCATTTTCTTGCTTAAACCATTCTGTGACTCTGCCTTGTTTGTGGATTCCCTGTCTGGGTCAGTTTGACAGTTGGTTGTTTTTCACCTCACACCAGACAGTGACACAAAGGGAGCTGGGGTGTAACCTGCATCTCCTGATTAGCCATCTCTGCTAGGAGGGAGGGGTGGAGTGGTCACTCTCATCTGAAAGGACTGTGCCTGCCTCTAACAATGCCGGCTCCAACCCCCTGGTGTGTGTCTGAGGCCTTGCCTGGGCAAGGCAGGATTTCACAAGTAGGTGTGAGTCCCCTTTGAAGAAAGGTGACTTCAAAGACTAAAATGGGTATAAGAAGGGCACCCAAATCTACAGACTTTAGAAACACTTCTGAAACCAAGAGGAACCTCTGCCTGGAGAAGAGCGGATAGCTGAGGAAGACGTGCTGCCCTGCCTGTGACTGTGCTTTGTGGAGCTTTCCTGCAGTGCTGCTTCTGCCAAAGTAAGAGGGCAAAGACTGGACTTTGTGTGCCTTCCATCTTGTGAAGAAATCTCCAAGGGCTTGATTTAGAGCTTGCCTCCTGTTGTTTGAAGTCTCAGGGACAGCAAAGACTTCTCTCTACCAGCACCTGGAGTCTCTGGAGAGACTCCTGCTCTGACAAGTGGTGCCCTATCCAGTCCCTGGGCCCTTGAAAGGAAAGCTGGTGGAATCCAAGGAAATCGATTTCGGACGACTTCGGACCGACGCCACTGCTGAATCCGGTAACGCCGCCTGCACCTGACGCTGTGACCTTCGCTGGAAGGCGACGCTCTTCGCAGGCCCGACGCCGCAGCAGCCCCGCTGAAGTCCGCGACTCCGTGGAAGTCGCCGCACCACGTCGTGACCGACGCCGCTCGAAGTGCACGGATTCAACGTGTCGCACAGATGCCGCGATTCCCGACTTCGCGCATCGGCTTGTTTTCACTCTTCACCAAAGGTACTGTACTTGGGGGTCTACACGACTCCGTGTCCGGCGCCGCTGGTGTCGGCTTGTTGGGAACGACTCCGTCACGACGCCGTGTTAACATCTCATTGAAGCATTTTTGTTTCTAAGCGCTATTTTTGAGTTTAATCTTTAAAAATTCATAACTTGACTTGTGTATGTCGGATTTTTGTCGTTTTGGTCTTGTTTTGTTTAGATAAATATTTCCTATTTTTCTAAACCGGTGTTGTGTCATTTTGTAGTGTTTTCATGAAGTTACTGTGTGTGTTGGTACAAATACTTTACACCTAGCGCTCTGAAGTTAAGCCTACTGCTCTGCCAAGCTACCAAGGGGGTAAGCAGGGGTTAGCTGAGGGTGATTCTCTTTTACCCTGACTAGAGTGAGGGTCCTTGCTTGAACAGGGGGTAACCTGACTGTCAACCAAAGACCCCATTTCTAACACATACCATATTGGGCTAAAGAAAAGACACTTTAACTAAATAGTGTGTTTATTTTACCAGGTGCACCCTGTTGCTCAACACATATAAAATAACCACACAGATTACAATAAAAACAGCACAACTATATGTCGAGAACAATAAAAATAAAATGAGCATTTCTAACATGGTTAAAATGTCCTCTAAAAAAAACTGACATCTTAAAACCTACTTCTATGTGCTATGCTAGGAGAGCATGGAAAGCAAATTAACTTTCAACTAGAGTTTCACTGCATACCGTATTTAAAGCAGAACGCTATAATTATCAGCAGTCAGGGAGGCTGTGTTCCCTGTGATGGGCAGACATGTATTAAGCATCAATATCAACTCCTCCAGGGCTTAGCATCTGCTTCCAGTAGCGAGTGCGATAAAGCGGTAGCATGTCTGTCAGGCAGGACTATCTTCTGTTCTGACAGGTGGTCAAGTAGCAGTCATTTTATACTGTATCTTATCTGAGGTGGAATTTGCAATGTTACCTTAGGAATGTTTGATATAAACTTAAGCATCAAGATGTTAGTTTAGGACACATTCCTTTACACTTGTAAGTTAAAAGTGCAACAATTCAGACTACATTTTTTTTTAATCTAACATTTTTTACTTACTTAGAAAACAAGGCACTTGTTTCAGACTGACATCGGATCAGGTGTTTTGTTGAGGCCTATATCTAAATGACTTGACACTTTCACAGTTCTTGGAAAGCTAAGGTGAGACATCTGTGTCAACAGCAGACATTTTGATGACTTTGCAGAACTACAGAACATGGAATTGTGGCATACTTAAAATAGAGACGGGCCTTTTAGCTTTTAGTCATTTCAGTGATCTGTCCACAGAGAAGCTGGAGGATAGAAGGGCTGGAAGAATTCCAGCTGCTGGTGGCCACATTAAAACTGCAGGCATCCATGGAGGTAGCTGTTGCCAAGTGGGAGGCTGCTGCAAAGAGGGCCCTGGAGGAAAAGGAAATCATCCTTGAGCTGAGTCTTGGGGAGCTGGACATCAGAATCAAGCACATAGAGTCCAGCAACAATGGGGACAGCAAACACTCAGTGTCCATTGGAAAGGTGAGAGTCCACATACTGGAAGACCTGGTACCCAGCTAAGTGGTGGGGAATGAAATAGACAAATTATTTCAGCATATGAGGTAGTCCTCAGAATCCACCAAGTCCCAGATGGGGACTGGGGAAGAAGATTGTGGAAGCAAATGCCCATAGTTGGGGGGGCACCCCATTTCTAACTTTAGAGGTGTTGGGAACAGATGCAGTAGGCTCCAAAGAAGGCATTTTACTTGCTAAATTTGAGTAGCCCCCTGAAAAGTGCCACCTTAGGTTCAGGAACAACCACAAACTCACAAACTAGTCTTGGGTGGATTTTTGGTTGTACCAGCACACCATCGAGCGACTGGGTGAGGGGCAGCAAAGTCACTGGCTATATTGGGCTGTATATTCTGATACTGAGAGAGTGCATGCTCAATATTTGTTTTACAGAGCTGCACCAACATCTAGTTGACAGTAAGCTCACTGACCCCAGGGAGCTTTTTAAGGAGTCAGACCTCTGCATCAGTACAAAAGTGTTTAAGAAGGCATCTGTGGCAACTCCCAAAAGGGTGGTCAGGGTCCCACCAGAAGAAAGGAGGGGGGAAAACAAGGAGTTCTCTGAAGGCCCCCAAAACAGTTCTCAGGGGAAGATAACCTAACCCCACACTCACCATAATGGCACTGGCGTCTGAAATAAGAAGACTGGTAAGTATGTCCCCAGGTGCCAAGACTGTTTCAAGTGTGGAATGCCAAGTGTCCCAGGAGGATACAGCCTCCAAATGGTGGGCAGATCCCTGGCTTGGCTAGTGGAGCACTTGGGGATACAATTGTACCAGTTAGCGTGGGGGAAAGAGCAGATATTATCCCAGAGTGCCCTAGTGAGAAGGAGATGACGCCCAAAGACCACATGCCTTACAATACTTCCAAGTAAAGGCAGTAGATCACCATTAGTAGGAAGAGGGTGAAGGCTCTGAGGCACACAGGAGACAGCATGACTGCTCCAAGGTGTCATCTGGTATCCTCAGAGTAAATCATAGCTAATATATTCCAGCAGGTTGTAGAGACAACCAAGAGAGTCACTATCCAGTGGCTCTAGTTCCCTTTGAGTGATTTTCTTAAGATAGCTGTGAGCCCACCCATGCCTGTAGATTTTCAGGCAGTGATCTGGAGCACAGTGCATGGAAAGAAGTGGAGCTCAGGTCACTCCTGGAGGTGTTATGGTTGTCTCAGTGGTTCTGCAAGCCCACCAGGTCCATGGCAGCCCAAGAAGGGAAGCCTGGAAAAATGGGCCAGACAGCTGCCAAGAAAGGGAAGAAGAGGGGTGTGGGAAGCCCACAGACAAATCTCCCACAGTCCAGGTCGATGAGGAGCCTGAGGAGGCTGCCCTAGAGCCTACCAGGGAGGATATTGCTACCCAGGGACACCTGCCTAAGCTTACTGGAAGACAATTTGAGGGTAGGCCTACCAAGGAAGAATTATATAAGGCACAGAAAGAGTGCCTATCCCTAAAGGAACAAAGTGGCAAGCTGAGGCCCAGACAGCTGGAGAAACCTCTGGAGATCACTTCATTTATTGAAAGAATGACCTTTTGTACAATTAGCCAAGGATTGCTGGGGCAACCAGAGTGTTGGAGGTCCCCACGTGCTACAGAGCCTTCCTACTGGGGCTGCCTCATGACATACCCTTAGCAGGACACCTAGGGCAAGACCACACCTTTGTCAGGCTTGTCACCCACTTTTATTAGCCCTGGATGAAGACAGCCTCAGATGCATTCCGAAGGCCTTGTCTCACCTAACACGCCAGTGGGGAAAAAAAGGGAAAAAAGCTTAAGGCTCCCCTGGTTCCCTAACTTGTCATTGGCGCCCCCTTTGAAAGGATGGGCATCAACATTGTTAGGTCTTTGGACCCCCAAAACTGGTTTAGGCAACAGGTTTATCCTGGTTTTTGTGGATCATGCCACCAGATACCTAGAGGCCATCCTTCTGAGGACTGCGACTGCTTCTACAGTGGCTAGGGCCCTTATAGGGATTTTCACCCCAGCGGGGCTTCCCAAAGAAGTAGTGTCTGACAGGGATATCGACTACATGTCAGCCTACATGAAGTCCATTTGGGATGAGTGTGGAGTAACCTACATGGTCTGCACAACCTATCACCCTCACCCAATGGGCTTATTGAACCGTGAAGGCATAATCAAAGGCCTGTCTGAGTCCATGAGTAGGAAGTGGGATGTCCACTAACTATACCTGCTCTTTGCTACAGGATGTTTCCACAGAATGGTGTTTAGCTCCTTTGAGCTACTTTATGGTCACCCTGTGACAGAAGAGGGTTTGGAAAAGGAGAGAAACGATGGGCCAGTGGAAGGTGTCAACTTCTCATCTACCTGAACCTAGAGCAACAGGGGGACTGTAGCCAGTTGTTGGGACAGATTGCCTCTCTGTTTTCCCTCACCCCTGGGCTCACTTAGAGATACTAGAGACAGTATGCCTGTGAAGTATACAATTTACAGTTTGTTAGATAAGGCTAAGGCAAACATTAAGGAGGAAGCCTCCAAAATGCTGGCATTAGGGGTGATTCAGTCTTCCAACAGTCTCTGGTCCAGCACAATTGTGCTGGTACCCAACGCCACCCAGAACTTAAGTTCTGTGTGGACTATAGAGGACTCAACACTGTCACAAAGACTGATGCTCACCTGATCCCCAGAGCTGATGAGCTCGTAGATGTACTGGGCACTGCGAAGTTTCTCAGTACCTTTCATCTCACATCAGGAAACTGGCAGATGGCTTTGACTGAGAGGGCAAAAGAGAGGTCAGCATTCTCGACTCCAGTGGGCTACTTCCAATTCAGTGTGATGCCCCCTTTGGATCAAAGAATGCCCCTGCTACCTTCCAAAGTGCCCTGCTGGCCAGGAGGCATTATGTTCCACTTACCTAGACCACACAGCTGTCTACAGCTCGAGGTGGGAGGAATACCTGTACCACCTACAGGAGGTACTTGAGGCCCTGAAACAGGAAGACCTATCAAGGCCACTAAGTGCCAAATAGGGCAGGGAACTGTGGTGTATCTGGGACAACTGGTGGGCTGGTGCAAGGTGCAACCACGTAATGCCAAGATTGAGATCATCCTTGTTTAGTAACCCCTCAAAAGTAAGAAAGAGGTGAGGACCTTTCCGAGCTTCACTGGATATTATAGAAGGTTTGTAAAAGGCTATGCATCATTGTTGCCCCCTTAACTGAGCTGACTTCTAAGAAGCACCCCAAGAAGGTGACCTGGACAGATGCCTGCCAGAAAGCCATTGACAACCTCAAGGAGGCCATGTGTTCACCACTTGTACCATAGGCCCTTGACGTCATCAAAGAGTTCATAGTACCAGACTGATGCTTTAGAGCATGGCATAGGGACAGTATTATCACAGTTGAATGAGGAGGGACTAGACCAAACTGTAGCCTTCACTGTAGAAGGTTACCTCCCAGGGAACAGAGGTAGAGTGCTATTGAAAGGGAAGCTTTTGCTCTAGTCTGGGCACTAAAGAAGCAGAATCCATACCTGTTTGGCACTCACTTCCAAATTAAGACAGCCCGAGACCCATCAGATGGCTTATACAAAAGAGGGGTGAGACTCCCAAACTGCTAAGGTTGTCCTTCTCCCTACAGGGAATTGACTTTATGGTGGAACACTTCTCTGGTTCAGACCAATCCAATGTTGATGATCTGTCCAGGTTCTTCTGCCTTAGTGATGTGAACTCCCAGGAGTAAGGTAAGTCCCCACTTTCAGCTAGGGGGAACACACATTAGACCTGTTAGAGCCATAGGACTGTCTCCCCACCCCAGAACATTTGCCTTTTCCGCTCCTGTTTTGCTGATTTCGTTTTGGTTGGCCTAAGGCTTCTGTGACCTTCACCACTGCTAACAAGTGATAAAGTGCTCATGCTCACTTCCTAAAACATGGTAACACTGGCTTACACCTGATTGGCTTATTTAATTAATGTGCTAAGTACCTTGTAAATTGGTATACCATAAACCCAGGGCTGGTAAGTTAAACGTTACTAAGTTGGCCTGCAGCATGTATTGTGACACCTACTTAAGTCTTACCTTAAAACATGTCTCAGGCCTGCCATTGCAGATTGTATAAAGTTTTGAACTGCCAATGCAACTTGGCAAAATGACCCCATTTCTAAGCCTTAACCTTTGTTGCCTGCAGCCTGTTTCTTGGGTCACATAATTAGGTGTAATTGGCATTTGTGTATTTCTCCCAGACAGCCAGATAATAAAGACCCTGGGTGTTGGCAGGATGGGCCATCCAAATCAGTTTGAGGGACAGAGATGTACACAGCCCCACTTGCACTTCAAAAACTCAGCTTCAGCTCACACACAAATAACTTCACACTAGCTGAGTGTGCCTGCAGACAGTTTGGGACCAGGGCAGGGAGGCAGAAAATTCTAGAAACTTCTGTTTGTGGAACACTCCAGATGTTTCTTCCACTTAAAAGGGGGCACCAGGTATAAAAATAGGACTTTAAGACCCACACTTCAGTTCTTTCTTGGACCTGTGGATACTACAGAAGAAGGGCAGCCCTGCAGCTTGACCCTGCCGTCTAAGGAAGACTGGACATGCACCCTTCATCTCAGGCTACCTGAGTGACTCCAAGGGCTAGTTAGCTGGGCTCCTGTACTGGGGTACAGGGACACAACAAGCCCTAGAGTTATCCCTGCAACTGCCCAGCTGACCTGATGTACAGGATCTGACTGGACCTACCAGAGTGCTGCTAGCCTCTGCTGGAGTGAACTACTGATCCCCAGGAGGTACCTCCTGGGTCCTGGACCCTTGGTGTGGCATCAGTAGAGCTCCTCCTTGAAGAAAAAGAGAAATCCTGGAGTTTTGAGCTCTTCATGACCAGGCCTGTTCATGCTGATACCTTGCCTCCAGCGCCAACCACCAGCACCGACCAACAATGCAAGATATGCACTTCATGTGACTGCATCAACAGCCCGTGGTGACCGTTAACACAAAGTTCCAGCAATGACTGTCTGCAACACCAGACGGGATCTTCGGGCTACAGCAACAACCATCCGTGACGCTCTCCCTGCTCCTCCAATGCCAATGGAACTCTTCACACTAGACTTGAGAAGGTAATTTTTTCAGCAGGATTAACCTGGTCCTTGTATGTAGCCCATGCTCCATCATGAATGCAAAAACAACAGATGATGGACGGAATACAGAGCAAATCAAACATTCAACCCAGTCACAAATCTGGGTTTAATCCATCAGTTGTTTTGCTTGCCATGCCATTCCAGTTTGGACCCAGCCATATGCAAATCAGTCTTGACCCTGTTCCCCATGGGAACAGTCCAGCACGAACTGCCAGGCCAGGTTCTCCCTGGACCAGAAAAAAGCATACTGGGACAGGTTTCAGGGTATCACCCTTCATCAGCCAGGCTAGCTTGAATCTGGTGGCATAGCAAGCACGGGACCCACGCCTGGGCATACCCTTCCCACTTGGGGCGACAAATGCAAAAACAACAGATGATGGACGGAATGCAGAGCAAATCAAACATTCACACCCCAGTCACAGATCTGGGTTTAATCCATCAGTTGTTTTGCTTGCCATGCCATTCCAGTTTGGACCCAGCCATATGCAAATCAGTCTTGACCCTGTTCCCCATGGGAACAGTCGAGCCCGAACTGCCAGGTCAGGTCCTCCCTGGACCAGAAAAAAGCATCCTAGGACCGGTTTCAGGGTATCACCCTTTATCAGCCAGGCTAACTTGAATCTGGTGGCATAGCAAGCACAGGACCCACGTCTGGGCTCGCCCTTCCCACTTGGGGCTTAGCACTATACTTACCTTAAATGATTAAAATTGCACATTTCTGGTTCTATGTATTGCATTTTTGTCATTTGGCCTCAAATAATGTATTACATTTTATTTTATTTTGCTAAATTGGTGTAGGATTTTTCTTGTGCTGCGTTTTCAATGTATCTCTCTTGGTGTGCTGCATAAATTATTTATTGTTGCATTTGAGCAAACATATCCCACTTGAGGTTAAATGACCAACCCCTGTATCCTCTGTGCAGGGTAATACCCTTTTTTAGGTTTTGCCTGCACAGCGCTTGCACTGTGGCAAAATCTTTTGTGCTAGAAAAACAAATCTTAAAAGGGGCTTACAGCCAGCTACCAGCTATTACTTACCATTGGTAGGTTTCCCCAGTCACTTTCTCCTTATCGTGCTTTTAATTGGGCAGCAGCAGCCTCTGACATCATCTGACTGTACTTCCTCTGTTTGTTCCTCAGCTTCGTCTGTTCCTTTGAGCTTGGATCAATTACCCTTTCCAGTTGGCGATGAGTGGTTGGCAACCAGTGTCCTTCAACTAGCGTCGCGCTTCTGATGTACCTTTTTTTTCATTCCATGTCTGCACTCCACTTGAGCAGATGTGTTCCATCTTTACACTGCTCCCTATCACCACCCCCTCATCGCAGTTTGATAAATATACATTTTTTGGCATTATTCTGTAAACCCGAATTGTGATATTGTGCGTTTAAAACGCCAACAGTTTTGTGGGCTGGACACTGTACAATTAGTTCATCTGTGAAGCCTCTAGTTAATGAAAGCAAAAACACAAAGGATGGACGGAATGCCGAACCAATCAAACATTCACCCCAGCCACAGATCTGGGGTTACTCCATCAACTCTTTTGTTCACCACGGGTGATACCCTGAAACCGGTCCTAGGATACTTGTTTCTGGTCCAGGGAGGACCTTGCCTGGCAGTTCAGGCTGGACTGTTACAATAGGGAACAGGGTCAAGACTGATTTGCAAATGGCTGGGTCCAAACTGGGGTGGCAGGATGAGCAAAAGAATTGATGGATTAAACCCAGATCTGTGACTTGTGGTGAATGTTTGATTGGTTCTGCATTCTGTCCATCATTTATGATTGTTTGATTTTGTTACCCTAAGTGCTTTGGATATGCCCAGACGTGGGTCCCGGGCTCACTATACCACTGGAATCAAGCTAGCCTGGCTGATGAAGGGTGATACCCTGAAACCGGTGCCAAGATGCTTGTTTCCGGTCCAGGGAGGACCTGGCCTGGCAGTTCGGGCTGGCCTGTTCCCATAGGGAATAGGGTCAAGACTGATTTGCATTTGGCTAGGTTAACTGGGGTTGCATGATGAGCAAAAGAATTGCTGGATTAAACCCAGATCTGTGACTTGGGGTGAATGTTTGATTGGTTCTGCATTCTGTCCATCATTTGTGTTTGTTTGCTTTTGTCACTCTAAGTGCGCCAGTTATGCCGAGACGTGGGTCAATCAGTCAATCAATCATAGATTTGCAGAGTGTGGTTAATCACCCATACGGTCCCAGGATTGCTATGCCACTGGATTCAAGCTAGCCTGGCTGATGAAGGTTGGTACCCTGAAACTGGTCCCAGGATGCTTGTTTCCAGTCAAGGAAGGACCTGGCCTGGCAGTCTGGGTTAGACTGTTCCCACAGGGAATAAGGTCGAGACTGATTTGCATATGGCTGGGTCCAAACTGGGATGGCATGATGAGCAAAGGAATTGATTAATTAAACCCAGAACTGTGACTGGAGGTGAATGTTTGATTGATTCCCCATTCCGTCCATCATGTGTTTGTTTGCTTCTGGTTAATGAAAAGCCCAACTTTCGCATGTAAAGGGATCTTGGAGTCTAAAGCTCTCGGGTGTTCTGCATGCAGTTCAAGTGGTGCAAACTTTCGTGCTGGTGTGTTTATTTATGACAATGAGGCAACACTAGCCATGTAAGGGACACCTGAGTCTAAAGCGCTCGGAGTCATGCACAGAATTCAAGAGTTGCGAGCATTTGCACATATCAATATGAACAGGGCCCACAGTTCTGCCCTTTGTCCTATGGATTTCAGCTTCATGACAAAAGTGTGAGGAGGGCTAATGTATATGGACAAAATGGGTGTGCACTCAGATACGGAATATTTATAGGTGACATGCATGTCTCTCACATGCTCTTCATAATGCAGGACTCCTGAGTGAATAATATATGAACATGCACATCTTCTTATTCTAAGGTTTATCCTTTTCAAGTAAGAGGCCCCAAATGGTGTGCTGTGCAGTGGAAGAAAACACTTTCAGCTCTGTGTTTAATTGCACCCCCATGCAAACTCTATAACTGAATCCATGAACGTTCGTAGCAGTTGGGACACTATTATAGTCTGCTAAAAAGCAGCAAACAGGCTTCCAGGGCACAGACGACTCAACATATATCATGAGTGGAACATGCCAAAGAACATCTTTATTTATGTGTGATGCTTATTAAAGAGGCAGTCAGAAGAATACATTCCCGGCTTAGTCACATTTGTTGCCTGTGGGAGTTGGATTGCCCTTAGGAACAGTGTGTTGTTTTTCACCCAACCCCCTGCCCTTTCCCTGCTCTCCAATATGTGTGCTGTGCAATATGTAAAAAAAATAAAAAAAAGATACTGACAAAGCAATATATTTAGCATAGGTGAAACCTATTGGCTTTGCCAGTGCTTCTTTGTTTCTCTGCAGTGTGTGACTAAAAAGGCTCCCCTAGTTGACTCCTCCGTAGTGTCTGAATACCCCATAGTTAGGACAAGAGAATGTGTGAAATGTATTGCATGGTGTTTTTCCACACACCCACTAGTGTTCACCCCTGCACGTCAGCTGGAGTGAGAACTGATCATGTGTTGATGTTTGCAGTGCTCACACAATTTGCAGTGCACATAGAATTGGTACTGCATGTTTACCAGTGGAAACCAACTCTGTTGACCCTAGTATTTTTGTGTTTATTTGCATGTTACGTGTTATCATGTATTATTATTTTTGTTTCAAAGTCTTTAATACATTTTTTATTTTATCTTACAGGACATCATGAATTTTAAGTGTTAAGTGAATTTTCACTCCCAGCAGAAAATTACAGTTGGGATTGTTAGAAATTGGGTCTCTTGTTGGCATAGGTATAAACCCTTGTCCACAATCCTAGTTATGGTAAGTCCCTACACAAACAAAATTATCCTGTGCTTACTCTCTGGTAGCTTGACACAGAGCAGACAGGCAGGCTTAACTTAGAAGGCAATGTGTAAAGTATTTGTGCAATAACTCATACAGTAACACAGTGAAAACACCACAAAACGTACTCCACAACAGTTTAGAAAACTAGATAATATTTATCTGGATAAAATAAGATCAAAACAACAAAAATCCAATATGCACCAGTCAAGATATCACTTTTCAAAGGTTAAAAGAGTCTCAATCCTTAAGAATCAGTGGTTGTATCCTTTCAACACAGTACCTGGGATGCATCAAAAATATTGATGCACAACGACCGCAGAGGAGGAAATGCGTTGAAAAATAAGGTGCTGCATCGGATTTGCCAGCACAGCACAGACAATGCATTGTTTCTTTCCATGCTTCAAGGTGATGTGTAGATTTCCAGGAGCTCAGCCTTGGTTCCTCACTGCGATGCGGGGACATTTTGACACCTAGGGATGTTGCGTTGAAAGTCCTTGATGCGCTGGTAAAAGGAGCAGGCGCTGTGTCGATCAGGTAGGGGATGCATCACATTTTATGCCATGAGGCAGGTGCTGAATTGATTTCTAAAGGCATTGTGTCGATTTTCTGACGCACAGGGATTTTCTTCTCTTGGGTGAAGTCTTTGTGGCCCTCAGACTTCAGAACAGGAGGCAAGCTCAATCCAAGCCCTTGGAGAGCACATGTGGGAAAAGGAGAGTTATTTCAGCAGAGTCAGGAGTAAGCAGGCAGCAGGGCAACAAGCAGGGCAGCAGTCCTTTTCTGCAAAGCAGTCTAGATGAGTCCTCTGGGCAGCCGGGAAGTCCCTCTGACAAAGTCCAGGTGTAGATCCATAAGTGTCTGATTTGATGGGGTCAGAGACCCAGTATATAGACCCAAATATGCCTCTGTAGTGGGAGAAACTTCAAAGAGTGGTCTAGAAGTGCACAAGCTCCCCTTTCAACCCAACCATTTCTGCCAGGATCCCTGAGGGGATGGTATCAGTCCTTTGTGTGAGGGCAGGCACTGGCCTTTGAAGTGTACGGATGAGCACCTCCACCTTTCCTGCCCAGTGAAACCGATTCAGTATGCAGATAAATGTAGATGTGACTGGGTGTCCCTTGTTTATAGCTGTCTGGGTGGTATGCACAAGGGGAGCTGTCAACCAGCACATACCAGATGTGGACTGGAGACAGGCTGTAAGGCACAGAAACCAGTAAGTGTAGAGAAATGCCCACTTTCTAAAAGTGGCATTTCTAAAATAGTAATTTTAAATCCAACTTAACCAGTAAGCAGGTTTTTCTATTACCATTCTGGCGATACTAAACATTACAGGGCTACTCCTTTCAGATCAGAATCTATAATTTAAAAGTATATAAGGGCAATTCTAATGTTGGCCTATGAGAGGAGCAGGCCTCACAGTAGTGAGAAAATAATGTGTGAGTTTTTCACTACCAGGACGTGTAAAACACATAAGTACATGCCCTGCCTTTTACTTTTATAGCACCCTGCCCTATGGGTTACTCAGGGCCTACCTTAGGGTGCCTTTGATGTAGAAAAAGGAGAGTTTAAGGCTTGGCAATTATTTTTAAGTGCCAAGTCGAAGTGGCAGTGAAACTAAACACAAAGACCTAGCAATGGCAGGCCCGAGACATAGTTAAGGGGCTACATGTGTGAGTGGCACAATCAGTGCTGCAGGCCCACTAGTAGCATTTAATTTACAGGCAGATGTGGTGTACTTTACCAGGGACTTACAGGTAAATGAAATATGCCAATTGGGTATGAGCCACTGTTACCATTATTAGGGAGAGTGCACATGCACTTTAGCACTGGTTAGCAGTGGTAAAGTGTCCAGAGTCCTAAAGCCAACAAAAATGAGGTCAGAAAAAGAGGAGGAATAAGGCAAAATATTTTGGGGTGACCCTTCAGAGAGGGCCATTTTCCAACAGGTATTGTATGTACGTGTGATAGAGGTGTGTATATATACACACACACACACACACAGGGTCACAACTTCAGGAAAAGTAGTATCCCGGTCCTGAAGAAAGCCCTGGACTCTTTCTGGGCCACTAAGAGGGCTGAAACATGTCGATCTGAAAGGATGTCAAACTCATAATAGTGTCTTACACATTGCAAGGAAATGCCTTCCTTGGCATAGTTACCCCCTGACTTTTTGCCTTTTGTTGATGCCAGTTATGATTGAAAGTGTGCAGGGACCCTGCTAACCAGGCCCCTGCTAACCAGTGCCCAGCACCAGTGTTCTTTCCCTAAACTGTACCTTTGCTCCCACAATTGGCACAGCCCTTGCACACAGATAAGTTCCTTGTAAATTGTACCCCCTGGTACCAAGGGCCCTGTTGCCAGGGAAGGTCTCTAAGGGCTGCAGCATGTCTTATGCCACCCTGTGGACCCCTCAATCAGCACATTTACACTGTCTCACAGCTTGTGTGTGCTAGTGGGGAGAAAATGACTAAGTCGACATGGCACTCCCCTCAGAGTGCCATGCCCACCTCACACTGCCTGTGGCATAGGTAAGTCACCCCTCTAGAAGGCCTAACAGCCCTAAGGCAGGGTGCACTATACCACAGGTGAGGGCATATGTGCATGAACACTATGCCCCTTAGTCTAAGCCCCAATGTCTAAGCAAAACCTTAGACATTGTAAGTGCAGGGTAGCCATAAAGAGTATATGGTCTGGGAGTTTGTCACACACGAAGTCCACAGTTCCATAATGGCTACACTGAAATCTGGGAAGTTTGTTATCAAACTTCTCAGCACAATAAATGCACACTGATGCCAGTGTGGGATTTATTGTAAAATACGCCGAGAGGGCATCTTAGAGATGCCCCCTGAATACCAGTCCGACTCCTAGTGCTAGGCTGACTAGTTTCTGCCAGCCTGCCACAACCAGAGGAGTTTCTGGCCACATGGAGAGAGTGCCTTTGTCACTCTGTGGCCAAGAACAAAGCCTGTACTGGGTGGAGGTGCTTCTCACCTCCTCCTGCAGGAACTTTAACACCTGGCGGTGAGCCTCAAAGGCTCATGCCTTTTGTTACAGCACCCCAGGGCATCCCAGCCAGTGGAGATGCCCGCCCCTCCGGCCACTGCCCCCAATTTTGGCGGCAAGGCAGGAGAGGATAATGAGAAAAACAAGGAAGAGTCACCCACCAGTCAGGACAGCCTCTAAGGTGTCCTGAGCGGAGATGACCCCTGCCTATAGAAATCCTCCATCTTGAGATTGGAGGATTCCCCCATTAGGATTAGGGATGTGACCCCCTCCCCTCAGGGAGGGGGCACAAAGGAGGTGTAGCCACCCTCCAGGACAGTAGCCATTGGCTACTGCCCCCCAGACCTAAACACACCCCTAAATTTAGTATTTAGGGGTGACCCTGAACCCAGGAAATCAGATTCCTGCAACCTACACAAAGAATAAGGTCTGCTGACCTGAAAGCCCTGCAGAGACGACGGAGACGACAACTGACTTGGCCCCAGCCCTACCGGCCTGTCTCCAGACTCAAAGAACCTGCACAGCAATGCATCCGACAGGGACCAGTGACCTCTGAGGACTTAGAGGACTGCCCTGAAACTGAAGGACCAAGAAACTCCTAAGAACAGCGGCACTGTTCACCAACAGCAACATTTTTGTAACTTTGAAACAACTCTGAAAGAACTCTCCCTTCCCGCCGGAAGCGTGAGACTTTTCACTTTGCACCCGACACCCCCGTCTCGAGCTCCAGAGAACAAACCCTGCAGAGAGGACTCCCAGGCAACTGCGACAATGTGAGTAACCTGAGTCGACCCCCCTGTACCCCCACAGCGACGCCTGCAGAGAGGATCCAGAGGCGCCCCCTGACCGCGACTGCCTGGTAACAAGGAACCCGACCCCTGGACCAAGCACTTCACCCGCAGCCCCCAGGACCGAGAGGAACCAACCTCCAGTGCAGGAGTGACCAGCAGGTGGCCCTCTTCGTAGCCCAGTCGGTGGCTGATCCGAGAAACCCCCTGTGCCCTGCCTGCATCACCTAAGTGACCCCCGGGTCCCTCCATTGATTCCTATAGCAAAGCCGATGCCTACTTAGCACACTGAACCCAGCATCCCCTGTGCCACTGAGGGTGTGTTTTGTGTGCCTGTTTGTGTCCCCCAGTGCTCTACAAAACCCCATTGGTCTGCTTCCCGAGGACGCAGGTACTTACCTGCCAGCCGACCGGAACCGGAGCACCCCTGATCTCCATAGGCGCATATGTGTTTTGGGCCCTCCTTTGACCTCTGCACCTGACCGGCCCTGTGTTGCTGGTGCAGTGACTTTGGGGTTGCCTTGAACCCCCAGTGGTGGGCTGCATATGCCCAGGAGACTGACTGTGTAAGTGCTTTACTTACCTGAGAAAACAAACTAAACTTACCTCCCCCAGGAACTGTTGATTTTTGCACAGTGCCCACTTTTAAAATATCTTATTGCCATTTTAACCTATACTGTGCGTACTACTGCTTTAATTCAAAGTTCCATACTTACCTGTGTGAAGTACCTTGCATTTTATGTACTTACCTCAAATCTTGAATCTTGTGGTTTTAAAATAAATTAAGAAAATATATTTTCTATATAAAAACTATTGGCCTGGAGTTAAGTCTTTGAGTGTGTGTTCCTCATTTATTGCCTGTGTGTATACAACAAATGCTTAACACTACCCTCAGATAAGCCTACTGCTCGACCACACTACCACAAAATAGAGCATTATTATTATCTAATTTTGCCACTTTCAACCTCTAAGGGGAACCCTTGGACTCTGTGCACACTATCTCTCACTTTGAGTTAGTATATACAGAGCCAACTTTTTTTTATGTCGAGCTTGAAAGCGGTTTGATCTATTGTTAGTAATGTTGGCTTTTAACCACACCCACCTCATGCCCATCACTTTCACTCGCTTGTGGGCTTGCTTTTCGAAAATCCTTTATCTTCATTGATAAATGCTTTACCTTTGTCACTCCTTGGGGCGGTTTTGTTACCGCCTTGCAGGCTGCTCCTGTTACATGGGTAATTGCACGATTGCCGATACGTTTGATTGTGAACAAACTTCTTTTTTTGTGCGTCTCTCCTTCACGCTCATGACGGCCATGGCGCTTTTAATCGGCTTGCTTTTGTCAACTAACGTTTTACTTTTCAATTTCAATTTATGTGGCAAGAAAAGTACAGTTAGGAATTTACAAGGCCAATAGCTCTAACTGGAGCAAATAGGAGACTGACTGTATTGCCAATGCTTGTTTAATCTTCTCCTCACCACCCACCTAATAAAATGTAATGTCCATAGGGGAAGTGAGATTTTCAATCCTTATCTGGATCCTTTGCCTTTTTCCCCATGTAGGTACCCTCGATGTAACTAAGGGCTCGTGCCCCAATTAGGGGATTCCTAGGTGAGCACAGGGGGACCGATGATGAAGCGAGACACCCAGGAGGATGTGTGAGGTCATCCAGTATATTTTTATTAATATCTCTTCGGTATTCTTAACTGACAATAGGGACTGTTAGAAATGGCCGTTTCTGCAGGGGTATCCCCAAACTTTTTGCCTTTCTCCTCTTATTTTTCGGACCCTCTTTTTTTTGGGGCTTTAGGACTCTGGACATTTCAACAGTGCTAACGTGCATGTGCTCTCCACTCTAAAAACTTGATATGATTATTTTTGGCTTATTTAATTTACCTATAAGTCCCTTGTAAAGTGGTATACCATATCCCCAGGGCCTGAAAATTAAATGCTACTAGAGGGTTTGCAGCCCTGATTATGCCACCCACAGAGGTATCCTTTCAAACTTGTCTCAGTCCTGTCACTGCAGGGCCTGCATGCACAGTTTACTGACACATTGGCTTGGCAAGTCAAACTACTTGCCAAGGCCTCAACTCCCTTTTCACTACACCTAAGTCACCCCTAAGGTAGGCCCTAAATAGCCCTATGGGCAGGGTGCTGTGAATAAAAAAGGTAGAACAAATATTTTTGTGTGTTACATGTCCTAGTAGTGACAAACAGCCTATTTTGTTTTTCACTACTGTGAGGGCTGCTTCTCACATAGGTTTGCATTAGGAAATCCCATATATATATATATATATATATATATATATATATATATATATATATATATATTTATATATTTATATATATATCTAAGTGGTAATTTCTGATCTTTAAGAAATAGCATGGGTATGTTTGGAATTGTTGTGAGAAACTCTGCTTAGGTGGACTTTACATTACTATTTTAGAAATGCCGCTTTTAGTAAGTGGGGATTACTCTGTGCTTATAACTATGTGCATTGCAGCCTCACTCCACTCCACGTCTGAGGTAGAGTGACAGCCGCACTTGGTGCATACTTTCCAGAGAGCCATCACGCAGGAAGGGCTGGGTTTGACAGAAAATGCATCTGCATACTGATAGCCTTCCTGGGCTGGGGAGAGGGCGGGTCACTCATACCTTACATGTCAATAGGCTGTGTCCTGCCCTCTCACATTGGGGTCATTACCCCCTACTGATGTCCAGCGACAGGGCTGGGTTGAAAGGGTGTTGTGCTTCACTAGAAAGGGTTCCTTTGACATTATCCCCTGAACAAAGGTATTTCTGAGTATACGTACAGGGGCTCGGACTCCATAATCTTTAGAGCACTTTGGGAACTGGAACATAACCTCTGCCAGAATGACTGCTGGACTGCACATAGGACTCATCTGGACTGCTCTTCTGTTTTTGCCCTGCTGGGTGGCATAAAGGTCTCTCTGAAGTGATTTTCTGCTTGTTGCCCAGCTGTCAGCTGCGCCCTAAAGTTTTATGACCCAGGCACTACCAGGACTGCCAGGAGGAACCACCACCCATCTAGCTGAGCTGGCCTGTCTGCTTTGGTTGTGCCCCTGTCTAGTGCCTCCCAGGGAACCCAGCACGGAGAGGATGCAGTTTTCTTGCTCCCTGGCCATCTCCTGACTAGCCCTTGGTGAGCACTTTGCACTCTCACTTAGGTTGGTCCCTAGCGCCTGGTAAGTGCTTAATACTGTACCCTACCAGTTAGACTGCCCCCAAGTACCCCTGCCAAACTCTACCCGGTGAGTCTGGCAGCAGTGTGATATGAGTTGTTGCCCCTCGCAATTTCCCCACAGCGTGGTGCACGCTTTTCTTGGGCACCTCCACTTGGAGCTGTTCACCTCCGTGTGACTGGGCTCACATCGCTGGAGGCTGCTACCGAGGCGCGCAGCAACAGATGGAATCTCTTTGTCCATGCAGCCTCCTCACCCCACCCTTGTGTGCTGAAGTGAGCAGGGAGCCGCCAAGGAGTCGACACAACTTCCTAGGGATCGCATTGCTGCAGTAACATGAAGTATGCCTACCCCCTGGCAGGGGAGAAGGTCACCGCAGACTCAGCTGATCTCTGCTTTGGCACAACTGACACCCAGGAGGGTGCTTAGCCTGCATCAAGATTCCCTGCCCTGGCAGCCGTAACACAGAGGTACCTCTTGCCTGATCCACAGCAACACATGTGTGGTTGCAATGGGAGCGTAAACTTGTTTCTTTTTGTTGGACACTTCCCTCATCTTATCAGTGTAATTCAATTATTTGGACATGAGCAGTACCAATGACAGCATGCGCTATTGAGAGGTGATTGCAGGAATATTCCCAGCCCGCAGCTGCAGCAGTGGGTGCTGGTTGAAAATATTCAGACCTGTGCGCTCCTTGTTGCAGGACCCTGCTGGCCATAAATTTGACCACTGCACTGATGGAGGTCTCCAGGGGAGGCAGGAGTAATCGCCTCTGTGTAACACCAAAGGAATTTCCCTATAATGCATAGTTAGTGTGCAAAGGTTCCTTCATCATATGTTTGGTAGTAAATGCAACCCTTATGATAACTCTCCTAAACCTGCAAACCTACAACGT
Source organism: Pleurodeles waltl (assembly GCF_031143425.1). Lineage (NCBI taxonomy): Eukaryota > Metazoa > Chordata > Amphibia > Caudata > Salamandridae > Pleurodeles > Pleurodeles waltl. The sequence goes on from NC_090447.1 coordinate 670,488,244, forward strand.
TATACTTGTTGTCGTTGTGACGTGGCTTTCTGCCTGTAAACAAATGATACTTGTTTTAAGTGTGTAACTTGCATAGTATGTACTTATTACATGTCGACTTGGTCTTTTGTGGTCGTATTGTGGCTTTACCATCAAGCTTCTAAAAGGAGCCCAGTTGAGTTAGATACTGAATTTCTCAGCGCTTTACCTATTGTGGTTTAAATGTGCATATCTGGAGAGGTACTGACTGCAATGCTATTAAATGTGCATATCTGGAGAAGTACTGGCTGCAGTTTTATAATTTTCTTTGTGCTGTGATCAGGAAAATGAGTACTATCGGTAGGGTATGCGTAGTACGAATGATATATGGTAATTCACATGTTTTCGGCTATAGCCTGTTGTATTTTATGCACAGATGTCATAATGTGTGTTGTTCAGATTCTTGTGTGGTCAGTGTAATGAGTACCTCAGTATTTGCATAATTTGTGTAGTATTTATGATTGTGTCACTGGGGTCTATGTACAATATACTATATATTTGTATATATAACTGTGTGGAGACCTTTTGTGGTCTATTTAATATGTCACTGGTGTGACTGCGCAAATGCTTTACACACTGTCTCTGGGGATAAGCCTGACTGCTCCATGCCAAGCTGCCAGGGGGTGAGTACCAGTTATCTTTGGTGTGTAACTTACTAAGCCCTGACTAGAGGGGTGGGTTCTGCCTGGCTTAGGTGCACACCCTAGCCAACCAGAAAAGCCATTTCTAACAGGTAACGAGAAAAAAGCCTCAGGAAAAAAAGGGTATTACCCTATACAGAGGATACAGGGGTTTCTCATTTAACCTTACGTGGGACATGTTTCCTCCAATGTGTTAGTGATATTCAGCGGGGAGAGTGCAGACCTGTCTCTCATTCCCTCTGCCCTTTTCAGTGCAAGAGCTGTTTGTGCATTGCATAAATTCTTCATAATAAGCCTCCAAGTTAAGTCTGACTGCTTATATTGCCTGGATACCGGAGGGTTTAACATAGGTGAATTTAGTGACTTATGTTCTGACGAGGCATGTGGCTGTTACTTGAAAAAGGCTGAGACCCCACCTCAACCAACAACTCAGTTTCTCTCACTTCCAGATTAACTTTTCTGATATCCTTGTTTACAGCTAGAAACTAGATCTGTTAGTAATAGCTGTGGATGTCCTCATTCTGGAATGGAAATTAAGGAATTATGCCTTCCCTCCATTTGCTGTGATTGCCAGAGTAAATCAAAAGAGTTAATTTTGATCAGTTCATTATGGAGAACACAGTCTTGGTTTCCAATCCTGTTAGCTATCTCACCAATCACCTCGTCTTCTCTCATCTTTTCTAAACACTCTCTTGGACCGAACAGACCAAACCCATCCCCTAGTTAACCACATCCAGCTACAACTTGTAGCATGTAATATTTCAGAGATAGTTGGCAAATGCCAGACCTTTCAAGCAAATCTCTCTCTTTCATCAACAAAGCCTGGTCATTTTCTACCCACAAATGCTATATATGTCAGCCTGGGGTAGATGGACACACTGGTGCATTCAACTGGATGCCGATCTCCTGGGAGCTGATATTAAGTTCAAAATCAACATTCTTGCTAGTCTGGTGGCGGAGGGTCTCTCTTACCGAACAGTTAACTTATACCAGTCTGCTATTTTAGCAGGCCACATCCCGGTGGCTTACTGACCTCTGGTATCCAACCTTCTCCACACAATGTTTCACCATTCCACCTAGGCCCAGTTATGATGTCCTTTGGGATGTTTATATTGTAATGAGTTTCCTGCAACAGTGGCCACATAATCGCTCCTTCCCTTGCGAACAACTGTAAGCAAAACTGTCCTTACTTCCCTGACTTGCATCTTACCAGAGGATTTAAAATGTAAGAGCCTTGGATCAAGCAGGTAAGTTCTTTACAATGGAAGGCTTTTTCAAATCAGATTCCATATGCATCTCTTCCAACAGCCCCCAAGTAGTATTGTCCAGTGCCCTTGTGCTTATCACTGCAGCAGAAGCAATCTCAGCTCATCCCTGACAGATCATCTCCTCATTTATATTGCCATTCCTTACACTCCAGTGTTGTTGCATAAGTTGGCAAAGTGGGTAAAATGGAATTTATTAAAAGCAGGAATTGACACCCCCTCTTCCAGGCTCACTCAGTGAGGTAGCCATGGACATTATATCTTACTCTGTAGTTATTAGCCTACAGGACTTTAAGCACATGACCGACTGGTCTTTTTAGTCTGTTTTCATCAATTTTATTATGAACAAGTAAGTAATAATTTTCCTCTGTGATTGAAGACTTTTAAACTTGCATATTATAAGGCTTCCGGTCCTGTCACAGAATCAAAAATGTTATAGTATATGTGAACACAAATTTTCAATTCTATTAAGGACATGGGGTTATCCCACCCACACTGGATGTTTTTATGCAACATGCTTACTAAATGTTCAGATTGTTGTGCAATTGTCTGATTTGTTACTATCCCACCCATTCTGCTATAAGTGTTCATTCCACTTCAGTCTACTGACTGTTCTCCACTGATTACAGTGTCAGAATAAAAGCCAGAGTAACGTTATGTGGAGAGTTCACTTTTTATGCAGACAGAGGAAATAGAGCTATGAGTGTTAAGACTGTTTATACTGCTGGCTGTTATGCTACTGGCGCTTAACTATTTTGATGTAACTTGCAGTCTTCCTTCAAACAACCATTGACACTGCAGTTCTTTGCTGTGTATTGAGCTTTCTGTTTTACTCACGTAACATGGTTGCTGTAAAATTAAATGAGGAAAGACAATGCTTAATCCCCGCCTCTGTGTCAATAACAGAGTTGAACAATATTTTTCACATATGCTATAAACTTTTTGATTAACGAACGGCTGACCAAAAATGTAAATGGCATGTCTAACAACAAAACAGCTGACTGGATCTGAATCTCTGCTTCTTCTATGTTTGTTATGAGCTGACACAAAATGTGAATGACACAACAAACGATGGAAAAACGTGACTGACCCTAATACTCACCTTTAATATGATTATTTGATATATTACTTATGTATTAGTAACGAAAGCTCTGGGGAACAGCTAAGGTTGTCTCCTACTCCAAATCTAGAAATCACGAAATAGTTATTTTGGGAGCCTAATGGCCTTATTAAAGCATCTCAATGGTGTCTTGGTACATAAATGCGTTCACAGAGCTCCTTGGTTGCCAGCAATACCCCACCCATTATGGTATGGCTAAGTGTACTTAAGGCCACATGAAATATCCTAATAAAGCAAACATAAACTAAACAGCAGTGTTCTGTTTTGTGTAGTAAAATGTATTTCCAAAAAAGTACACATTATGTACAAACACACACTCAGAATTGGCTAATACAAAAGCCTGCAGCACTGGTGATTTACATAATGGAGCTACAAGAACATAAATTGCATTTCTCTAGGAACACATCCCTCTTGAATTTTGCTATAATGGAAAAATGCAATCTGGGACATCTGTCTACATTTTTAGGTAAATTATAAGCAGGAGACAAATGTAAGCACCAATTCTGTACAGGTGGCATGCAGTCCAAATCCAAGAGAAGCCTAGGTAGGAATCAATCTACAAACCATTTATCCATCTAGTATTCTTCAATGTACAGTATTGTGTAAATACTCAAGGGCATAGAGGTAGTCGTTTAGAACTATATCACTTTGCACAATCACCTTTTATGCAAGAAAAAAAGAAGAAAAATAAATATACCAGAATTTTACGACTGAAGCATACTTCATTTTCACTTTTATAAAGAAAATCTCTGGTTAACGCATTTGTGGCTTTCTTTTCCACCTCAAAATAGACAAAACAAATGAACAGAGCAGTGTGAAATATTAGCATAATATTTAGTTTACACTGATTAGCTAATGTCAAATAACTGAAAATCAAAACAATTTAAAGCTGCCAATTTATTTATTTTTTTCATTAGAACACAGATAACTTTACATGCTTTTACAGGCAAGAATTTCATAGCCAATCACAATTCTTAGGATTACACTGGTATTTAATTGTTCGAGGCTCTGCTTTAACTCTATATTGAAAGCTTATTACATATCTACATGGATTGATCTAAAACCCAACCGATGCCTTGCCGAAGCTCTGGAAAAACTGTTTAGGGTTACTGAAAGTTATTACAGTAAAGAAAGATGGAGATGGGTCGAAAATTATTGCTACTGTGAGTTAAGTGCCCATCAATCAAGATTACGAATCTAAGTTAAAGGCTTACTATTATTAATGCCACTGAAAGGCACAAGCTATGATCAGCAGCGGTACAGAAAACATATTATGAGACTTACATTTTGGAAAAGCTATAAAAGCTTGTGTTGCAGTATAATGCAACCACTAAGCAATATTGTTTAATTGTCAGTGTTTGGTTACTTCATAATAAGTACCGTCAGAACATTCAAGAAGGAGGAGCAAGAGCTACAATAGATGCATTCTCATTCGCTGGTAGAACATCATTACATCATATGATTCAGAGTTGTGGCAAGGTAGCTCCCCTGCCAGTCAATGCTCTCTTTTCACGTCAATTAGTTTGCCAGCATAGACTGGGCACGCCATTGCATGTTCCTGCAACTGCTACCAGTGCGCGTACACACACACACACACACAAACACACACACATACACAGTAACAAAAAAAAAAGAGAAATTATGAGACTGTGTGACAGTTATTGAGAAGTGGTAGTCACTGTTTCTCATGTGAGTTGGCTGTAGTAGCCCTCTGTCGTTGATGAACTAAGAGAAGGCTGAAGAGCTAGGTACAGAAAAGAAGTAGACGCCTCCTACATCTTTAATTCAGGAACTAAAAGCTACAAGAAAGTTTGTAGCAGCCAAATCAAAGTATTGTTTAAAAGAAAAAAAAGAGACACCACGTGGCCTATGTGTGTGCTTACAAACACACCAATTTAACAAGTTGCTTTTTAATCACTGAGCTTCATACCAGGCTTTGTACATAATGTATATTTTATATTCTAACCCGGTTACTATCAGATACACAAGTAAAGCTTTGCCCATCCTGAGTCATTTTGTTTTTGTTCACTGGCCTATTCTTTGCACTTCTACATGCTAAAATACATTATACATTCCAATGTAACTAAATATTTAGGGCCTGATTTAGATGTTGGCGGCAACAGTCCCGCTGTTGACTTTTCAACTGAAAACCCATCTGCCGCTGTGATGGTCTGCCCAACATATTTACATGTTGGTGGTCCCATAAACGAAAACCCACATTTGAACCGCTGTCTCTGCCCAAAAAAACCCCAAAACACGCCCAAGTCGATGGCAAGAGAGAGAAAAGTGGATGCTTGCAGAACCCCAGCCACCTTCCCGTCGATCAGATATGGATGTGCCTTACTGCCACACGTTCCGACCACTTCTGAGTTGGCGAATTTGGGGGGGGGGAAATGAGTGAAAACTCACCTTTTTTCCCCATTCCACCTCAGTCTTTGACTAAACACGACTGGACAACACCTGCTGGTACTGCTGCCATTGACCCACAGAAAAAAAAAACACGTCCCCCCTGGTTGCCGGAACTTGAAGGTAGGGACGCCACATTGTCAGGGTACATTGGGTGGGCAATGCACAGGAGGTCAGGACTACTGCAGTCAAATACATGTCACAGCAATTTTTTTAAAAATCATTGTGACATGCATATGTTAAGGAGACAATTGTGTTACATTTGGCTGGCGACACACTGGCACAACATGCATATCTCACACATACACAACTGTCATTGTGGTGTTATCATTCATTGCAAAATGAAAGCTGCCATCACAATGACAGTACACTGTGTGCCCACTGCAAGGGACCAGTACGGGTAGGTTTGTGCTATCTGGAGCTAGAGTAGGTGGTGTAGTTGTATCTGTATGTGTGTCACTTGTATGTGAGACCGATGGTGTGTATGTTGTGTTGCCATGTGACACATTCAGGTAGTGTTGTTGTGTGGCAGAAATTGTTGTGATGTGTGTAGTTGTGCTGGTGTGTGAGTGTGTCTGTGTAGCTGAGTGTGTAGTTGTGTTGGTTGTCGTGAGTGGGTGCAGTGTCAATAGTGTGTGTATGCTATGTCTTGGATGTATGTCAATGTGCGTTTTTGGCATGTACCGGATGTGCTGTGTTGGAATTGTAATGGATGATGGTGTGTACGGGTTGTGTAGTGTGTAGTGCAGGGGGACAACTATGGCTAAGATAGAGTGTGTGTGTTACCTCCATTCCATAGCCCGTGCCATTATACTAAGTCCATTGTGTTCCGCCGCCGTCTCCCTCCATCAGCAATCCATTGCCAGACCTCCACTAGACATAACTGTAACATAAATATGGCAGGCGGAACACCGTCAACTTGATAGTGTTCTCAGGTCAGCCGCCGACGCGGCTTGGCAATAACACTGCCCAGATCTAAATCAGGCCCTAAGTCTGGATTACACTTACCCACAGTACTTCTCCACATCTACAGATGCAAATATGTTGTAATGGTAGTCACTAGTTATTAGGAGCAGAATATAAAACGTGTAGGATATTACTGTACTATTCGCACATTACACCTCAATTTTGGGCCGCGTACATTGTCTATGTTAAACTGTCAGATACAAATCTAGTGCAAAAAGAATCAATACTGGCTTGAAGCAAAGACACATGGCTGAAGGAAGACAGAAACAGTGACGAAGAAGAACAATCAGGAAACACAGCAGTTTACTAAGTCTGCCCTCATGCAAATGTTGCACATAACTTAGTAGGAACTGCAATCCGTAAAAGGAGTAAGTGTGAGTAAAACACACTTACTGGAAAGATTAGTCACTGTTTGCAAAGTTTCCCTGGTAAGGACTACATTCACTTCACATTTTAGAACTGGAACAATTTATTTAAAAATAAAGAATCTCATTATAAAAATACACATATGTTGCAAAATAAATTGTCCTTGGCAATTGTCTTATATGCTGCAAGATTCCATGCGCTTTCTGCCAACACATTAGGTAAGTGGTTTTGTAAAATTCTCCCAGATGTTATGTGGGAAGATCCACATAGAAGGCAACTGAAAACCATGCCACATAAAACTCAACTCAAAACCATAATGAGTACTTCAGTAATTCCTTCTCAATCTTTGTTGGACTTATTGATACACTGCATTGCTTTTCTTATTATAATTACACGTTTTGGATTCGATGTTCACAATATTTCCATCTCCCATTTCTGAGTAAGTTGATTTGCCACTGGATTATTTACAATAATGCTGTTCTTGTCATAATAATTTCCTCCTAAGTATAACAAGAAAAGAAATATCGTCAATATTTATGTGCATCATGGTCAACTGGAGTACCATCATTGGTATAACTAATGCCCAAGCCACAATAGATAGCGTTAGCGTTGTTCACTGTTCAATCAAAATTCTATTCATGAAGGATAAACAAAACCTCAATATTAAAATTCCAGTCAGGCAGTGCACATTGTCTGCTGCACTCTGCATAGAAATGTTTCAACATTCTTTCTCTTCTACATACAAAATACGTGTTAACGAAGCAAAGCGTTTTTATGAAACGTTTACAATTCTTACATACATAATCCTCTTTTGTGCTGTTTTCCACAGAGACCTGATGAAGCAGAAAAAGAAAGACTAACAAACATTTATATATCATGTAACAAAATCGTATAAGACAATGTGATTTTAGCAAAGAAAATTAATGTATGTAGAAAAATGTGCCCACGAAGTAGGTCGCCATTTGTATTAACAAGCTTAATTAATCATGAAACCCGACAAATATATAAAAAATGTCATAATTGCAGCTATATTCTATGATTTTCTTGTTAAACTGTTATATGCTTAGCTTAAATTTAGCAGAGGCTTTGGCCTAGTTGCCTGGTCTCAATTTTAACTGCGTAAGTTTTCACTTGTATTAACAAAGACGTGTTTTAAACCTTTAAAAGCTGTATTTTTCCAGTAGAATGACTAATACACTTATCTCAAGGTTGCGTGTTAGGTAACTTTCATCCCCTTTGAAGCAATGTCAGTTTATGCAGGTGCAGGCAATAAAGACATTGAAGCAGAATTAATTGGCAACTTTGTTGCTACTTGTGTTCCAAAACTCAAAGGACACCTTATGCGTAGATGAGTATTATGAATAAAGACACTATTCATTGGTCAAAAGGAAATCACCCCATGGACCCTCCAATGGAAGAACCTGAAGAATTTGGAACTATTCTTACTTAATCCCACCAGACGAAGAGAAGCCAGACATTTTCTTTGATGCCATTTTGAAGCCAGATTCGAGAATCCATTTTGATGACACTTTGATGCTTTTTCTCTATTCCAGAGAGAGAGACTTTAAAGAATTCTCACCCTAGAGACTTTAGCTTTACTTGCTTTGCCCATACAATAACTTTTGCCTCCACCCATTTTCCTTGCTGCTGCAAGGAAAACTTGACTTAAAACTTTGCCTCCTTGAAGTTTGCCCCAGGCTGATCGAACCGGTACCTGAAGGACGAAGACTTTCCTTGAATGCTGATTGTATTTGGTAATTATAAAAGGATAAATGTATTATTCGTTGTATTTTCCTTCTTCGGTACCAACTGCTTATTTTTGACAGAGACTAAGCTAGAATTTTCTAAATTTATGTTGATTAAATTCATTTTTTGCATGAAGCCCCACCTGCCAATGCTAATCAGAGGTTACTTGAGGTATTCATTTGATGCACCATGCTGAATTGAAATCTTGTTATGCTGACCAATGTATGCAATTAGTCACTTTCAGTTACTTTTATTAGTGATTTGTATTGCTATAGCCGAGTGCATTATAATCCAAGTTTTGCGTAGATTGCGTTTCTTCCGTCGTTATGGACAGCCAGTAATGTTCGTATATGTGTATCATTTGATTTTGAGACTTACTTATATTGTGTTAGCTTTGTTAATATAGGGAAATAAACTCATTAACTTTTAATAAACAGGTGTGGTTATTCATGACTGAAAGGTCATGGTGTGTCTAATTACTGATTTTCTGTTTAACTAATTTGTTGATTGATTACTAATCGAATATTGGTTATTGATTATAAATGATTATTGATTATTGATTTGAGGGATTTGACAATTCTTTGGATGAGGAGAACTCAACCCGGTCAAAAGGTTCACCGACCTCTGGTGTGTCCAAACATAAGTAATTTATAGGGACTGGACACTATCAGTAGATGGTAGCAAAGGATGGTTTGGCCCTTTGGGACCCCATCCGAACAATAGACGGATTCAAGTTAGAATTTTCTTTATTAAAACAATTTGGTGAGATGATGATGCCCTAAATCCCCAATGACTTTCCTGGAATCTCGGAGCTTGCGAATGGAGGAAATGGAGGTGTGAGAATATTTTTGGCGTTTCTAGTGACGGTATGAGTAAAGTTAGGGTTTTTGCGCTTGCATAGCTTATGCCGCAGATGAATTGTAAAGTTTGTGAGGATTTTAGGGGGTTACGAACTCCAGTTAAAATTTTAGAAGAGTGGTACTCCAAAATGTGAAAGTAGGGAAGTCGTCGAACTTCATATGTGTGTAGCGCTTTGTGCAGGAAAAAAATTGTCACGTGGTTGTTGATGTTGAGACGGGCCCTGCGAGGTCAAGAGACTCCGGAGTATGTTGAAAGGTGTATGAGACACTTGATTGATGTTGTAATTTGTTCGGTTTAATAGGTTGATCGGGCGTGGTCAACAAGTCAGTACGAATGTTGAGGAATAAAAGAAAATGTTCGACTTTGAGATTTGACGAATTCTAAGGTGCACTAGAATAGTTCATTGATCAGTTGAGAGTAAAGTTTGCAAGTCAAATTTTGCTTGCGAAAGTGGGCAACCGAGAAAGATGGAATAACTGCTGAGGCTAGTGAAAAATCCTTAAGGTTTCTGAAGCAATTGTATTACCTTTCCTGTAGTAAACGGACAGATTTGTTTTCTTCTTTTTGGTTAGTGCTCGCAATATATTGCAGAAATTAGTTTTGAGTTGAATGAAGTTGAATGAAGGAGGACAAGCCGCAAGACTGTCAGCCGCAGTGTGTGAGTGTGACGTCACTAGGAGCCGCGCTGGGATAGATTGGTTGGAGAGAAGGGTCGCGCACGGATTGGATGCAGTCCGTGAAGCGCAATTGGTGGGGAAAGGCAAGCGAAGAGTATTCTGGGAATTAAAGTCACTTATTGATTACATTTTGAGAAAATAAAGGACGGAAAGATGACATTTTTCAAAGCATTAAAGAGTGCCTTGAGGGGAGATGTATATATTAAAGCAAATGTAGGAGAAGAAACACCGCCTGAGGGTACACCAGCTTACATCGTAATTGAAGAAAAGGGTGTTGCACCATGTCTTTGGTTAAAGCAATGGTGTAAATGAACAGAAAAGCATGGAAGTGTAGCGTTTCCTATCCATGGGACGTTTAATCTAAGAGTTTTGGAGAATTTAAGATTTGTGCTATACGACATGAAAATACCTCCAAGACCAGCACAGTTTGAAGCATTAGCAATTTAGGGACAAATGGCTAGAAGGCAACTACAAAATAAATTTGAGACAAGAGTGAGAAAAGTAGAAAAGACACTAGCGGATGCTAGATGGGATAGTACTCAAAAGGTCTGGAGATCAGATATATTGCAGGGAGTCAAATTGTTCCCAGCAATTACTGACGAAGCAGAGATGGAAGGAAAGAAAGCTACCCATAAAACAAACAGGAGTCAGTCAAAAGATAGAGAAAATAAGAGAACCTCGAAAAGGTCAGATGAATCAGGTGATGAGGAGTTCATTCTGCAATTGTTAAATGACCGTCCACCACCATATGTGGAAAACGAAAATGGCCCAAGCACTAGTACTGCCCCTTCAGAACCAATACAGGGTACTGTAACACCGAATTTGAGAAAATTGCAGAGGCAAAGTAGTCCTGATATGCCTTTTACACAAGAAATACAAGTTCAGAGAATATATCCTGACATGACTAAACTGGAACCTGTTAATGATTATCAGCCACAGGTCCAAAGACGCTATTATGATGAACATAATTTGGAAATAACTTCAAATTTAATGGTGCAGAGAGGACAGAATTTCCAAAGACCGACATTGATTCAAACCGAACCAACACAAATTTTGATGGCTCAAAAGCAGATACAAGAAATGCCAAAGTACATTCAAACAGCAGAAACACAGTTAGACATGTCAACAATGATGAACCATAACGTTGGAATTAACATGCCACAGAATTTGGGTAACAGACAAAATCCGGACGCAATATCTTTGCCTATCACTCTAGGTCCGCCAGTACCATTATATACACAAGCAAAGCCAAGTGTACGCGATCAAGGTGTAATGACACAGAATGAAACAGAAAGGAGATACATAGAAAATACTCGAAAAATGACTCCAGTAGGAACACTGTCAAATAGATCTGGGTCTTTGTTGGAATTTAGTCTAATTCCAATTTGTGTTTCGTCAACTGTGGTAAGGTCAAATCCACCACTAATAATACCGCAAACCTCAAAAACAGAAACATTACAGAAACCATCAGTAGCAGTAGATGTAGATGCTACATTAATGGGACTAAACGCACACAGTTAACACAATGGTTGAACAGTCTGAATACCCCACAGAGTACACCCAAGGGGAAAGGAGAAGAATATTTGAATCAAATAAGATTGGGCATGGAAGCAGGTGAACTCCTAGATGGAACGATGGGTCTGAACAGGTTAGAATCATACACAGAAGAAGAGCTGAGATACATTTGCCCTAGAATTACAAGAGAAGTAAGCAGCATACATAAGAGGTTACAAGAAATTGCAGACAGACACAAAATAGACAAACAAAACCAAGCACTTGAGCAGAAGTTACAGGTTAGACTTTGAGGCAAAAGATTTTGAACACATGAGGTCTGCAGGAACGAAAACACATCTTAAAGAAATATTGCAAAGCGTGCAGGTTTGGAGATGTTTAGACAAGTGGGAGAGTAGGTGGGTTAAGGAAAAGGATAAGAAGTAAGAAAGTACCCCAGATCAGAATGATAAAATACAACAGAATGGTGATCTTATAACCATGTTACCAATGAGAGAAACAGCAGGAGGAAAACTTATCCATGTACCATGGCACAGGTGTGACATTCAATCTTTTACAGATGATTACCAAAAGTTAAGAGAGAAACCGATCGAATGGTATCAACGAACAGATAGATTCGTGAAACTCGCAAAGTGTCTTTGGGAAGACCTGAATACTTTATTCGAAATTGTAGTTCCAGCAGATTTGTGGGAAGATTGTAAAAGGGCTGTAGACCAACAAGTGAACCAGAAAGAGATAAGGACACAGGTGCACCATCACCTAGGGTAATGAGCATATATCATAAAGTGATTGAGTATTTGAAAACAAAAGTTGCGTCGAAAAATATGGATTGGCAGAAAATTGACAGAACAGCACAGGAAGTTAAAGAGTCGATACATGCATACTATGAGAGATTGTTGAAAGCATTTAAACATTACAGTGGCACGGAAACGATTGAGGCAAAGGACATGCTCCATTTTGTATTCAGATTTGTGGAAGGATTGAGACCAGAAATTAGCCAGATGATTAAAATGCATTTGATTTGTTGGCAGTCAAAATCGATCAATGAAGTATTGAACTATGCAAAATACTGCAGTGATGAGATTGAGACAAAGCAGAAAAGGTTGAAAGAAAAAGTGATAGTGATGCAGATTAGAGCAGCTCAGGCAGGTTTGCAAGGTTTCCAACAACAGTTGCCGCAGCAGCAACAGCAGGGAAATGCTATGTTTCAGCCACAGATGAGAGGCAGAGGCCGAGGAGGTTTTGTGAATAATGGTCCTGATTTGAATACTGTCGTGATTCCTAATGGTATACAGGCAATGAAGAAAGTGATGCCATGTCACACAAGCGGAATCGTCGGACATTGGAAACAGAAGTGCCCAATGTTGGTGCAGGAAGGTGCAGGTCAGCAAAACAATGATGTCAATACATTTCAGAATATGAGAGGACCAAAATTGAGTGGTCCAAACCCAAATTTCCCAAATAATGTAAATCAGATGCAAGGTCTACAACCTATACAACAACAGCAGTGCAAATGCCTTGTGTACAAATGGCACAATCACAGCCAATGCAACAGCAGTTTCCTATGGTACCTAATCAGCAAATGCAAGTACCCTTAGCACCAATGAATCAGCAACAAGTAATGCTTCCTCAACAGGTCAAGGAATGAATCAAAGTAACACAGTACACCAATTCCCGTTACACAGTGAGAATGGAATAAACAATGAATGGGAGAGTGAAAGTTCAGATGAGGAGGAAAATTGTATGCTTGCAGCATCTTTGGAAGTTGATCAAAAGGGACCATATGTGGAAGGAAGAGTTATGGGTCACAGCGTTTCATTTTTGGTTGACACAGGAGCTACACGCTCTGCAGTCAGAAGTATCGAAGTACCAAACTTGCCACTTTCAGGGAGAACAGTTCAAGTAGTGGGAGTAGCAAATCGGTATCTGACAAACCCAATTACAGATCTAGTGCAAGTCAAAATTGGTAACTTTCAAGGGTTACATAAAATTGTGGTGTGTGACTCAAGTCCAATATCCCTATTAGGAAGAGATTTATTATGCAAACTAGGATGCTCGATTATGTGCTCACATAATGGAATTAAAATTCAGACAAACAGTGATGAGGAAGAGGACAGTTTAGAAGAAGAAGAAATGGAAACTGTTGATGAAGAGTATCCCCTGATTACTCTTTATCTTATGCTCACTGAAGCAGATATTCCAGCTGATTTACAAGAAACTGTTGAAAAGGAAGTGTGGGATATGACAGGGAAAGAAGTAGGATTGATTAAAGGAGCAGAACCAGTGAAACTGACTGTAAAACCTAATGTAAATTTTCCTCAGACTCCACAATACCATTTGCCACAAGATACTCTCATGAAAGTCGCCCAACTCATTGACAAATTTGTGTAACAGGGAGTACTGAAAGAAGTACTAAGTAGTCCATGTAATTCATCAATCATGGGACTAATAAAACCAAGTGGAAAAGTCCGAATTGTTCAAGATTTGAGAAAAATGAATGACATAACAGTCAAATGTTGTCCCGTAGTACCAAATCCAGCTGTAATAATGTTTCAAATTCCCTGTGATGCAGAGTGGTTCACAATCTTCGATTTGTCACAAGCATTCTTTTCTGTGCCTCTTCATGAGGACAGCCAATTTCTCTTTTGCTTCAAATTCCTGGACTGAGTCTACAGTTGGTGTCGAATTCCTCAAGGGTTTGCGGAGTCACCATCAATTTTCAATCAGATTCTAAAGAAAAATCTGGAATCATTGGAATTACCTTTTGAATCAACCTTAGTAGAGTATATTGACGATTTACTGATAGCATCCAAAACAGAAAATGACTGTACAGTAGACACTATTGCCCTACTGAATCATTTGGGAAGGAATGGACACAAAGTGTCTCCTTCAAAATTGCAATACTGCCAAAAGAAAGTGAAATATTTGGGTCACCAAATAGAAAAAGGGTCGAGAAAAATCATGAAAGAAAGAATAACGAGTGTACTTCTAATCAGTCCACACAAAACAAGAAAAGAGGTGAGAAAGTTTTTGGGAATGGTGGGCTACTGTCGCCAATGGATTCCCAATTTCTCAACTCTAGCCAAACCCTTACTGAAACTGACCCAGAAAGATGTGCAGGATGAAATAATGTTGAAAAGAGATGAAATGGATGCCTTTATTGAATTAAAGGAATGCATGTGCAGAGCTCCAGCTTTAGGTATGCCTGATTACACAAAGCCTTTCACATTGTTTTGTCATGAACGTGATGCATGTTCCTTGTCTGTCTAGACTCAAGCCCATGGTGGTGTAAACAGACCAGTAGCATATTTTTCAGCTACTTTGGATCCAGTCGCAGCAGCCTTACCAGGATGCTTGCGTGCTGTAGCAGCAGTTGGTATGAGCCTGAATCAGAGTGAAGGAATAGTGATGGGACATCCTTTAACAGTTATGGTCCCTCACTCAGTCGAAATACTTTTGACACGTTCCCGAACACAGCACATGACTGGTGCTAGACATACAAGGAACGAGACAATAAATTTGGGATCACCTAATGTGCAATTAAGAAGGTGCACTACGTTAAATCCAGCGACTTTGTTTCCCAGTGACTGAATTTTGTACTAAACCAAGACCTGATATCAAAGATACTCGATTGGAAGAAAATGATCAGATTATTTTTGTTGATGGTTCATGTTTGAGAGATGCACTGGGAATATTGAAAGCTGGATATGCTGTATGTACAATAACTGGTGTTCTAGAAGCATCTTGGCTTTAAGGAATTTACTCTGTGCAAGTAGTGGAACTAGTAGCCCTTACTAGAGCTTGCCAACTTTCGGCATTGATGAAAGTCACAATTTACACCGACAGTCAGTACGGATTTGGAATAGTGCATGACTTTGGACAACTGTGGTCACAAAGAGGCTTTATGACCTCTTCAGGATCACCAGTGAAAAATGGTGAAAGAATAAGAGAATTGTTACATGCTATCCAGTTACCAGGAGAAGTAGCAGTGGTAAAATGCAGTGCACACTCGAAATCACAAGACTTTGTTTCTTTGGGAAATGGATATGCAGATCAAGTCGCAAGGTTTTGCGCATTGAACTGTATATTGCTCAGAGACGAATGGAATTTGATAAGTGAGCCAGAACTAGAACCAAGTGAAGCCTTTGCTCTAAAAGTTGTAGACACAATAGAAGAATTGAAATTGCTACAAAATAATGTTAGTAAGGATGAAAAACTCTCATGGAGTAAAACACAATGCGTAAAAAAACCAGATGATTTGTGGGTTTCAAGTGAAGGGAGATTAGTTTTGCCAGACAGTCTTTTGACACAAATAGCTAGGCTATATCACGGACAAGCACACATTGGAAGAGATGCCATGATTAGATTATTCAAAATTGATTGGTTTAATCCCAAATTTTGCCAAGTTGCTGAAGCAGTTTGCCATAGTTGCGCCATTTGCCAACAAATGAACGCAGGGAAGGGAACCGTAGTAAATTTGAGCAACATTGGAAGAGCAGGTGGGCCGTTCAGCAGGATGCAAATGGATTTCATTGAGATGCCTATGCGTGCAGGCTTGAAATATGTGTTGGTGATTGTGTGTATTTTTAGTCACTGGATTGAAGCATACCTTACACGAAGAAATGACAGTCTCACTGTTGCAAAACTACTCTTGAGAGAACTAATACCACGTTTCGGATTTCCGATCTCTTTAGAATCAGACAGGGGAAGTCACTTCAATAACGAAGTAATCAAATTACTATGTGCAGCATTGAACATTGAACAAAAATTGCATTGTAGCTATCGCCCTGAAGCATCAGGACTAGTGGAGCAAATGAATGGCACCCTGAAATCAAGAATGGCGAAAATATGCGCAGCCACAAACTTGAAATGGCCTGACACGTTGCCCTTGGTGTTAATGTCAATGAGAAACACACCTGATAGAAAGACTGCACTATCACCACATGAAATTCTCATGGGCAGAGCCATGAGACTTCCAGCAGCTCCTGTAAATGCCCTTGTAAATATTACAGATGATATGGTATTGGACTACTGCAAAGGTCTGGCTGATGTGGTCCGCTCTTTTTCTCACCAGGTAGTGACAACCACCTTGCCACAGATCCAAGGTCCAGGGCACGCCCTGAAAGCAGGTGACTGGGTTGTGGTAAAGAAGCACGGGAGAAAGTCATGTTTGGAACCCCGTTGGAAAGGACCTTTTCAAGTGATTCTGACAACTACCACCGCTGTGAAGTGTGCGGGAGTTCCCAACTGGATTCACACCAGTCACACGAAAAGGGTGACGTCTCCTACAGAAGAGGAAATTGAAGCACTGAAATTACCAACAGCTAACAGGAAAGTACCAGGCACTGAGACAGAACGAAGAGAGCCTGAAAGTGAAAAAGAAGAAATTGAGATAGAAGAATATTCTCTGAGGAAGACGCAGTCGATCCTTTTGAGGACAACAGAGAAGAAGCCTCAGGAGGTGACAAAAATCCTATCTCAGGTGAAGAAGCAGGAGAGCCTAATAAGAGGAGGGCATTCCCAGAAGCAGACGATACAGGAAAAGAAGGAGAAAACCTGACTGACCTCCCCGGTGAAGGAGACCAGACAGAACAAAGTTAAATTGTTCCAATTCTTCCAGAACCGGTTGCAGGTCCATCAGGTGAAAACAATGCGAAACGGAGACAAAGCATATCACCAGCGAAATCAAAGACTAAAGAAACATTAAACGAAAACAAATGGCCAAAATTGAAGGAGAAAAGAAAGGAAGTGACTATCATAACCACATCGAATAAAGAAAAAGACACAGCTAAAGAACAAGACATAAGCGAAAGGGAACCAATTTGCTACTCCCACAGAATAGCGAGCAGAAGATATTCTGGTCCAGAATGGGCATACACAGCCACTAATGATTGGTCAGACGAATTTCTATCTTTTAGTCTTGAAAATGAAGAAGCAGAACGACACTTTGGTACCTGAAAAGTGAAATTTCATGAACATTACCAAATAAGACATTGATAACCTGATTGATTTTTTAAACCGATTTTGAGACAAAGTTGCTAAACCGATAAGAGACTAAGCTGCTAAAGAAAACCGTGTGAACTTTGACCTCGTTGATCCTTTATATATATCTGCAAATTTGATTTGATAAAATATCTTCAACTTTCTGATTCTCTATAGATCATGACAGACAATACTACACAAGGACATAAAATGAAATATTGTAAATACATGTGTATAGGTCTAATAATTCCATGTGTACTAATAATTATGGCAATGATTTTTGGAATGCATGGAGGGATGAAAGAGACGCGAATGATGCTTCTACTTTTAAAACCACTACTGAATTAACTCCTTTGAAGGAACTCGAACAAGGCAAAAAATATTTACATGATTATACTAACGACAAGAAAGAACTCTCATCTAATGTCTTCTATCGCTTGCTGAGTGAGTATGTTGAGACAATGGACGAGAAAGATTGTTATATATGTACACAAATCCCTACCTCAGTAATAGAAAGGGTCACATATCATAGCATGCCCCTTACGTATGGAATAACATGTAGTTTGTTACTAACCAGATTTTATGGCCAGGAGTATATTCAATACTTCTATTCAAATAATGATGTCGTATTTTCATATGTCCCCATAATTGAGTACTTGAGTAAAGTAGCAAGAGATTATTATATAAAATTAGTTAGGGGTTTCTTTGAACCATTATCACCTTTTTTCCACAGTTCACACTCATAAAGAAAACCTTACATGCTTACTTTCACCCATAGAGAAAAGCTTTTTAGACCACACTGAAGATAGAAGGAAAATGATAAAGGACAAATTAGAAAAAAATTTACATAAAAGGACACCTGTAGATAACTATGCTTTTGCTGCAATAAAGACACAAGGGAAACTAGCTTTAGATGCATTACACATAGGGAAACTTTGTATTTATTTATTTATTTAGGTTCATTCGGTCTAGAATTCTAGACCATTTAAAATTTCAGAAATAACAATCTTACATAATAAATTTGAAAATATTAAAATTCATAATAACAATCATACATAGTGCTTATAAGACCAGTAGCCCACAATCAAAGAAATATAACAGCGAGATCCTCAAGACTGAGCTTTTGATCATAGTAAAAATGCAATAAATAAAACATAGGTAAGATAATAAAAAGAGAAAAAGTTGTGATGAAAACTTATGTCTATTATACCGATGTATGCAGCTATTTCCTTTCATAAGACCTGGCCTTAGCCAGTTAAAAAACAGATAAAATTTGCTTCCATAAATAAAATATTTTGTAAAATAGCATATCAAATTCCAAGTGCAAAAATGTCTCTGTAAACTTATAAAGTCTCTACTGCTCATGTAAAGGGCTGCTGGTTTCTAATGGAATTCCTGAAAAAGCCACATAAAAGATGAGGGAAAAAGGCATCAATGTCAATTATGTCTTATTAAATCTCCCTCTATGGGCTATTGCCTAACCGACTCAAATGCCCTTGGCTGCGATAGACCTACGGCGGATAAACCAAGCCTCCGATAAATATTTGGTAACTGAAGTAGCTACCAGTGAAGATGTATCATATATACAGATTCTGGTGGCATTAGCTCTATCCTGCAGTAATACATTTTTACAGAGGGGAATGATCCACCTCCCTCTGGGACTCTTGTACAAAGGGCAGAAAAATAGTATGTGCTCTATTGTTTCTTTACAATGTTGGCAAAGAATACATCTATTGGTTGAAGGATTATTAGGTGACCAGTGAGCCGTATAACTATTGATAGGCAAAGTACCATATCTTAGCTGGAGATATAAAGCACGAGCATACGGAGGCATAAAAAGATTCAAAAAGTTCTCAGACAAAGGCTCATGCTTAAATTGAAGAAATTCCATTGTTAGCCTACCCGCCCCCTTGTGGTGCAAGGAGTCTTCATTACTTTTCTCCCAATATCTTCTTTTAACGAGTTGCCTTGCATTATTGGGGATTAGTTCCGGATATTTCCAATAATGGGGGAATCCTATTTTATCCCAGGCAGATTTCATCTCCTTCAGCCATAGGATTTTTTCCAGACCCTGGGGAGAGGCTATAAGTTCCCTTATCGCCAGCCTGAATGGTTCAAGTTTAACAGTTTTCCATAAACAAATCCAGTAAGAAAGAGGTCTTAGGGCTGCTGTGGTTTTGATGCTATTTAAACCTAAATCGAGCCTAAGAGGGATCATAGGTGTACCCATACCTAACCGGGAAACCTGTCTAAGGAAATAGTTTTCTTTTGTTTGCAAGATGTCCCAATTTTTGTGCGAACCCCGAAGTTCCGCTCCATATAGGGCCGCCGCACGGATTTGGGCATTGTAAATCTCCGCAATTATATTCAAGGGGGGACTCAGAGCCTTTCTAGACCTATGAACTAGGGCCCCACCTCTTTGGCTTAAAATAAGTGCCCCTTTATCAATAGCTGCTTTCCATTTACCTGTGGTTGATAGTTTGATACCAAAGTAATCAAACTCTTCCACTTTCTCCAGCGGGATTGAGTTCATTTCTATTCTAGCACGCAATTGTTTCCTTGAAGTACTGTATATCATAAGTTTCGTTTTCTTGACGTTTACGTCCAGACCATAGTCTCTACAAAAGACACAGAATTGGTTGACCAACTTTTGAATTCCCATTGGTGATTTCGCTAACAAAATTGTGTCATCCGCATATAGCAGACACAGGATTTTTTTCCCAGCCAATTTAGGCGAGTCGTTTATGCAATTCTCTAAGTAATGGATACAGTTATTAATGTAGAGCAGGAAAACAGTGGGCGCCACGACACAACCCTGTCTGACTCCTTTTTTAATAGCTACGGGATCAGTCAACTCACCCCCCTTACCGCATCTGATTTGAGCATTGGTATTATCATGCAATCGGGCAATAAGTTTCAAGAGGCCAGATGGAACCCCCATGTTGGAGAGTGTTGACCATAGCATGTTCCTGGGGATCAAGTCAAATGCAGCTCTAAGATCTATAAAGACCACATACAAATTCCCCCCCCCCCCAGGTCCACATTCTTCCATTTGATTGACAAGAATCTCACGGCTTGGTCTATGGTACTCACTTGCAGGTCTAAACCCCGCTTGTAAGTCAGAAAGAGCTTCAGACTCCGAAATCCATTCACCAAGATTAAACAAAAGATGTTTTGCATACATTTTTTCGGAATTGTTGAGAAGACAAATCGGTCGATAGTTGGCAGGGATATTGGGGCTGCCTTTTTTAAAAATGGGTACTAGTTCAGCCCCTTTTCAGGTAGGTGGGGCGGGAGCCCCCGCTGCAATTGCATTACAGATGAGGTTAAGATATGGTGCCCATATATCAGGTCTTGACTTATATAAATCGCTGAGAATCTTATCTGGGCCAGGAGCATTTTCCCAGTTCTGTGAATCTATTGCTGCTCTTGTTTCAGTTAGGGTGAATATAATCGGAGTGGTCTCTTGGGTTATTAAAACATCAGGGGCCCAAAGAGATACTTCAGATGGTCCTTCTTATAGTTGCCCAAAATGCTCCACCCATGCTGCAGAGAGAATTGAGGAGCCAGGTACGGAGGGAGAATCTCTGCAATCATCTGCTATTAGCTTCCAGAACCTGGATGTGTCGTTAGATTTAGCAGTCTCCAGGATAGTAGCCCATCTGGCCTCTTCCCAGCTTCTGCGCGCCTTAAGACATTCCTTCTTATAATCCTTCCTGGTTATTCTTAAAGACTCAGCATGGCCTTCTTTTAGCGCTTTCATAAGAATTAGTTGTGCTTCCCTGCATAAGTTATTAAACCAGGGAGCACAATGCTTTTTATTTGGATTACTAGAAATCTCTTTTGTAAAGAGATGCTTTAGAGAATTAAACAGTTCAGTATGGACTGCTAAAAGTCTGTCACCCTCACCCTCCTCATAAAACCGGATCATACACTCCATTTGATTGGCTAACAGGTTATATATAGATGCAAGGTGTTTAGGGGATGAAATAACAGATTCCCATTTTAAATTGCGTCTATTGTTTGTTAGAGCCAGCTGTAGGGAATAAGCCTTAGAATGGGGAGCTATGAGCGAAGGGAAGAGTCCTCTGGTCAGTAGAATCAACGGGTCGTGGTCACTCTCAACATGCTCTTGGACCCTCATGTCAAACATGTGGCTCCACAATCGGATGTCAAGAAGTATATAAGAAATCTGACTCCTATGACCTCCACGCCTAAAGGTGGGTTGCAAGTTAGTATCCGAGCGGGAGCGGCCATTACAAGCTCGGAGACCATGCGCTAGTGTAATGTCAGCCAGTAAGCGTGCAGATTTATTCAGTCTTGGTCTTTTATTGGAGACTAGCTGAGAGATACCCCAATAGGCATCCTTTTCTTTACATATCCCTTGAACCAAGGGATTGGGCTCGAATGTGAGATTAAAGTCCCCTCCAATCAGGATAAAATGGGAAGAGTTGTTTTTAAGAAAACTGTCCAGAATAGGCAGAGCATCAGAGTCCAAATGGGAGCCCACATTCCTATCATAGATATTAATTAATAATAGAGATCTCTCTTCAGAGATCGTTATTAACAAAGCCTGCAAATCGGGGCAACCCATATCTATTCCTTCTGCTTTACACCTAAGAGAACTGCTTAACCAAATAAGTAGCCCTCCCGATGGTCTCTCAGAGGATGACTTGCGTGCTGCAATCCAATTGCTTTTAAAGCCTAATCTGTATTTAGGTTCCAATGCCCATGTTTCTTGGAGTAGGCACATCTGGTGTTCGTCAATAAATTTGCCCCATCCCGGGCTTTGTAATTTACTTTCCAGCCCTGCTATGTTCCAGCTGAGTACCTTGTCAAAATCATCTATTTTAGTAGACCCTGCTTCATTCTGGGGATATTTCCTACAAGGGGAGATACAGCTGGGAACCGTACTATTTCCCCCAGGCATACTGTGACCTATAGCTTTCTCACTCTGTGGTTTACTCACCTCGCTGGATACTGCACCAGTCGTGTTCATATCTGGTAAATTATCCAAACGGGTGAGCCTGGAGCTGCAAGGATCGGGTATCAGGCTAAAAACACCTTCCTCATTGGCTAGATGCGTAGTGCTATCGTAGGTTCCTTGATTGTCAAAGTCTGTCAGAGTCAATGAAATAACAGAAGTAGAAACACTGAGGACAGGATGGTAAATATATTCAGTTTCACAGGAACTCATAGCCACTCCTGAAGGGTCATCTCTTAGTCAATCTATCTCAGAGAGAGACGACGAAAGGCGTCTAAGGCCAAGTTCGGGGATAGGCTGTAGCTGGGTAACAGGGGGAACTCTGTGCAACAACGGCAATTGCCTACTCACAAGTGGTGTGGAGGGAGGATAGAACACTTGAAGCCTACAAAGGGAAGCTTTACCTACTGAAGGATAAGGTCTATTGGCATTTGAAAAGAGCAGCTGTACAAGGTCAGGAGAGTTAAAGTTAATAACAATACAATCCCCTGGGCCATTCTTCACTAAGGAGCCCACCCACCCTACCCTTCTCACCATCAATATCGAGGGCATCATGGAGAATACAAACCCCGCATTAACGTGCAACCAATGAATGACCTTGTTTTTAAGTTCAATGAAAGATTCCGAGGATTTGGGTTTGAGTTCAGGTACATTGGATATACCGAGAACATATGGGCATGATTCCGGTGGAAGATGCAACATTCTTGGTCCAGACGAACCACTAATCTGGGCCCTCTTCTGGGGGCCTAATTGAGGATGCTTGCAGTTAGGGTTAGCTTCCCCTGTGTTAGTTACTGTGTTATTCAAAAGAACAGTTCCTTCTGGAAGGGGAGCTGAGACCGTGGGGAGCTTGTTCTTTGGGATGCTAGCTACTTTGACGGAACTGGTCCAAACTTGATTTATGGGGAGAAGAGGAGACTTGCCCATTTGGTCAGGTGGTCTACTAACAGTGATGAGCTCTTGGTTAAGGGGGGAATGATAGGAATGGAATTGAGTTTCTACAGTTGAGGGAGGTACTGAGAGCTGACTCTTAATGAGACCTTCCAGTTTGACCTCTATTGTTTGGAGATGAGCTAAAATGGGGAGAAGCAGCTTTGAGAGCTCGTCTCTTATGAGATCCCTAATATGCTCATTTGCCTGTCGTTCGTTAGTGTTATGTAAGGAGGTTAGAATCGCATCCTTATTAGAGGGCTGCACCAAATTAAAGGGGCTCAAAGTTCTGGTTCGTTTGTTTTTAATGGCAAGGTTCCCTTCGTTTCCTTTTTCCTTTGGTATTGGAATCTGCTGAGATTGAGGGTCCTTCTTTGGAAGGGCTCCGAGCCATCAAAATTGGCGTGGGTATTAGTTACGTTTAACATTTCGCCCTGGTGCTCCTGGGGGATTCTGGAGGGGGAGGAGAGAGGGGTGGTCAGAACAGACTGCGATTCTATTCGCAGTGGGGGGCTGAAAAGCCGAACTGTCGTGGACTGGGCTATTAGCTTGAGAAGAGGGGACAGCTAGTCGACGCTCCACCAACTCTATTTCTTTTTCAAGTGCCCCAACAGCCTTTTGTAAAAATCCATCTAAGGTTTTGTAAGATCCGTGTTTTCCTTCCTCCCCCTCACCCCACGCCATCTACCCATCTTTCTTTCTTGATACCAGGGACCTCTAATAAGCCCCCGGCTGATGGCGTGTTCGGCCTACGGGCCCACCCCTCACTAAGGACAAGACTTGTAGACTCCTCAATCCCTACTATTCGCGAGCAGCAAAGACAAATTCAGAGACAGAAACCAAGGGGTGTAGCCCGGCCTCTTTCGGTCGCAGGACGGGCCCACCCTTGTCCCGGGCTTTGCCCGGACGCGTCCTGCTTGCGCCCCGCGGAAGTGGGCGTGCGGCAGAATTTGAAGGGGCTGCTCCCGCCCCGAAGTTCAGCAGCCAATTGGCGAGGGGGCCCGACTCCTGCCCCTTCCTCCGTGAAGCGCGTCCCGCGGAAGCGGGCGCGCGGTAGAATTTAAAGGGGCTGCTCCCGTCTCGAAGTTCAGCAGCCAATTGGCGAGGGGCCTGACTCCTGCCCCTTCCTCCGTGAAGCAGTATATATAGAGCTAAATCATACCATGACACAATCTTTGTAGGAACGAGTGAATGTAAACACGTGTTTTTATTCCAGAGTAAATGGACGTTCATGTTAAATGGACTAGATCCAGCTACTCCAGGGGTATAAAATATTTGTGGACTTAATGCCTATTATCGTCTTCCAAAGGGATGGTATGGGAGATGTTATTTGAGAATAGTATTTCCAAAGATTTATCAACTAGATGACTTAAAGAAATTTCCAAAGCTGTCTGAATTACATCGTATTCAGAAAAGGGAGACAGCTTCTGGTGTGGTAGGAGACATATTTGGAGCAATAATTCCTTCAGTAGGAGTTATATTGAATTGAATCTAAATACGAAAGTTGTCTATTATTGTGGATAACATGCTGACAAATTTCTCAGGAGCAATGATCCTGATGGATACTGAACTTGCTGCAGAAAGAGCTATGACTCTTCAAAACCGGCTTGCTTTAGACATTCTTTTAGCAAAGAATGGCGGTGTTTGCAAAATGCTTAGTCCACGTCACTGTTGCTCATATATACCAGACAACAGTAAACAAATTAGAAATATGCTTACGAATTTAACTAACAATAGTACAGATTTGAAAGAATTGAAAGAACCAGGAGTATGGGAAAAAGTAGGAAACGGATTTGCTTCCGTGGGGAATTGGCTCAGCAACATTTGGAACGGAATATTACTGAAAATAGTTAAAGGGATATTAATAATACTAATTTGTTTAATAGGTATTTGGGGAATATGGAAAGCTATTAAAATACTGAAATCAAGAAACAAGAGAAGAATTGAAAAGAAAGAACAAAAAGAAATGGTAAAATTATACATGGAAAAAATCAAGGAGTAAAAAGGAAAAGGGAAATGATTGAAATGCTAAATTATTAAAACAGAATTTTAATGAAATAAAATTTGTGATGGAAGATTTAATGTGATGACATAATTAGTCATCAGAGGAGGGATTGATGAAAAAGAAAGACTAACAAACATTTATATATCATGTAACAAAATTGTATAAGACAATGTGATTTTAGCAAAGAAAACTAATATATGTAGAAAAATGTGCCCACGAAGTAGGTCACCATTAGTATAAACAAGCTTAATTAATCATGAAACCCGCAAAATATATTAAAATGTCATAATTGCAGCTATATTCTATGATTTTCTTGTTAAACTGTTATATGCTTAGCTTAAATTTAGCAGAGGTTTTGGCCTAGTTGCCGGGTCTCAATTTTAACTGCGTAAGTTTTCACTTGTATTAACAAAGACGTGTTTTAAACCTTTAAAAGCTGTATTTTTCCAGTAGAATGACTAATACACTTATCTCAAGGTTGCGTGTTGGGAACCTTTCATCCCCTTTGAAGCAAGGTCAGTTTCTGCAGGTACAGACAATAAAGACACTGATGCAGAATTAATTGGCAACTTTGTTGCTACTTGTGTTCCAATACTCCAAGGACACCTTATGCGTAGATGAGTATGAAGAGAAAAGACAATATTCATTGGTTAAAAGGAAATCACCCCATGGACCCTCCAATGGAAGAACCTGAAGAATTTGGAACTATTCTTACTTAATCCCACCAGACGAAGAGAAGCCAGCCATTTTCTTTGATGCCATTTTGAAGCCAGATTCGATAATCCATTTTGATGACACTTTGATGCTTTTTCTCTATTCCAGAGAGAGAGACTTTAAAGAATTCTCACCCTAAAAAGTTTAACTTTACTTGCTTTGCCCATACAATAACTTTTGCCCCCCCATTTTCCTTGCTGCTGCAAGGAAAACTTGACTTAAAACTTTGCCCCCTTGAAGTTTGCCCCATGCTGATTGAACCAGTACCTGAAGGACGAAGACTTTCCTTGAATGCTGATTGTATTTGGTAATTATAAAAGGATAAATGTATTATTCGTTGTATTTTTCTTCTTAGGTGCCAACTGCTTATTGTTGACAGAGCCTAAGCTAGAAGGTTTCTAAATGTATGTTGATTAAATTAATTTTTTGCATGAAGCCCCACATGCCAATGCTAATCAGAGGTTAGTTGAGGTATTCATTTGATGCACCATGCTGAATTGAAATCTTGTTATGCTGACCAATGTATACAATTAGTCAATTTCAGTTACTTTTATTAGTGATTTGTATTGCTATAGCCGAGTGCATTATAATCCAAGTTTTGCGTAGATTGCGTTTCTTCCGTCGTTATGGACAGCCAGTAATGTTCGTATATGTGTATCATTTGATTTTGAGACTTACTTATATTGTGTTAGCTTTGTTAATATAGGGAAATAAACTCATTAACTTTTCATAAACAGGTTTGGTTATTCATGACTGAAAGGTCATGGTGTGTCTAATTACAGATTTTCTGTTTAACTAATTTGTTGATTGATTACTAATCGAGTATTGGTTACTGATTATAAATGATTATTGATTTGAGGGATCCGACAATTCTTTGGATGAGGAGAACTCAACCCAGTCAAAAGGTTCACCGACCTCCGGCGTGTCCAAACATAAGTAATTTATAAGGACTGGACGTGCTATCAAACCAAACATCACAGTTCAGTGTTTCGCTTTCAATTAATATTCTGCTGGTAGAAAAACGCACTTTTCAAGCTAACTGCACAAAATTAAAAATATAATATAAAATAGAGAACGGGTAACTTGAAGTGGCCCATCGTTGCCATATCAGGTTTCATATGATATTTACAAACCAATTGTCATTTGCCCTCTTGGTTTATAATTTGCCACCAGACCCTACTGATAGCAACATAGGACATAGTGAAAGCCACTGGAAGCTAGAATCGGGCTGGAGTCAGATGACTGGCTCTGGCTCAGCTCGAGGTCTCAGAGTGGCTTCTCCCTTCTGTTCCTGAGCCTCCCCTCGCTCTCTTCCAGTATTGTCCCACCGCCCCTTGTCGTCTGTTGGGGAAGCGTAGAAGGCTTTTCAGACTTCATAAAACACAAATGAAATGTTCTTAACGAGGTGCTGTGCCTAAGGTCATACTTCAGCCTCAGTCTAGGGTGTGTGCCTTTTCCCCCTCTGCTAAGAAAGGTTTTCCTGTATAGATGAAGTTGTTGCAGCAGATATGTTAATATGAGACTATGCTAATGATTTGTGTATACATACTAATAAGAGGAAGAATATTAATGAGTGACATTTACGTGTAATGTGCAAAATGTGCCCACGGGGACTGGTCACCATTTGTGTTAACAGTACTGAATATTGTGAAAGTGTTTTAAAGTTGTATTAATATATCATAATTAACAATATAATCTATGTGTTGTAATGCCATAAGTTCTTAGTTTAGCCAAAGGTCTAGTCGGCTCTGGGCCTTGCCTGCCTAAACATGGAGACGCGATGAGCTGCCGCAGATTGGAACTGGAGAGAAGAACGTTGAACTGTACAGAGTTCAACAACAAGCTGTACTAAGAGAAAAACTGCAAACTCACCAGCGGACAGGAGACGATCAGAACAAATTGATACAATTATGTGAAGAGTAGGCTAAATGTACTTTCCCAGGACTTGAACAATGGAGCTACAGACTAAGAGCTGGGAGCAACAATTTAGTTACCTAAAGAACTGGATGATGTTCTCATCGACAGAAGAACCAATCATGTTAATGGAACTTGACTCTCAAATTAACGTAGACACATGGTAAACAAAAATAATAGGTTAGAGTCATAACCCCTGATAAGGTTGACCAATGGGCAAATTGTGGGACGGACTGAGAGACCCTAATAAAAAGTAATGACATGAGGGGAAAAGTCAGAACGGAGAGGCGAAAGTTGATGACGTCAGGAGACGCTGTCCGAAGTGCTTAAACTTGGGCTTGCTTCTTGTGAGCCCGCGTCTTAATGATGATTGATGACCTGGAGACAAAGTCTGACTCGTTGCTGATCTATGTTGGATAGGTAGCTATAACAAGAATGATAAATTAATGCTTTTCTTTCTAGGTACCAAATGCGCTGATTTAAATGTTTTTCTTTACTAGTTAGATTTTTCCAAATTAATGATTTTTGACTAAATTGTTTTAGCATGAAGCCCCACATGCTGATGCTAATCTGGAGATAGGTAGGCTGACAAGGGTGACTTAGACTGACTGACTTATATTGCAGAATCATTCAATAACTCATGAATTGCCATTGCTTTGTTTAAAGTTGATTACATATTAAAAAGGTGATGAGAATTAATTGCTTATGTTGCTAATAAAATTTTTATAATCATGTTATTGTTGAATAGAGGTTTACGATTAGAGTTGTAACTAATAGGGAATAAACAGAAATAATTTTCATATGAGTCTTGGTGGTTTTATCTGATTAGATTAGTTCATGGTAATTTAAGGGTGACTGGATTGATTTGTTGATACTGTCTCCTACTCGCCATACTTGACTAGGATACCCTATGTGATCCAAAAGATTCATCGACCTATACGCGCCCCCTTTTAAGTTTACTTACTAAGGATAAGGCGCGCTAGCAAAGTCAAGCACACACTCCAGCTGCAGCGAATAAAGGTTGCACAGGTCATAAAGGTTCGCACAGCTCAGTCTTTAGATGCCATTCGCAGCAGCGAGGGCCCCCACAGTACCATGGGCTTTTTGACAAACTGAAGTGTGTGGACACTGGGTCTGAGAGTAAAGAGCAGATAAAAGGTGTGCCTGATCTTGCTTCTGGCTACTCGCTGTAGAACATGTAAATGAATGTCTTCCTTGGTCAGCTGAACTGCACTTCGCACCTGTTATCTATGAACATTATCTGTGATCTGCTTTCTTTTGCTATTCTTTTTTATTACTGTCACTTGAGCGTTGATTAGCGCCTAATAATGGCCTGTTTTGTTCATTTATTTATTTATTTATTTATTGATTTAGAGTGTTTTATAAAGCGGGGACATGACCCAAGGGTATGAGAACGTCGTACATATGGTTAATAAACAAACAGATACATCGAAAGAAACAAACACAAGATATGGTATGTCATCACGGTGACAATATTAAACATCCGTCAATCACTATTTAGGCCATGGGACAGAATCCCCAGGGTGGATTTCTGATACTGTTCAGAAACCATTCAGTTCCAGGTACCAGAGGAGCAGAGATTCCTCCTCCAGCACCTGGAGTGGGGTTCTCCCGGGAAGGATGTTCTTCTGTCCTGCATAAATAGTACTATCATCGTGGTGCCCAATGAGCTCAAGAGATAGGCTGAGAAATGATAAGAAGAATGTATTCATTATGAGAGGAATCCATGCATTAGGATCTTTTTCACCTTTTTTTTTTTTTTTTTTAAAGTGGGTTGATGGGTCTGATCGCACCTTGGATGGTAAGGAGTTCCAAATCTTTGCAGCAGCTCCCAAAAAGGAGTATGTGCTGATTTTTTGTTTTCTGAATCTCAATGGTTTAAGTCTCAGAGAATTTGCACTTTTGAGGCAGTGGCTACCTCCTGAGATTTTAATATTTTCTGTCAGGTACCTTGGTTCTTTAAAATGTAAGGCTTTTTGTGTGAGGCAACCAATTATCAGTTGAGTTCTGGCCTTGAGAGGGAGCCAGTTTAGATGCCTAAGTGATGGGTTAATGTGGTCAAAGAGTCTAAAGCCTGTTACCAGTCTCGCTGCTGTGTTGAAAGTCACTTTGAGTGCAGCTGTAGTCCCCTTATGGAGACCTGGAAGGGTCGCAGATCTGTGTTCTAGTCTGGAGACCACTAATGACTGTAATGCTTGTTTGAAGTCCAAGGGAGGCAGGAATGGTTTCACTTTCTTCAATCGATTGAGTCAGAATGATGTGCTGCGCATGTTTGCACTGTCATGTGCTTACATGTTTAAATTCTTGTCCAGTGTTATTCCGAGGGATTTAGTGGAATCAATAATGGTAGGGTTGCAGTTGAGGGAATCTAGGTGATTGAATCAATCTTGGATGCATGACTAGCTGTTATGAGCGGAGAAAAGTAGGAATTCTGTTTTCAGAGAGTTCAGCTTGAGGTTGTTTTGAGATAGCCAGGACTGAGTTGTGACTAGTGTTATTTAGTTGGTTCACATTTTCTAGGGAATATATCTTTAAAAAAATAAACTTTTTATTAAGTTTTGAAAGTTGAAACCAATAAAAACATACAATACAGTGCAGGTTATAACAAGACAATACATCACCATTGCATAAGAATACCAGAGGGCCATTTTCAATTGAATTCCAGTCATGATAGAGTCACAACCCCTGTACAAACATTACCCTCCATCCCAACCCAAATCATCATGAGACCAGACATTGAACAGCTTATGCAAACAGGAACGTGTCGAAACCATAGCTGTCCGTCACCTGCTCAGAGGACGCGATGTGTGTCCCTACCCCCCTCATCCTCCGCACTGCTTACAGAGCTTGTGTCCTTTCCACCAGTAAACTGTTCCAACAAGGCTCCCCAAGCCACTACATCAGCGGGTGCCCTCCGTGTCAAGCGCATATGCTGCTCCTCGGCTGCCCCCCATTCCAGTAAATCCCGTATCCAGTTGATGATCATCGGGTTCCGGGAACTCATCCAACCGATTGCTACCCTACGCTTGGCCAGCACCAGCGCTAGGTGTGCTACTTTATATGGAATGCTCTGACCTTGCGGCTTCCGCACCACTCCCAAGAGACGGGTCATCTGCGTTGCCTCTAACCCCAATCCCGTGGCCTCCCCAAGCGCTGGTTCCACTTCCTGCCAAAAGTCATATACTGCCCTACAAGTCCAGGCCAGGTGTAGGAAGGAAGTACCAAACGTACCACACCTAGGGCAGCACGCTCTACGGCTCTGGTCGATCCTGTTTAGTCAACGGGGTGTGAGATACGTTCTGTGTACAAAGTTAAAATGCAACAAATTAAACATATTGTTACACGACACCGTGCGCACAAAAGACAAAGCCAAGTCCCAGTCGGCATTCGCTATGGGTTCCCCCAGGTCACACTCCCACGCCCTGCGTCCCACACCTGTCACACCTGGTTGATCCTCCCAGAGGGCTTTATAAAACCTAATAATCAAGTGCATCCCCTCACCCCAGTTAATCAGACTGTTCAGCACCGAGGAGGCCCCAGGGGCAACCGGAAAACCACTCCAGATCTCACGTGCCACATTCTCAATTTTCGCATATTGCAGAAATTGGACAGGGCCCAGATCAAACAAATCCTGAGCGTCAGTAAAAATGAAAAACTCTCCATTGGGATAAAGATCCCCAGCCACCTCACATCCTCACAGTCTCCAGGCCTCTACCGACATTAACTTCTCCATATCCCGTAATGGGGCAAAGTCCCATAACTTCAGCTCCCTATCAAAGGGGGCTCGTTGGAGTACATGTTTAACTACCCGCTCCCAAATCCCAGCAGTGGTCTTGATCAGGTAGGGCGACGCAGAGTCAGATCTACCCCCAACATTAATATATGCACCAAGGACCACCCACCGCACATTCCTGCATACAACCGGGAATATATCTTTAAGTATAGTTGTGTGTCGTGTGCGTACATGTGGTATGCAATGTTTGATTGTTTGAGGATTTCCGTTAGTGGCTCCAAATATAGGTTAAAGAGTGTGAGGGAAATGATCGGCTCTTGTGGTACTGATCTCACTGGTGAGGTATCTGAGAATGAATTGCTTAGCTTGATTCATTGTGCGCAGTTCTGCAAGAAGGATGCAAACCAGGCGAGCACTTTCCCAGACAGTCTCATTCTGTTTTCTAGCAATCTTCATAGGTTGTTGTGATTGACCGTGTCAAATGCCAATGAAAGGTCTAGGAGGATGAGTAAACAGGAATTGTTGTCTAGCATCTTAAGGGTGTTGTCCACAATGTGAACGATGGCTGATTCTGTGCTGTGCCCTGGTCTAAATCCTGATTGAAATTTGTTGAGTAGATTGAATTGGTCAATGTGCTGACTCAGTTGGTTATGCACAAATTTTTCCAACAATTTGCCCAGAAAGGGGATATTCGTCACTGGGCGTAAGTTACTCAGGATTGCAGGGTCTGCTCATACTATTTTCAAGGAGGATGTCACCTGCCCAGTCTTCAGGCAGCCAGGGATGATGTGTTGTTTTAGTGAGGAATTTACAATCTTTGTCAGTACAGGGGAGAAAAGGTGACTGAGTTCCTTTAGCGTTGTGGAGGGGATAGGGTCATTGAAGTGAAAAGTGGTTTCATGGATAGTAAGGTCTTGTGGACATCCTACTTAGATAGTGGTTTGAACTCACTCCAGAATGCTTGATTTTTGGTCATGGATGTTCGGTTCATCATATTGTGGAATTGCATTCTCCTGGGACCCATTTTGGGCCTGTTGGGCCCTGTGATACCCAATGACAACTAGGCCTGTTTCTGTTGAACAACTTATAACCAACATGAACTGAGCTTATTGATATATTTTGATATTGCTCAGAACGCAATATGTTGCAAGGCTTGCTATTAGAACAGCCACCATGAAATATCATTGCATGCTAGCTGAAGCAATCTTCCTTCTGGAAAGTACCATCCTGTGTACGTGTTGTTCTCAGTTCTGTCTCAAGATGTATCACACGATATTAGACATGTAGGACATATTATATAATTTCCTTCTCTATGCTTTTATTCTCCATATATGGTGCGTTATGAAGAATTAACACTAACAACTTTAGCAATGTTGAAGAAATTATCATACGTCAATGCCAAGAACCAATGAAATGCACAAATTTGTTTTGTGGTTTGATATTATAAAAGATCATGTATTACTTCCTTCTTTAGACTGTTCGGGCTTGATCTCCCAGGCTGTTTAGTCTCTGTGTACACGTAATAAAGTACTTTATTTTATCTAAGGAGCAGGCTGGTCTTTGGTTTCTGAGCTGAACTGAGCTGAGCTGATTTCGCTTCCACATCTTGGTGAAGAATGACTGATGATCTCCCCGGCCTGGCTCCTGCCTCTGTGTGGGAGGGGACCGGCACCCTCCTGGACAGGGAGCTTGGGCTTTCATGAGTATCTGTCACTTCCTTGGTCGCCTCTCGTGTACTTTTTTTCTTGCCACAGCTGTGTGGATTTTTGTGAGTCAAATAAAAAAGGGGGGAAGTGGTGGAGCACCATATTAATTTATTAATGGAGTTGTGGATTATTTGGCTATTCTCTGTTCCTCTGAGCCTGCTCTTCTTTCTTGTCATGTTTGTCCTTTGTCATCGCTGGCATGCCAAGAGTTCTGGCCCCTCTGCGGTGGTTGGCCCGTACTTCCCGTTGGTGGCCATTCCCCACTCGTCGGATTCTGGGATTTTGTATTAATATTATTGTTTCTGTCTCACTGCAGCATTTCCTTACCCCTTATAAGTGCGTAGTTCCTTTTCTCTTCACAATTAAGCACGGATGGATGTCATTTGTGGTTGACGCTAGACGGTGGTGCTGAAAGTGGTAGACAGCTGGAGGAGTTGTCTAGGGTCACAGCAGGAGGCGATGTGACACCTGTGCCTCCAACTGGGAGGTGTTGGGGCGCAAGGCATAGGCATCTCCAGCCGGAGGGGCTGGGGAGGAATACTCTGGCCAGAGGGGGTTTTAGTTCTCCACCCCAATATAGGGGGCAGGAGGTGCCCAGGTGTTGTTGAGTGGTAGTTCTACACTCCAGTGGAGCGGGTAGGCAGTGCCTGGCTCTTTGATGTTTTTTGTCTCACTGGTTACATTGAGGTTCTGTGACTACTGTTTGTTTTATGCAGGTCTGTGTTTATTTGCGTGCCACCGGAGCATTGTGAGATATTTTGAATGGTGTGAGAGTATGGGTGACTCCTGAATGTGTTACATACAGTGTGGTGTGCTATATTGTTGACAGATTGCCTGTGTTTTATGGTATGAATGAGTTGAACGTGTATGCATCACAATGATTGTAGGTGGGTTCGTGGTACAACAAGCTGACAAAATAAAAGGGGTATATTGACACAGTACAAACTGACGGACTGAGGCTGCTATTATATCAGGACCAAAGGTTATGCTTATGATTATCACTACGACTCCTGTAGGGACCACAACGTAGGGAATACTGCAGATATGGCATTAGACGCATGTTGCAACATTTTAATCATATGAAAGTATTGCGTTAACATTTCCCTCGCAGTCTGGCTCCTGTCCAGGGTACTCCACTGTTAGCAGTCACCAGTGCAAAGGGTAGAAGGCACTGTCACGGTTCAGGGCCAGCACCCGCTTTTTGTGTTATCTTGGCTTGATTGTAATTGTGTGTAGAGTTCACCACCTATGCCTCGCCTGAGTGCTACCCCCCATGGATTCGGGCTGGGTTTCAATACCACACCGCCGCCCCCTGCTTTCGGGCAGGATAGCAAGGGTGTGGGATTCTGAACTTCTTTCCTGGCCTTTCTGTCATCCTTCTCTCGCCATAAGGACGCCGGTGTAACAGCACCTTTGGCTATTTCCAACTTGTGGATGCTTACGGTGAACAAGAAAAAATGTAGTATGGTGAAATTGAAATGCACTCTCTGCTTCACTAATCACAAATGCTGTTGGCAGGTGACTATCTGGTTGTATGAGATATCCACTGTCTGCTCCCTCATTTGTCACTGGGAATGAGCGGCAAGGACAGCCTGCCGACATCCTCTTGTTTCCCATGTCAAGTATAACTGAATTGTTTGTGCGGCATCAAAAAGGGACAGCTGTGAATAAGTCATGGGGAACCCTCTTAGTAAGGAACATTTGGATACCCAAAAGTCCAGCCCCCCTAAAGATTCTCCAGTGCATCACGTAGCTGTTAAACAAGGACTTCAGACATAACTGTTCCTTGACAAATAGCATAAGTTGAAAACCAGGAGACTGGATTTGCAGTTTCCTAATACTGGCACATATGACATGAAAAAGTTGTCATATCTGCAACAGATGTTGATTCTCAAAGGGATGAAAATAGGGAGTTTAGAATGAGACGCCTTCTGGGGCTGGGACACCGTGTTACGTGAAATGCGTGTGACAAGTGATGTGAAAGAGAAAGTGCATAAAGAATTGTTGGAATTGAAAAAAGGGTTTTATTCTGAGAAAAAAGGGAAAGAAAAATTGGAGGGACGGAGAGAAAAAAAACACGCTTGAAGTAGTGGGGAATTCCCATCTCTTCCTGTGGTAACTGCACAATCACAGGAACAAGATATACAGGGGATGAAAGAGGAGGAGCGGGAGGATGCACTCATGGAAGACATACTGATGGGGAGGCTAGGACACAGCAACAAGAAAGAAAGGTCAGCTAAAAAAAAAACTACAAAAAAACAAAAAAACAACTCCAGTACTCAACGGACGGTACACAACCTCCTCAGTTGTTTTCATCTCAGAAGGCGGCAGCCCGTGTCTTGGCACAATGCCTAGTAAAAGAGGAAGTACGAAAGATAGAACTCAAGGCTGTGAGAGACCATCTGTGCCTGCAAGAAATAAAAGAGGAAGCAACCCATGCTGCATGAAAACTAAGTAAGGTTAGCAAACAATTATTAGAAGAAAGTGAGACAAAGGGAGGCAATGTGCCATCCCTGTTAAAAACAATTTGGAGGCAAAGGTTCGAAGATGCCTCTGAGGATGCTAACACAGGAATAGAGGATATGGAGCAGGTCATATGGGACATATGCATCTATGTACACCATACACAACACAACATTGACCTCCTGACAAACTTTTTACAGCAAGTGTCAACACCAGGGACCAGGAGGGACAGCGTATCAAATAATCAGTGAAAGGGGAATACACTATGCGGTTCTCCTGCGTTACAGAAGAAAAGGTTTCTAAAATCAGACAGTGCAAACGGTCGAGCAATACAGACTGATCTCACTGACAAAAGGACGACACTTGCAGACACAGAAAGAGATCATACTAGGGCGTACAGAGATAAAATAATGACCTTAGCACGTGCAGAACTAATGGCCCAGGCTACTAAAGTAAATGAGAAATACATACAATATACCAAAAGCACAGAGCCCCTACCATAGGAGTATAGTTGGGACCCCTCCCGGTTAAGCTTTACCGATACACAATTACAATAATGGGACAACACTAAATTGACAGAAAAATTTAACTATGCAGTGTTAAAATTAAAAAAGTGGGAGTACTTGATGAAGGGCATCGACACAGCACAAGTGCTCAAGGATCTAAACACAGGAACAGATTGAGACACAGTAAAATGTTACCCCTAAGAGAAGTACCAACGTACCTACAAGTGAAGAAGACCCCACACTGTCCTATGTCCTTACACCTTGAAATAGGAGTGACTTATTTTCATTTACCAAAGACTTCCTCAAATTAAGGGAGGAGTCCTACAAGTGGTACACAGAACTAAACAGGAAAGTGGCCATGGGAGGGTTACTTTGGAAAGACCTGGATACACTGTTTAATATAAAAGTACCAAGAGACCTATGGAAGGATTGCAAGAAAGTGGTGGGGTGGCCAACAGAGGAGCCACAGAGGGGAAAATGGGTGTACCAGGAGATGAAGTAGAAAAAGCAAGGAAAAAAGCACTGGAATACATAAGGGGAAAGGTGCCAGAAGAAAAGGTGGAGAAAGGTAAAAAAAGAATACATACAAAGCAAGAAAAGAATGAGAATGTAAACAGTTACTGTGACCGTCTCCTTCAGGTATACCAGCAAAGCAGTGGGATGAAAAATCCACTAAGGGAGGCGATGCCAGTGTTTGTTACTACGTTTGTATATGTTTTAAAACAGCCCATTCAGACGAACTTACAAACATCTATTGTATGCTGGAAACAGGAACCCACTGACAAAGTACTAGCAGCAGTCAGGTAATGTGCGGACTATCAAACACATCTGCAGAAGGGAGATAAAGAAAAGACAAAAAGAGACAAGACTAAGTTAATGGTGGCACAAGAGCAGCTCTACAGCAATAGCCAGGGCAGGGGGAGAGGTAGAGGACGGGGCCAGGGGCAAAGTGAACAAGCATCCCCTCAACCCCCTCTGGGCTCCGCATGTTTCCACTGCAACCAACAATGACACTGGAAAGCAGAATAACCCCTGTTAGCAGGGGGACAGAGAGGTAGGGGTCAGCCGAGACAAAAACATGGGACAACACCCCCACCTTACACCGACAATGTTTTTGATGCTCCTGCCAATAACACACACCAAGACAGGCCACAGACACCTCAACTTATACAGCCACCTCGGATGGGGAGTGGACAATGGAACAGGGAGGAGTGTGGGTTCCCATATCTGCCTCCCCCAAACACGTACTTCATGGGTCCGGTATAAATATGAAATTCAAAGTAGGGCCCATTATTGTAAAGCATCAATTCATCTTTGGTAGACATTGCCCAGTCAACTTGCAGGGAAGGGACCTCCTATGCAAGTTACAGTGTACTATCAGTTGTTCACCTGAAGGGATATTTCTAGAAAGTAAGGAGAACAGGATAATGTTACAGGCATTTATGAGGTGTGATCACCAAGAAAAGGTGCAAGTGCAGGGCCTCCCACGAGAGTTACAAGACTCGGTCCCTAGCGAGGTTTGGGCACAGAGACCAAATGATGTGGGGGAACACTGGATTACCCTCCACTGCGAGTGACACTGCGCCCTGGAGCATCACTGCCACAGGTACCTCAATACAAAATAGCCAAAGAGGGGGAGGAGGGCATAGCCCTGGTAATAGAGGACCTCCTGAAGAAAGGAATAATGCAGGAGATACAAAGTAGCCCTTACAGTACTCCAATTCTCCCGGTGAAGAAGGCCACCACGGTGCCCGATGGGGCCACAGTGCACAGATTTGTTCAAGATCTGCGAGAACTCAAAGTGGTTATACCATCATTCTCAGTGATGCCAAATCCAGCCACCATCCTATCCAACATCCCAAGCATAACCACCCATTTCACTGTCCTAGATCTCAGCAATGCCTTTTTTTCCGTGCCTCTCCATAGGGAATCCCAGTATCTTTTTGCGTTCAGTTTTAAATCAAGAAGCCTAACATGGGAAAGGCTGGCCCACGGGTTTTGTGATAGCTCCTCAGTATTTTCCAATCCACTACGAACAGATTTGGCATCCTTGCACTTATCGGGAGGGTCTACATTGGTAAAATACATTGATGATTTATTATTAGCCTCACCATCACGGATGGCATGTGTTCAAGATACAGCGGCCCTAATATGTCACCTGGCAAGGAAGGGCCATAAGGTTTCCCCCAAGAAATTACAGTTCTGTCAATCAAAAGTGCGATACTTGGGACATGAACTGTCCCAAGGATCGAGGAGATTGCGGCCAGACAGGATAGCAACAATAACACAATACCCAAGGCAACAAACACAAAGGGAAGTTGGGGCTTTTCTAGGGGTGGCAGATTACTGTAGACACTGGATACCAAATTTCTTCCTGATTGCACGCCCACTCCAGAACCTCACACACACGGATGTGCCACACAAGGTACCATGGCCCAAGGATTGTGAGGAGGCTTTCCAAAAGTTGAAGAGGGAACTGTGAGCAGCACCAGCGCTTGGCTTCCCAGATTACACCAAAGAGTTCCACCTATTTTGTCATGAGAAAGGAGGCAGCTCCTTATGAGTACTGGCACAAAAGCACTGCACCTTCTACTGCCCAATGGCTTATTATTTGGCCACCTTAGACCCAGGAGTGACAGACCTTCTGCCATGCCTGTGGGCGGAAGCAGCAGCCGCTCTGACAATAAAACAATCAGAGAAAATTGTTCTGGCACACACACTAGTATTGCATGTCCCGCATGCAGTTGACACATTATTGACTACCACTAAGACTCAGCATGTAACAAATGCTCGCCTTTCAAAATACAAGCTGACATTGCTGGCACCACACATAATGATTAAAAGATGCACCACATTGAATCCCTCCTTCCTTCTGCCTACGGATTAGGACTATGATGACCCCTCCATAGACAACTCCTTCCATGACTGCATTATAGCGGTCGACAGGCACACAAAGGTGAGACCAGACATCAGAGATACTCCGTTCCCAGATGCCGAGCGTGATTTGTTTGTCAATGGGTCATGCATTAGGGACCACACTGGGATGCTGCAGGCCGCCAGTGCTGTAGGGACGGCGAAAAAAGACTGCTGGAAGGAGGAAAGTTACCCACAATAAAAAATGCCCAGGCAGCAGAATTAATAGCACTTACAAGAGCATGCAAGTTGGCAGAAGGAAGGTCGGCAAACATTTACAGAGACAGACAATATGCTTTCGGTGTCACACATGACTTTGGCCAGTTGTGGGCAATGAGGGGACTCCTCACTTTGGCTGGCTAACAGATACAACACTCTTCATTGATTGCTGATTTGTTGTAAGCTCTACTCCTGGCCAAAGGGATTGCAATTGTAGAATGTACAGCTCACACCTCCACTAGGGGTTACATTTCCATTGGGAATGCACTCGTTGATAGGGTAGCACGAAGAATAGAACTAAGTGGGTGTGACTATGAAATGGTGCAGGCCACACCTGCCCCATTGGCTAAGGAAGAAAACACATATTTTGATCCCAAAAGTGTTCAACAACAGGCTGGGGAGCCAGAATTAGAAAAATGGAGGAGGGGTGGATGCAGAAAGGATGAAGAGGGAATTTGGGTAGCTCAAAATAGTAAGATATGTTTGCCATCCACGCTTCCCTCCATGGCACGCCTTTTCCATGGCCCATCACATGTGGGAAGGGATGCAATGATACGTCTGTTTTACCACTTTTGGTTCAATATCAAATTCCGGCAATGTGCAGAACATTTATGTAAGAAGTCTACCATCTGTGCACAACACAACACAGGAAAGGGTACACCAACTGCTCCAGGCCACTTCCCAACACCACACGGACCCTTTGAGAGTCTTCAAATGGACTTTATTGAAATACCCCCCACACACAAATTTAGATACTTCCTAGTAACAGTTTGCATGTTCAGCAAATGGACGGAAGCATACCACACCAAGAACTGCGATGCACAGACAGTTGCTAAATGCCTTTTGAAAAAGCTGATACCAGGCTTTGGGGTACTGACTCTTAAGCTCTGACAATGGACCAGGAATCATTTCACATGTTATTCAGGGCATTTGTAAAGGGTTACGAATAACTCAGAAGTTGCACTGTGCGTACCACCCACCTGCAGCAGGAACTGTTGAGAGGAAAAATGGGGTACTAAAGAACAAAATAGGAAAGATATGTGCCATGACTAAACTATCTTGGATTGATGCACTGCCGCTGGCATTGCTTGCTATGAGAAGCAATCCCCAACAGGGTTACAAAATTAAGTCCCCATGAGGTGGTATTTGGGCGCCCCATGCACTTACCAGGCCACATGTCAGTCACGCCACTGGCAGTGACAGATGATCTATTGCTACAATATTGCAGAAAAATAACAGATATTACGTTATCTCCACTGCCAGGTACTGCAGGCCTTGCTAGAAGAAGAAACAGCACCAGATCATGGACTGCAGCCTGGAGATTGAG
This sequence comes from Pleurodeles waltl, assembly GCF_031143425.1. NCBI lineage: Eukaryota > Metazoa > Chordata > Amphibia > Caudata > Salamandridae > Pleurodeles > Pleurodeles waltl. Next base: position 670,529,239 of record NC_090447.1, read on the forward strand.
TGTCAGTCAAGGGCCACACCAGACGCCACAGCCAACAACCTGGTGGAAGGGACCCTATCAGGTTCTATTAACAACAGTCACAGTGGTCCAATGTGAGTGGCTGACATCTTGGACCCACAGCTCATACACTAAGAAGGCCGCCAGACCACCGGATCTCCAACAGCCACCTGCGGTGCCCATGAAAGCTTCACCACCACCTCAGAGGTACAATCTTCGATCGACCAACCACAAAAGCCAACACTGATGGGACTACTCATGCTGCACCCCCTATAGGAGCAAGGAGGTGCAAGGGGGTCCTGCGGTGACTCTTCATAGGACTGCTCATGCTGCATATCTCGGAAGATAAAGGGTGCAAGTGCGTCCTGCCTGCGTACATCCACAAAGTACCTTGATTGGTGTCAAGTGCTAGTTCACCTCTGACACCACACTGTGAGGTACCACCGAGGGAACAGAAGGATCAAGAATAGAATAAAAAGAACAGACTGTGATATTATTTCATCGATAACTACCATCATGCCTGGAAGGAAGAAAGAAGAAAGGAAGTGGCCTGCAGTACTGACTGCCATAAATACCCAAGTTCCAGGAATAATATTGACAATAATACAAAAAATATATACAAATGATATATACATATCATTTTTAGATGAGGACAATTATATAAATAAAAGTGAACAAGGGCTTGTAAATACGTCAAAGGGAAGGGACAGAAGCCTGATGGAAGAGGTGTGGAGCAGGGGACAAACATCATGGGATGAGAATGAGGAAACATATGCTGATAACGCATTTGTACAAATGTTTAGATTATATAAATTAGTTGCAAATATCTCAGATTGCTATATATGCACCCACCTGCCCTCTACTGTCCTGGGGACTACAAATTACATGCACATCCTGCTTAGCCAATATGTTGCATGCCATATGGTGAACAATATTATGGAAAAGAAGTTAAAGGGAAGAATAAAAAGTACAATCAGAGTACGAAGGGAGGTAGCAAAAGAATGAGTAGGAAGGAAAAGAGACAGTAGAAAACAAAGACAGGGAAATGAAACAGTATGTGGGAAATTGGTCCTTCGACAAGGAGAGAAGGAACTCCTTGCCATATTTAACAAAGAAAGGGACAAGGGATATGTGAGAAAGTAACCTCTTTCTAGCATGGTTACCCCCACTTTTGGCCTATTTTTGAGTGTATTTTACTGTGTCACTGGGATCCTGCTAGCCAGGACCCCAGTGCTGTGTCACTGAGGCTCTGCTAATCAGAACGTCAGTGCTTATGATCCCTCTGCATTTAAATTTGTCTCTATGGGCTAGTGACTTCATTTCCCCCTCCTTATAAGTCCCTAGTATATGGCACCTAGGTACCCAGGACATTGGGTTCCAGGAGATCCTTATGGACTGCAGCATTTCTTTTGCCACCCATAAGGAGCTCAGACAAACCCTTTCACATGACTGCCACTGCAGCCTGCGTGAAATAGTGCACACCTTATTTCACAGCCATTTTCACTGCACGTAAGTAACTTATAAGTCACCTATATGTCTGACCTTCATTTAATGAAGGCTAGGTGCAAAGTTACTACGTGTGAGGGCACCCTTGCACTAGCAAAGGTGCCTCACATAGTTCAGGGTCAATTCCCGGAACTTTGTGAGTGCGGGGACACTTTTACAAGCGTGCACTACATATAGGTTAATACCTATATGTAGCTTCACAATAGTAACCCCGAATATGGCCCTGTAAGATGTCTAAGATCATAGAATTGTCCCCCCATTCCAAATCTGGTACTGGGGAGGCAATTCCATGCATCCTGGGGGCTCCACCTTAGACCCCCAGTACTGCCAAACCAGCTCTCTGACGCTTGCAATGCAGTTACAGCTGCTGCCACCTCACAGACAGGGTTCTGCCCTCTTGGGGACTCAGCAGCTCAGTCCCAGGAAGGCAGAACAAAGCATTTCCTTTGGGAGCAGGGTGTTACACCCTCTCCCTTTGGAAATAGGTGTTACAGACTGGGAGGGGTAGCCTCCCCCAGCCTCTGGAAATGCTCTGAAGGGCACAGATGCTGCCCTCCTTGCATGAGCCAGTCTACACCGGTTCAGGGACCCCTTGTCCCCAGATCTGGCGCAAAACTGGACAAAGGAAAGGGGAGTGACCACTCCCTTGTCCATCACCACCCTAGGGGTGGTGCCCAGAGCTCCTCCAGTGTATCCCAGACTTCGGTCATCTTGCTTTGCAAGGTATGGGGGCACTCTGGAGGACTTTGAGTGGCCAGTGCCAGCAGGGGACGTAAAAGACCCCCTCCTGATAGGTCCATACCTGATAAGGTAGCCAATCCCCTCTCAGGGCTATTTAGGGTCTCTCCTGTGGGTTCTCTTCAGATTCTACTTGCAAGTTTCCAGCAGGAACCCTCTGCAACTACTACTTCATCCTCTGACCTCGGATCAACCACAGCCTGCTCCAGGAACCGCTGTAACAGCAACCAAGTATCCACAAGGGATACTTTTCTTCTGCAACTTCAGCTCCAACCAGGAACTGCAACAGTTTCCACGGTGTGCATGCTCTGAGTCCTCCCTGTCTTCACCCTGCACCAGAAGGACTGAGGAAATCTCTGGTGGGGTGACAGAGTGACTACCCTGCTCATGCAGGCACCTTCTAAGTTGACGACCGGTTCCCTTGGACTCCACTCCTCGCGACGAGCGTGTTCCTTGGAACACAGAGGGTGGACCCCATCGACAGACTGTCCTGAGGTCACGATTTGGAGGAGGTAAGACTTTGTCTTCCCCCAGAACGACAGTACCCCTGTGCACAACGTCTTCTTCACCTCCTGAGGCCTCTGTGCACTATTTGCAAAATTCCTTCATGCACAGCCTGGCCCTCGACCTCAGCACACTATCCTGCGACGCTCAACTCGCTGAGTTGATCTCCGCAGCGTGGAACCTTCCTTTCTAGTGCTGCACTCACCGCATTTTGCACCTCCTTTGTCACCGTGTTCTGGGACACCCGTAGGTGCTACCTGGTGCTCAGAGGGCTCTTTGAAGTGCTGAGAGCCCCCTCTTCCTCCTCAAACAGAGCTGAGGCCCCCAGGTCGTTCCTGGGTCCAGATAGCACCTAGTTGACAAAAAACACGACTTTGCCGGAACCAAGGCTTGTTGGGGGAATCCAGCGCCAAAACTCACCTGCATCAAACTTCACAACGTGGGGCATCCTTTATATCACACAGGAACCCGTTGGCATCTTCCTAGGGTGCATTTCTGCAGTCTTCGTCCAACCAGGGACTCTTCTTTTGCACCCTCTTCTGGGTTGACAGGGGCTCCTGTCCTTCCTGGAACTTCTTTTGACTTTTGGACTTGGTCTTCTTCTTTTGCAGGTCCAGGAATCCACTGTTTGTTGTTTGCAAACTTGGTTGGTTCTTGCAATAATTCCAATTATGAGGTGTAGTGTGTCCTAAGGAAACTTGCAGTACATTACTCCTGCTTTTCTGGGCTCTGGGGTGGGGTAATTTACTTACCTTTACTGTATTCTTACTCTCCCAGCAATTCTGCACACACTACACTTGTCTAGGGGGGAATTCGTGATTCGCATTCCACTTTCTTAGTATATGGTTTGTGTTGGCCCTAGACCTATTTTCTCCCATTGCATTCTATAGCATTTCCTATTGTTTACACTATCCTATGTCTAACTACTTGCCTTATTTTGGTGTCTAGTGTATATATTGTGTATAATACTTACCTCCAAAAGGTGTATTGCCTCTAAGATATTTTTGGTACTGTGTCACCCAAATAAACTGCCTTTATTTTTTGTAGCACTGAGTATTGTCTTTACTTGTGTATAAGTACTGTGTAACTATAAGTGGTATTGCATGAGCTTTGCATGTCTCCTAGTTCAGCCTAAGCTGCTCTGCTATAGCTACCTCTATCAGCCTAAGCTTCTAGAACACTACTACATTTCACTAATAAGGGATAATTGGACCTGGTATAAGGTGTAAGTACCCAAGGTACCCACTACAAACCAGGCCAGCCTCCTACAGGATATGTAAAATAGGAGACATCTGCAGAGGTGAAAAGACCATTTCTTGGGATAAATGAGATGTAAAAGGCACAATGGTGCATTCAATACCACAGGGGCAGTGCCCCACTGAAAAGTAGGTTGAATAGTGAAGTATGCCCAGCTTTCACATACTTACACATATTCTCTCCAACATCGGTGACATGTACGAACACCGATATATTTTACAAAATCAACATAGATGTGGGAGTCAGCAAATGCTACAAATATTCGAATTTAGACAAAATATGAGACGCCCCCAAATGCTTGTCAGTAGGCATCTCAGTGCCACAAGCCATATTTTTTGTGTGTGGAATGTTTCCATACTTTAAGCTGCCAGCAGGGTGGAGAGGCAGCTGCTAGCCGGCGTTTGTATTACCTCGCATTTCACATGACAGATTTGTCTCAAATAATAGATGAGGCCCCCCTGGAGAATACGCAGGAGGACCCCCTCTTGGATAGATAAGGCTATAACTATGTTAGGAGTACTAATGCCACCACTGGGGGTCATGCATTCAGAATATCAAATACACAAATTAGCAGGATTACTGGAAAAACTGGCAAGTTCCACAGCTGCAGCCCTGGGAAATATTACTGAAGAACTCACAGATCTACAAGCTGTTGTGACTCAAAACAGACATGCGTTACACATCATTCTAGCAAAAGATGGTGGTGTATGTCACGTGATCCATCAAGAATGCTGCGTATATATTCCGGACAACAGCGGTAATATAAGAGGGGCAATAAGAGAGATAAAGAAGGTAGAAAAGGGGATAAAGGAATTGCCAGATTTAACAGATGTCGGAGGAATACTGGGGACAGTTGGTGCATGGTTCCGTGGTTGGGGATCATGGCGGATAGAAGTGTTAGTAATAGGGGTAGTGACAATAATAACTGTGTCTGCTGATAAGGGTTTGTCCCTCCTTCCTGAAAGACCTTATAAAGAACGTCTGCAGGAAGGATACTGTGCATAACTGCCAACTAGGCAGTCAGGGAAATGCCAGGGGTGGTGACAACATCGAAATGACACCTTCCATCACGAAGTTTAGGTTGTCATTGAGTATTAGAGGGCAGAATGTGGAATCGCATTCTCCTGGGACCCATTTTGGGCCTGTTGGGCCCTGTGATACCCAATGACAACTAGGCCTGTTTCTGTTGAACAACTTATAACCAACATGAACTGTGCTTACTGATATATTTTGATGTTGCTCAGAACGCGTTATGTTGCAAGGCTTGCTATTAGAACAGCCACCATGAAATAGAATTGCATTCTAACTGAAGCAATCTTCCTTTTGGAAAGTACCATCCTGTGTACGGATTGTCCTCAGTTCTGTCTCAAAATGTATCACGCGATATTAGACACATAGGACATATTATGTAATTTCCTTCTCTATGCTTTTATTCTCCATATATGGTGCGTTATGAGGACTTAACAGTAACAACTTTATCAATGTTGAAGAAATGATCATACGTCAATTTTAAGAACCAATGAAATGTACGAATATGTTTGTGGTTTGATAGTATAAAAGATCATGTATTACTTCCTTCTTCAGACTGTTCGGGCTTGATCTCCCGGGCTGTTCAGTCTCCGTGCACACGTAATAAACTACTTTATATTATCTAAGAAGCAGGCTGGCCTTTGGTTACTGAGCTGATTTCGCTTCCACAGTATGATCCCCCACTGGGGATGCAGATTCACAGTCAGGATGGTGATCGTTGTCTATGGTGGTTCACAACCTTTCTTTTTCGATTTCAAGGATTTTTTAAATTTAAAAATGAAGAGAAATCTTTGCATTTTCCCTTGAGTTATTGCTGATCTTGGTTACAATGTTTGCCCCGGTTTGTTGGCTGAGAATTTCAAACACCCGTCTTGGGCGATTCCTTGCATTGTCCCGTTGGAATCTGAAGTACAATGCTTTTGCTTTCAAATTTGTTTTTCGTAGTTGTTCTGTTGTTCGCATAGTTTGATTAGAAGCAATGTTGAGGGTTCCTGTCTTCACTTTCGCTTGGTGTGTTTCAGATTCTGCCCTTCCTCATTTAGGTTCTGATTATACCAAGATTGGGAGGGTTAGTTTTTTTTGTCTTTTGAGTCTCAGTGGGGCTACTGCCTCCAATATGTATGATAATATTTGGTTGTAGTCCTCAGTTAATTTGAGACCATTCAGAGTTATACTTAGAGGAGTGAGACTTTTTATTTGCAAACTGAGGTCAGTTGCACCCTGTCCATGTTTTTGGTGTCTCTGACCCAGCATTTCTGTTTGGTTTCTTGCCCTTTAGTTGTCTGTGTGTGTGTATTTAGGTGGAATAGGACTGAGTGCTGATCAGACCAGTCACTGGGTGTGAGTGAGTCGATTGTCAGCGCTCCTACTGTGGATATAATTAGGTCGAGTGCTGAACCCTTCTTGTGTTAGGCTTGTGCATGACTGAACTAAGTTTTGGTCAGCAAGGAATTGCTTCAGGGTAGATACCTGCATATCATCCTCGTGGTTCTAGTGCAGGTTGAAGTCTCCGAGAAAAACGACGCTGCAGTGTAGCATAGAGTGTATTGTAACTGTTTCCATTAGATGTTCAAAGAACAGCTGGTTGTCTCCAGGAGGGTGGTAAAAGAGATGTACTTTGGCTAGTGATTTCTTTGCTGTGGAGACATCTGCACCCATGTATTCACATGAAGTGAGACTGTCTACAGGGACATTTTTGACTAGTAGTGAATTCTTATGAATGATTGTGATCCCTCCTTCCTGTTGTTGTTGGTTCAGGTGTTGGATAGTGTAGTTTGGAGGCACAAGTATGTCAAGCATGGGTGTGGACCACTGACTTCTTCAGGAAAATAATGTCTAATTCGTGGTTGAGGATAGTTTAGGTGATGTCTGTGGCATTTTTCATCGCTGATCTGCAGTTTAGTAGCATGCATTTTGGTGCTGGTTTTGAAAGGAACAGGGGATTACCATTTGGTGTTAGCATGATCTTAATTAGGTTCTCATGGTTTATGTTCTGTTTTTTATCCTGTGGCAGTTAGTATGTCGAAGGCTGGCGGTTGATCTGGCAGTGAGGAGTCCTTGTAGTATAGTAGCAAGGCTTCAATGTCTGTCACAGGTGGATGGTTATGAGCTCGCCTGGGCTGAACAATGGATGTAGCTTACGGTTGAATGAGAGAGGTTGTTAGCCATAGGGGATAATGCGTCTTGTACGAATGACAATCTCTTGGACAGCTAGTGAAGTTTCCTTGATGCTCTTATTTGCTATTTTTAATCCCTTAATTAAGTTATTGATGTTATATTCCAGTTTGCTTAGCTGAAAATTCCAGTAAGTTTTCAGACTGTGTCTGCCAGTCACATTTTGCTGATTCTGCGCAATGTGAGTCAGTCTGTTGGTCATCTCTATAGATTGATCTGGGTGTGTGCTCTTTGAATATTGAGGTGTTTGCGTTTGGTCTTTGCCTTATTGTAGGTGGCTATATGTGCTCATTTAGTGTATGGTTTAAGTCACAGTAGGGGGTCTTTCCTGGAGATTAAATTGTGGTGGGCTCACTTAATAGAATCTTCTGACATTCTTAGCTAGGAGTGCAACCGGTGGACATACTGAGGGAAGTGGGGTGGAAGCTGATGGTACAAACTTTAAGTAAGTGCACTCTGCACACCTATGTTTCACAATGTGCTTTGGTTCTAAACTACATTTTGACATATCTAGTGTTCATCTGATGTAACTTTAACATCAGATATGTATTTATTTAACATAGGGTACTAATTTTGCTCATGATAGAACTGAAGACAAAACAATGCCCTTCGTTGTTAATTTGGAAATTGAAGACAAAATACAAATATAGACTAAATTGTGCAATGTATTACAAAGGAAACCTGGGCTCACATCCTAGCTTCTTCGCTTGACCAAACTGTGTGATCCCAGGCAAATCTTTTTGTTTCAGTGTCTTTGGGTAACCACTTTGAAAGTGCCTTGGAGTTATTCATTTTAGGGTGTGCGCTATAAAAACAAACCCATAAGTATATGATTTAACTGGCAATAATATTGCTACAAATATTGTTACATTAGTTATATACAGTCCACGTAAAAAACCTATTTCTTTGTTCACTCACGGAAATGTCATTCGGTTAGTGGGGATTTTCCTGAATGCTTTTAAATTCATGTTTAGAAACAGTTACTAGCAATACAAAACCCTCAAAACGAAACAATGTTAAATAAATCACCTTTAAAAATTTTTTTTTTTAAATCTATCTATCTTGCCCAGTTGCAGTCACCACTAGGTAGTTATGGTTAAGTCAGCGTTTCCATAGGAAGTACGTTTTTTTCTGTTGCAAATAACTTTGTCATTGTTTGACTAATCTCCGCGAAACTTTCCAAAAGAGTGCCTGTTTTTTTTTTCTATGCCGAATTTGTGCATGGAAAGTGTCGGGGTGATGCTTCAAGGGAGGCTGATAAAAAAGGGGAGTCCCAAAACACAAAGGGGGTCATTCTGACCTCGGCGGTAAAAGCCGCTTACCGCCGGTCAGAAGACCGCCACAATACCGCCGCGGTCAGCCGCCACGGTCATTCTGACCCACAACTGCCAAACCTCCAAAAATCCGACCGCCATTGCAGTCCGCCACATCAGCGGCCCGCGATAAACTGGAGATGACCAAACCTCCACCGCCACGCCAACAGAAATACGCCCATGCCATTACGATCCACAAATCCACGCGGCGGTCTTTCAAACGCGGTAGTCTATTGGCGGTACACACCGCCGCGGTCAAAATACCCACACCTTTACAAAACACTACCACATTGGACAATTTGAAATACACACACCTGATACACATACAAACAACACTCCCACACATCCAATACAATATAAAACACACACCCACATCACCCACAAACCCCTACGACCAAAAATCCGAGACGAAGGAGAGAGAGACACATCAGAGAATAGAGAGCCAGACACACAGAGGCACACTACAACATCACACACACCACATAGTAGCACAAAGCACCACACACCAACACACTCATCACCACATACACCACCCCACACCTCATCCACACCACCCCATGGCACCACAAAGACACCCACGCTTCACGGACCAAGAACTCAGGGTGATGGTGGAGGAAATCCTAAGAGTGGAACCCCAGCTCTTCGGCTCGCAGGTGCAGCACACCACCATAGCAAGGAAGGCGGAGCTATGGCAGCGGATCGTGGACAGGGTCAACACGGTGGGACAGCATCCCAGAAATAGGGACGACATCCGCAAACGATGGAACGACCTACGGGGGAAGGTGCGCTCGATGGTGTCGCGACACAACATCGCGGTGCAGAAGACTGGCGGAGGACCCCCAGTATTAAACATCCTGCATCCTGAGGGCCTCGCTGGAGTACACGGAGGAATGGACTCTGGTAAGTCCTATCTCATATACTTCATCCCCCCCACCCCACCAGCATGCCAACCCACACCCCCACCCTCACCCCCAACCCACCATCACACATCATCCCTGAGAATGTATCCCTAGCACAACCCACCCAACCCCTCACCAACCCTTGCATGCCACCACAAACATTGGACACCCATTACCCAAGCATGACCACTGCACATACCCATCCCCCCCACAAACCACCCTCACAACACCACCCACAAGGGAATGCCTGCACTGGGGGGCAAGGGCACCCATAATCCGCACGCTTATTCACACACAGAAACAATAACCATACTCTCTCACCCCATGCAGGACCCGAACGCCAACACACCGGTCAGGAGGGTCCTCAAATGTCCATCCCACCCCCGGAACAGGCCCCCAGTGAGGACAGCAGCTCTGGCGACCTGGAACCTGATGACCAGCCCGGACCATCGGGGACCTCTGGGCAGTGGGTTCCCCAAACAGAGACACAGGCCACAGCAGACCCAAACCCCCCTGGGAACAACAGCACAGCTCCCACCCAGCGGGCCCATGCCTCTGTCTCTAGGACAGGTCAAGCAGCGGTGTGTCTGCCACTACAGGGCACCCAGGCTAACCCAACACCCCAACAACAACAGGGACCTGGGGGCAGTGGTAGTGGGCACACCGTCCAGGGGACAGAGGCCCAGGCAAACAGGGCAACTCGGAGGGCTGCCGTGCGACAGGGGGGGGAGGAGAGGCCCAGGGAACCCACTCTCCAAGAGGCCCTCACTACCATCATGGGAGCATACCACCACTCCCAAAAGACGATGGCGACGGTACTGGCCAGGTTCACGGAGATACAGGCACAGCAGGAAGAACGCTACATGGGGTTCAGCAACCAACTCACCACCATCGCTACCACCATGGGGAGCATGGTCCAGGCCCTCAACAGGATAGAAGACACGTTGCGGGACCATGTGGCACCACACAGGGCCACTGTCACTAGCCAGGAACAGCCTACCACCTCCGCCGGCGCTAGTGGACAGGAGGCCCACACACAACGACAGGCCACAAGAACCCCACCTCCTGCTGAAGAACAACCACCCCGCAAGAGGAGCCTAAGACCCCAAAAAAAACCAGAGTAGCATGCCAAGACCACCGCCAGCACGAGATACCCCCAGAAGTCATCCCACTGTCCCACATTGCCACCCTGTCCAAACTCAAACAGCCCCTGCTCCGTCCTTCCACAGGCATATGGACAATAGACCTGTCAGACTGAGAACTGGACTCTGCCATGGACATCACTCCACCCCCACCCATCACCGTCATCATATAATGTACCATTATCTGAGCACACAAAATAAAACAATTATTGCACAGAAAACCGTTTGGAGTCATGCTGTATTCTCAAAAAATCATACAACACATAACAGTTCACAATATGTGATGTCAGTTAGTGATGACAACATACCAATGTCAATACGCTGTAGTACATGGCCAAACCAAGCAGAAGTCGGGCTATGAGTCATTAAGCACTGAGAAGGGAAGGGAAAAAGAATATGTTATTTAAAAGAGCTGGGGGGAAATACATAAAGTTGAGATGCATGAGGCTCTAAGTAACTGGGAAATGGCGTGGCTGAATCTTACCTGTGTGCTACTGAAAATACTGTTGTATGACAGCTTCCCTGTTGTCTGTTTCCTCACCGTCGTCTTCCTCCTCTTCACTCTCCACAGGCTCCACGGCTTCTACGACACCACCATCTGGACCATCCTCCTGCAGGAAAGGCACCTGGCGTCGCAAAGCCAGGTTGTGAAGCATACAGCAGGCCACAATGATGTGGCACACCTTCTTTGGTGAGTACATTAGGGATCCACCTGTCATATGCAGGCACCTAAACCTGGCCTTCAGGAGGCCGAAGGTCCTTTCAATGACCCTCCTAGTACGCCCATGGGCCTCATTGTACCGTTCCTCTGCCCTGGTCCTGGGATTCCTCACTGGGGTCAATAGCCACGGCAGGTTGGGGTAACCAGAGTCACCGATTAGCCACACACGCTGTCTCTGTAGCTGTTCCATCACATAGGGGACGCTGCTATTACGCATAACATACGCGTCATGCACTGACCCAGGGAACTTGGCATTTACATGGGAGATGTACTGGTCTGCCAAACAGACAACCTGCACATTCATAGAATGGTAATTTTTCCGATTTCTGTACACCTGTTCATCGTCATTTGGGGGTACTAATGCCACATGGGTCCCATCAATGGCACCAATGATGTTGGGGATATGTCCAAGGGCATAGAAATCACCCTTCACTGTGGCCAAATCAGCCTCTTCTGGGAATATGATGTAGCTCCTCATGAGTTTCATCAGGGCAGACAACACTCTGGACAGAATCTTTGAAAACATAGGCTGAGACATTCCAGATGACATAGCCACTGTTGTCTGGAATGAGCCACTTGCAAAGAAATGGAGGACTGATAGAACCTGCACTAGAGGGGGAATTTCTGTGGGTTGGCGGATGGGTGACATCAGGTCTGGCTCCAGCTGGGCACACAGGTCATGTATAGTGGCTCGGTCAAGTCGGTAACGGAGTATTATATGGCGTTCTTCCATTGTCGACAGGTCAACCAGCGGCCGGTACACGGGAGGATTCCTCCTTTTCCTCGCAAGTCCCTGCGGACGGTGCCTAGGAAGGACAACATGGAGCACTGAGTCAATCAACTCACAGGTACGTACAACACAGCTTGCACAGTACACGAAAATGTTTTGACTGCTATGTTTGTATGTGTGCAAATGCAAGGCCTAGGCCTGTGTGACGCCGTAGAATTTAAGCCATGTGGGCCCTTGAAATGGCGGCTGCCTGACCTCTAAACTGGGACAATGGAATGTGAGGTCAATGCGCTGGCGTGGCACACCGTGGCGGTAGGCGGTCGAAGACCGCTGTACGAAGTCGCATTGGTTAACATTGAACCCTATGGGATTCAGGAGCCAATGACGATGTGCGCCGGCGGTCGCGGTACGCACCGCCGCGGTACGCACCGCCGCGGGCGTGACCGCCATTTTCTATCTGCTTAATCACTCGAGACCTGATCATCCACAGGAGAGGACCTATACTGCAAGTGCTGCTGTGAACTCGGTCTGGAAGTGACAATGGCTGCTGCGACTGGGGAAAGGGCCCCTGCCTTCACGTCTGAAGAGTTGGAGAAACTCGTGGACGGGGTCCTCCCCCAGTATGCGCTACTCTACGGTCCTCCAGACCAACAGGTGAGTACACTGAGGGCACATTGAATAGGTAATGCCTGTGTGGAGTGGGGTGGCTGTCAGTTGGTGGGGTGGGGAGAAGATGAGGAATGCAACGCACGACTGAGTATGGGCCACATGGCAAGGGTGGGGAGGGGGGGCATGTACTCCAAACTGGCAGAAATGTGACGTTTTCTCTTTCCCACCCTGTACATGTCAAACAGGTGAGCGCCCATCAGAAAATCGATATTTGGCGTGCCATCGCCAAGGAAGTCCGGGCCTTGGGGGTCTACACCAGACGGGGCACCCACTGTCGGAAGAGGTGGGAGGACATCCGCCACGGAACCCGAAAGACCGCCGAGTCACTGCTGGGGATGGCCTCCCGACCTAGGAGGGGTGCCAGTCGTACCCTGACCCCCCTGATGTCCCGGATCCTGGCGGTGGCCTACCCTGATTTGGATGGGCGCTTGAGGACATCACAGCAGACACAAGGGGGTGAGTATCAGCACATTCTCCTATCTATACGCGCAGTGGAGGCGTCTGGGTGGGGGAGGAGGGCTGTGGGTGACAGTAGGCCAGGGCGCTTTCTGTAGTGTAGTCCCATCCCTTAGACATGGCCCTGTGCCCCCGCCCACCACCTCTGTAGGGTGCCAAGTGCAGCTATCCATGGTCCAACATCACCCATGAGTGCGTCTGTTGTCCCTAGACCTGTTGGCCTAGTCAGAAGTACAGAGTAGTGTAGCCCAAGTTCGCGGCTTAGTGCATGAGGCACCTGTGTCTGTCCTCTCCGCCAAGGCTATTGACAAGGCATGCACTCAACTTTGTTTTCTTTCTCCCCCCACCCTTATTCTTTGTTTCTTGTGCATTAGCATCATCAGGCGGAGGAGAATTGGCGTCGGAGCACGAGGGAGCTGCAGGTCACCAGGCCCCGGTGGGCACTGACACAGACACCGAGGGCACCAGTGATCCGGAGGGCGAGGGGAGCACCACAACGGGGGCCGGTGGAGACACCAGCGACACAGACACGTCCTCGTTTGGGAGCTCCCTAGCGGGGGCGGCAACATCTGTGCCCCCAGCAACAACAGGTACAGCCGCCACCCAGCGCACCAGCACCGCCCTCTCAGCAGCCCCTCAGTCTTCGCTCCGTGCCCGTTCGCCCAGGAAGGCGCGCGTCTCCTTCGCCCCAGGCACCTCAGCCCCTGCCTCTGTTACCCCTGCTGCCCTCAGTGCGGAGCTCATTGACCTCGTGAGGACGCTCATTGTTGGGCAGACTACCCTTTTGAATGCCATCCAGGGGGTGCAAAGGGAGGTGCAACAGAGCAATGCCTACCTGGAGGGCATTCATTCGGGTCAGGCTGCCCATCAACAAGCTTTCACTTCTCTGGCCTCAGCACTGACGGCAGCCATTGTCCCTGTCTCCAGTCTCCCTCTTCTAACTGTCTCCAGCCTTTCTTTGTCTCCTGTTCCTCAGCCTATCCCATCCACACCATCTGACCAGCCTGCACACACCTCAACACCCAAGGCCAGCTCATCCAAACATAAGCACCACAGAACACACAAGCATTCACCCAAGCAACACCCAGTTGCAGACATACCAACAGTCACTGCAATCTCTGTGTCCCTCTCCTCCTCGTCTCCCTCCTCCCTCCCTGTGACGTCTACACTCACACCTGCATGCACACCAACATCAGCCAGTTCTTCCATCACCAGCACACCCTCCACTACAGTCCTCACACGTGCAGTCACCACCCCCACTGCCATGTACACGTCCCCTGTGTGCTCTCCCACTGTGTCTGTCACCCCCTCTTCCAAGACACATAAACACAGGCAGACACCCAAACAACAGCCAACCACCTCACGACAGCCTACGTCTCAGTCACCTGCACCCAAGGACAGCACACCTGACTCTCCTACAACCACATCCTCTTCCTCCACTTCTATCTCCACTACTCCTACCCTTTACCCTGGTCCAAAGAAATATTACCTCACAAATGTTGACCTCTTTCCCTCCCCTGACCCACCCCCTCCATCTGGGAAAAGTCCCAAAGGCACCTCAGCCACCACCAGCCCAGCTTCCAAGGTACAAGTGGTGCATGGAATATGGAGTCCACCCTTTGCCGGCAGTGACACTTCACTGAGCAGCAAGGGGACTGGCAGCCCCCCCCCAGGCAAGAGGACCCGGAAAGTGAAGGGCCGCCGTGAGCGGACTGAGACGGCTGCCCCCAAGGAGGTGACTCAGGCCACTTCACCTGCCACAACAGCCAGGGGAGGCAAGGGCCCGAGAGCCCCATCTAAGGAGTGGAAGGGCAGCAGGGCGGAGAGGCCAGCCAGCAGGAGCGCGGAGCAGGAGGGCCCCACATGCCCCATCCCGGCTGCAAGGGACGACACAAAAGGGCCCAGGACTCCGTCTCCGAAGGGGCCTGACACTGCACGTTCGGAGGGCGAGTGAGCAGGTTGTCCAGGCCAGGTCTGACTCCCTACACTGACTGGAAGAGCACCGCTGAAGAGGGACCCGCCGTGAAGACAAGCACCGCTGAAGAGGGCCCCGCCGTGCAGAAGAGCACCGCTGAACAGGGCCCCGCCGTGCAGAAGAGCACCGCTGAACAGGGCCCCGCCGTGCAGAAGAGCACCGCTGAACAGGGCCCCGCCGTGAAGACAAGCACCGCTGAAGAGGGCCCCGCCGTGCAGAAGAGCACCGCTGAAGAGGGCCCCGCCGTGAAGACGAGCACCGCTGAAGAGGGCCCCGCCGTGCAGAAGAGCACCGCTGAACAGGGCCCCGCCGTGAAGACAAGCACCGCTGAAGAGGGCCCCGCCGTGAAGACAAGCACCGCTGAAGAGGGCCCCGCCGTGAAGACAAGCACCGCTGAAGAGGGCCCTGCCGTGCAGAAGAGCACCGCTGAACAGGGCCCTGCCGTGAAGACAAGCACCGCAGAAGAGGGCCCCGCCGTGCAGAAGAGCACCGCTGAACAGGGCCCCGCCGTGAAGACAAGCACCGCTGAAGAGGGCCCCGCCGTGCAGAAGAGCACCGCTGAACAGGGCCCCGCCGTGAAGACAAGCACCGCTGAAGAGGGCCCCGCCGTGAAGACAAGCACCGCTGAAGAGGGCCCCGCCGTGAAGACAAGCACCGCTGAAGAGGGCCCCGCCGTGAAGACAAGCACCGCTGAAGAGGGCTCCGCCGTGCAGAAGAGCACCGCTGAACAGGGCCCCGCCGTGCAGAAGAGCACCGCTGAACAGGGCCCCGCCGTGCAGAAGAGCACCGCTGAACAGGGCCCCGCCGTGAAGACAAGCACCGCTGAAGAGGGCCCCGCCGTGAAGACAAGCACTGCTGAAGAGGGCCCCGCCGTGCAGAAGAGCACCGCTGAACAGGGCTCCGCCGTGCAGAAGAGCACCGCTGAACAGGGCCCCGCCGTGCAGAAGAGCACCGCTGAACAGGGCCCCGCCGTGCAGAAGAGCACCGCTGAACAGGGCCCCGCCGTGAAGACAAGCACCGCTGAAGAGGGCCCCGCCGTGAAGACAAGCACTGCTGAAGAGGGCCCCGCCGTGCAGAAGAGCACCGCTGAACAGGGCCCCGCCGTGCAGAAGAGCACCGCTGAACAGGGCCCCGCCATGAAGACAAGCACCGCTGAAGAGGGCCCCGCCGTGCAGAAGAGCACCGCTGAACAGGGCCTGGGCCCCGCCGTCTCAAGCACCGCTCCGCTGGGCCCCGCCGTCTCAAGCACCGCTCCGCTGGGCCCCGCCGTCTCAAGCACCGCTCCGCTGGGCCCTTCCTGTCAAGCACCGCTCCGCTGGGCCCCGCCGTCTCAAGCACCGCTCCGCTGGGCCCCGCCGTCTCAAGCACCGCTCCGCTGGGCCCCGCCGTCTCAAGCACCGCTCCGCTGGGCCCCGCCGTCTCAAGCACCGCTCCGCTGGGCCCTTCCTGTCAAGCACCGCTCCGCTAGGCCCCGCCGTCTCAAGCACTGCTCCGCTGGGCCTTTCCTGTCAAGCACCGCTCCGCTGGGCCCCGCCGTCTCAAGCACCGCTCTGCTGGGCCCTTCCTGTCAAGCACCGCTCCGCTGGGCCCTTCCTGTCAAGCACCGCTCCGCTGGGCCCTTCCTGTCAAGCACCGCTCCGCTGGGCCCCACCGTCTCAAGCACCGCTCCGCTGGGCCCTTCCTGTCAAGCACCGCTCCGCTGGGCCCCGCCGTCTCAAGCACCGCTCCGCTAGGCCCCGCCGTCTCAAGCACCGCTCCGCTGGGCCCTTCCTGTCAGGCACTGTTCAGGGTTCACTGTGCCCACCATGCATCCTCCTTGTCCAGTGGGGACATTTATCCACCTGAGGACTGTGGCTTTGCACTCCCCAGGATGGCACAGTGGGCAAGCCACCCACTGTAGAGACTTGAGAGACTGTGGCTTTGCACTCCCCAGGATGGCACAGTGGGCAAACCACCCACTGTAGAGACTTGAGAGACTGTGGCTTTGCACTCCCCAGGATGGCACAGTGGGCAAGCCACCCACTGTAGAGACTTGAGAGACTGTGGCTTTGCACTCCCCAGGATGGCACAGTGGGCAAACCACCCACTGTAGAGACTTGAGAGACTGTGGCTTTGCACTCCCCAGGATGGCACAGTGGGCAAGCCACCCACTGTAGAGACTTGAGAGACTGTGGCTTTGCACTCCCCAGGATGGCACAGTGGCCATGGTGGGCCCATCGTGGATCTGGTGTCGTGGACTCATGTGGCTGTGGTGCCCCCCCCTTCCCTTCCCCCTGAGGTGCCTGTAGTTTTGTCACCAGATGCCCCTGCAGTGTTCTCTCCAAAGGACTCAGGTCTCCTGTGTGGGCTTTGCCCTTGTTTCGCTACACTTTGGCCCACGGACATGATGGATTCGTAAGATGTGCAGGACTACTTGCTTCGGTTATCCACTGCTCTGTAAATAATTTGTTTATCAGAAGAACGTTTTGATGGCTGATAATACTTTTCTGAGACTATTTTGTTCATAAATATTTATTCTCAATTTGGTTATGTGATTGTATTTTTTACGGGTGTTTGGGTGGTGTCACTGTGACTTGTTGCTCTGCATTGGTGTGTACATCTTGGGGGGGGGGGGTCGCATATGTGTGTGCCCGTAACCTTTCCTCCTCCCCCCCTCCCGTGTGTCGTAGGTGCAGTACTCACCGGCGGAGTTCGTACTCGTGGTAGATGAGCAGGTAGACGAGAGCAGGTATGATGTTCAATTCGGGTTCCATGCTGTCGTCCGTCCTCGTGGAGTGCGTAGAGGTGAGCGTTTTCCCGTTCGTAGTCTGTTTCCGCCGTGTTTTTATCGGCGGTGCTCCCGCCCCGGAAAAGGTGGCGGATTGGTGAGTTGTGATAGGGTGGGCGGTACATTGTCTGCCGCCTGCCTGTTGGCGGTGACCGCCGCGCTGTTTGTTTGTCACGCCGTGGCGGTCGGAGTGTTAAGTTGGCGGTCTCGGTTGGCGGTTCCCGCCAGGGTCAGAATTCCATTTTTGGGACCGCCAGCCTGTTGGCGGGTTGGCCGCCGCTTTATCACCGACCGCCAGGGTCAGAATCACCCCCAAAATCTCCATGCATTTTCCATAGACCTTTTAAAGAAGCACTACTGAAAAAACTACTAAACGGAATTACACCAAATCTGGCCGAAAGCTACATCTTGGACCGCAGATTGTGCTTTTTGTGATTTGGTGTAAATCAGTTCAGTGATTTTTGAGAAATTAAGGTTAAAAAATAAATAAAAGATATCTGGACAGTTGGGGTGGGGGCGTGGCCTAGTCAACCATGATGGCGGACTCTTTCTGATAACGCTCTGTCCACCAGGATGCACAATCTCCACACATCCATATTGGAGACCTAACTGTGCCTAATGAAGCACTGCCCCGGGACACCCACACTAGCCAGAGCATCTCCCAAGCCCCTCAAAAATCACTGATGCCCGCTGGCTGCATTGCGGACCCAGACTTCATTGAGTGGTGCTCAAACGGCTCCCTGCTCCACCAGATGCCTGCTGCTGTACGGCCTACAGGGAGAGACCGCAGCTGACAGGGAGCTGAGGGGAAAACCCTGAACACCTGCACCACTCACCTACTCCTCAGCCCGTCCCCTCCGCACTGGGCCGTCACCCCCCAAGCCAGGCCCTCACAAGGTGAGCTTTGTGCCATGCCTGCTTGGGATCCATGTAGTGTGGAGAGCGTGTGTGGGACAGAGCAGGCCCGGGGAACTCAACTTTGCACAGTGCCTATTAAAACTTTGCCTCCTTCCGGTCCTACCAGCCGCTCCTTCGTCAGTCCACTTCGCAGGCTTGGGCAGCACAAACCATACGGAGGAGCTCACAGACACCATCCTGCAGGCCCTCAGCATGTGACTACGTCGGCCGGCCCTGCGGGACCCTGCAGGCCCCTTGATGATTGGCTGATGGAAGTCTCCCCATAACGGGCCCTGAAGGGCACTGGGCCGGTGCAACACTTTCCCTGGACTCTGCCCAGACCTCATTCAATCTGTGAGGTGAAGCAACACAGGGGACCCCAATTTCATGCCTAATATAGACTGGTCCTTATTGGAGCGCTAGGAAACCGCAATTGCACATCTACAGGGGCGACCAGGGGTGGCCTGAGACAACTCCCATCCCGAACCCTCGGACGACCTTCACCTCCCCACCCCTACTCTTCGGCACCCACGTCAGGGAGCATGGGGGGCTACACTGCAGACCATCTCCTGTATCTGCACCCATATCGGGGTGTGCGAGAGACTGCACAGTGGACCACAAACCAATATGGACCCTCTTTGTACCCCTGTTTGATGCCAGACGGAGGCCTGGGGCCCGGGGACCATTCTGGCGGATTGCAACCCATCTGCCCCCTCTGCATCAGTCAGGAGAACCTGGCGCAGGAGCCCTTGACTTGGCCACTGTCAGCGATATAACTCAATAGGAGGGCCGCCACATCGTAGCCGATAACCTGACACTAGACTGGGGATACCCCCCCCAAGAGAGACACTGACATCTTCACCTCATCCATGACTTTTGCTAACCTCATTTAGCCTGCTGGCCAGCTTCCTCACCCCACAAGTGGTATAAATAATGGGTTGACTGTGCTCTGCTACACCAGTACTGCCTCCAGCCAAAGCCCTCTCTTCCTCCATTGTTCCAGACACTCCTCTACTGGGAGCCTCCCCATTGCTCTCCCTCACACCCCATGCTGGTTAAGCACCTGCATTTACGGGGCTGGGACGCCATCCTACAAACGGCCAGGCAAGCGGGCCCACTCCATGTTAAGGACAAAATTGTTATGCTATTCTCAGACTATACATGAGCAGTGCAACTGCAACAAACCCCCTTCTCATAAGTCAAACATCGCCTATGCCAGCGGGGGGTCCAGTACTCACTGTTGCTCCCTGCTCACCTGAAGGTAATTTCAAATGGAAAATTTACATTCTTCACCGACCCTAAAGGTGATTGGGACTGGGCGGACCAATACAGTGGATCATGTCGACAGCCACATTGCACAATGTCCACCTTACAAAGGTATTACTCCCATCTCCCTGCAGGTGGCAGTTGCACACGCTTATATGCTTCGGATACATCACCTTATACACGGCAGACTAGCGTAAGCTCCCAACCTCCCATTGTTCGGCCTCCCCTGCTTTCAAGGTTTCTCTTCCTCCGCTGATATGAGAGCCTGGACAACGTGATCTTTGCACATGATTGGCAACAAATTTACTGAGGGCCAACTCCTCTCCTTTGGCCAGCCAGCCGTAGATGACGCCCCGCCCAGTTCCTTGTATACAGGAAGCTTCCCAACATTTGCCGCACCCTCTGGGGCACTCTGGAAACAGAACAACTGCTCATACGGTCCTGCAGGCCATACTTAGAATGGATGCAGGCCGCCACCTCATCACCTGGCTCTATAAAGCCATTTGCGAACTTATGGATGTTCCACTCACTGCACTAAAGAGAAGACAGGAGGAGGACTTCGGGAGGGCCCTTCATGACACGGATGGGAACAAGCCCTAGATTACTTCCAAAAGGTCTCAATGAACATCCTCTTCAAAAACATTAAATTTTGTATGTTGCACAGAGCATAGTTTACCCCTGCCGAACTGAATCGTTACTATCTTGACGCGCATGCTAGCTGTCCTCGCTGTCACACACCTGACGCTGACCTCAAGCATATATTATGGTCTTGCACAATGTTACAAAACTACTGGCACAAAAAACATACTAACAAGAAAGAGGTCACAGGCTTATGGACTTACACACATGGAAGCATTTTTCCTAGGCATAAGAATAAACACAAGGTACGTACCCGCTTTGCAGCCCTAGCACTCGTTCTCGCCAAACACACACACACTCCACTGGCGCTCCGCAGCGCCCCACTGGTGGAAGCATTGCACGGGGCGATGTGCAAATGGGGAAACGCAGAGGAGGAAGCCCTCCGCTATGAAGAGAGCCAACACCTTAATATGCACCCAATTTCCCCTCAATAGGCCACACTCCCCATGGATTTCCAGCAGCAAGTGAGCAACCACGGTATCGCTCCACGTGAGCACTCTCACTCATCTAACTACCCACCTCCTTCCCTTTTCCAACCATCATGACGACATCCAATAATCATCTCCTTGCCTGCGCTTCCCTCCCCCACTCCCACCCTCCCCCGCCTTCTCCCTTCATGCCCCTACAGCCAGCCTCCCACAGCTGGCACCCTTTGTTACGTTATGCCAACACCTTTATCTACGCGACAACCCACGCCCCATACTACTCTTACAAAGTGCTACAACTGCCGCCAATACCACTGTACCATGCCCGCTTTCCTTCCCAGTTTAATAGTCACCCTCAAGTTCACGGCACTGTGGTGAGCTTGGACAGACCTCATTCGACCTCCAAAACTGCACTTTGCATTTCATCCATTACACCCATGCTACCCTTTACAAACCCTTATGTGCTGTTGATATGCCTATGCCTCTATCTGTGAAGTGTCACTTTAGTTATGCTGTGGTCTGATACATCCTACTGCCACTGATGTAAGATTTGTCAAAAATTTCTGGACAGTTGGGACCGCAAGAGGCTCACAAGAGTCTTGTGGGAGCACCAATTTAAAAATAGTGTTCTGATTTGCTCAGGAAGCTTTTACCCAGAGGCCATCATGCTCCTGTGGGAGTCAGATTCCTGCGGGAATGATCGCTCTGGTTGGGCCTCATTTAATTATAATGGGGAGAGGGGTGACTGGACCCCCTCCCGGGCCCACTATTGGCCCCTGGGACCCCATCACCCAGGGCCCAATTTAATTATGACGGGTAGGGCACCGGGCCCCCCTCCCCAGGCTGTATTCAGCTCTGGGGACTCCATCCCCTGGGGCCCCAAGTACTGTTTAATGGGAGGGGGATGGGCAGCACTCCCTCCCCGGGTCTTTAAAAGGCACTGTGAACCCCATGCTATGTCTCAGGGAGTCCACCTGTGAAACAGAGTGGTTTCCCTTCCCGCACTGGATAAGAAACGTTTTTGCTCCCGTCTGCAGGAGAAATTTTTAATCTTGTGGGCAGGGAAACAGAACAACAGATTGCTCCCACCCAGAGAGAGCATCATAAATAGCTACTGCGGCCAGGTGGGAGCAATGCAGGCTCCCACAGCATGAGAGGAGGCGGCAGGAGTGTGGGGGTCCTGGGGCTTCCCCCATGGCTCACAACTTGTGTTGGGTGGGCACCCATTTTTAAATGATGTGGCCCCAAGGAATGGGGTCCCGGGCCAGAATATGTTTGGGGAGGGGGCAGCATAGCCCCCACCCCTTTACAATAAGGTATGGCCCCAGGGAATGGGGTCCCCAGGGCCTAATAAAGGTAAGGGAGGGAGGCCACATGGTCCCCCTCCCCTTTTAAAAATGGACTGCTCCGGATATGGGGTCACCGGGGCCAAAATAAGCTTGAGGAGCAGGGGGACATGGCTCCTGTTCCTTTTACAAAAAGGTACAGCACTGATGGATGGTATCCTGGGACCTATAATAGCTTGGTGAAAGGGTGCCGCACAGCCCTCTTCTACTTTAAAAAAATATATATATTTGACATGAGGGAATGGGGTCCATGTGCTCCCCCCCACTTCTTTTTGTATTTGACTTCAGTAGTTGGGGTCCCGGGGCCTATTTATGCTCAAGTGTGGACCTGCACACCCGTCTTCCCTTAGATTATGGCCCTGGGGTATGGGGTCCCTAGGGCTTATTAAGGCTCAGGGATGGGGGCTCTACACCCTCCTTCTCTGTTTAATTGATTAGGGTAGGGTCCACAGGACCTTTTAAGGCTTTAGGAGAGCGGTCAAATGCCCACTACCCTTTTTATTGGAACTTGCCACGACCCTCTCTTGCGCCCTCCGTGCAGTGAGTCTGGAGCACTGGACTCATGTGGTTTTAACCCTATGCACTTCTTGGCCTACTGCGACACCAGGACAGATATACCCCATGGCCCACGGTCCAACTGCACACAACAGTATGGCAGGCCCCCTCCCAGAGTACATGAACCCACTGAATACCTTCTACTCTTGTTTAATTAGGCTTTCAAGTGGACTCTTTGTGAAGGAACAACATGTGTTTCCTTTCCTGGTTTATTGGCTCCAACAGTTATTGCTTATTGATTCCACCTTCTAATGTTTATTGGTTCCACCTGCCATGGTTTATTGGCTCCAGTCGTCATTTTGCACCTGCCTTCACTAAAGTTTAAAACCATTATGCTGACACGTGTTCTCTCCCAGGGTCCATTATGAGTCTTCCTGTCTACCACTTGCACCACATGCCTCTCAGCAATTAGCCATATCTACTGGACCCCAGACACGGTATTTAAACAACGCCTGAAACTGAAGTCCATTCTTGGCCTTGTTTTTGTTCTGAGGAAGCATCATCCGTTCACTCACCTGCTGAGTCAGACGGAATCCTCCAGTGCTGTTTTCTTCCTCAGCCCAAGCCTACCTGCTGTTCCTGTGATCCTGATGCCGTTGACGTCTACGTCATCTCCGTTTCCTGCACGGCAATTCCTCTTCCACTTTGGCTCCCTGCACAATAGCTACAAGTTTTCCTCCGAATTCCAGTATAAGAATTAGCGACAAGGCTACGTACTTGATCACAGGTTAGTGCGCACAAATCAAAAAGATTAATCACAAGACTAAAGACAAGATTAAGCTTCTGGATATTGGACATTATCTTTTTGCGTTTCAATTGTTTTAGCAACTCTGGACATATTTCCAGAGTTGGCGCTTCCAACTATAATTACATCAGAACTGAAAACATCATGGCAATATTAACTGACAATTTGCTGTAGCAAGAAAAGTGCATGGTAACTGTATACCAACTTGAATAGAAAACTGTATGTAAAGTGATTCCTGGGAGTGCCAGAAACTCCAGCCTCAATCTTGATTTGTACCTGCTCTTATGCAGTATTTGTGATGAAGCCTCATGACAATATTTCTTGACAATTTGTTGTAGCAAGAGAAGAGTTATTAGAGGGCATGATGTATGTATACCAATTTGAACAGAAACCTATAAGTAAAGTGATTCCTGAAAGTGCCAGAAACTCTAGCTCCAATCTTGATTTGTACCTCCTCTTATGCAGTATTTGTGATGAAGCCTGTAAGTGTATGTTATTGTTAAAAGTTAGATAATCATTTATACTGACGATAAAATATTCTTCTTGTTGTTTCCAGTGCACTGAATCCACAAAGGCTCAAGGAGTGCAGATACTGTTACGCAATGTTGCAAGGCAGAGTTGCAAGTCTGTTATTTTCTTATTTTTTTTTAACAAATTTGTCCCAACCCCCTTCC
The DNA here is from genome assembly GCF_031143425.1 of Pleurodeles waltl. NCBI lineage: Eukaryota > Metazoa > Chordata > Amphibia > Caudata > Salamandridae > Pleurodeles > Pleurodeles waltl. The sequence continues at coordinate 670,553,664 of NC_090447.1, forward strand.
CTTCGGATGGTGTGCGATTTAAGGTTTTGATTCCTTGATCATTAGCAGCCCTCCGAAGGGATAACAGGTCCAACATTGACTCCGCTGTTGGAACAAGGTGAGTGCATGACATAAGGCCAAGCCTTGCACATCATCTACCGCTCAGACAATATGAACGATTAATTACATGTTCAGGTCCTAGCTCAAGGATGAACTAGTGCGATATCGTCCTAACATTCACCCTGATTGTCTGATGTAGGGACTAGGGCGATCCCCAAAGGTGCATATCCTGTTATTCAACCCTTGCAGATGGCGACTTAGGAAATCAAACAAGTACTTCCTCAGCCAGAACTGTTAATTCTGTTCATGTCACCGTGACTACTCCAGCCCCTGTGGTCCTGGCTCCGCCAGAAAGCTTTTTTGGGGATAGTAGTACATTTGATGCCTTCTGGAGTCAGTGCAAGTTACAAGTTCTTGTAAAACCAGGAGCCTTCACTGCAGACACAGCTAGAATTGCCTTTATCATGCCCTATTTCGGGGGCACAGCTCCTAACTGGGCTATTCCAATCATTGAAGCTAATGCACCAGTTTTACATGATTTTGGGAGGTTTAAAGAGACAATGCCCTGTCTCTTTGATAAACACACCTTTGTTCAGGCTGGTGATCATGAGTTTTTAAACTTACGTCAGGGCAATAAGGATCTCCTAACTTATATTACAACCTTTTGTAAGTTGGTTGCCAAAACACAGTGGACAGAAGAGAAGAGAAGAGAACCTTCCTCTTTTATAGCGGGATAAGGGATGGATTGAAGGATTCCTTGGCGCACAATGTGGATCCCTCATCAGATTCCTTGGTGCACAATGTGGATCCCCCAACAGATTGCTTTGAATTTACAAGTCCAAGAAGTGCTGAAAAGTCCAGGGAGAACAGGAGCCCCTGTTAACCCGGATGAAGGTGCAAAAGAGGAACCACTGGTGAGAAGACAAAGTCAGTATTGCACCAAAGAAGACAGATGCGGGTTCCTGGTTGGTGCCGAAGATGTCCTATGCCGGATGGATGAATGTAGTCTGGTTTGTGTTACTTGATTCCACCAACAATCCTTGGTAAACGCAAAGCTTGCTGTTAGTGGAAAATGGTGCTACCCGGGACCAGGAGGGACCTGGTGGCCTCTACCCAGAAGGGGGAGACAGAGGGGGCTCTCAGCAACTCAGAGAGCCCTCAGAAGAACAGGCAGCATACACAGGAGTCCCACAGCACGGGGACAAAGGTGGTGGAAATGGAGGCCCACGCAGCACGACACAAAGTATTCCCATACCACCGGAGAACCACTCAGGAAGCTGTGAGTCACAGGATGGAGTGCTGGGGGCCTATGCTGTACTGTGCACTAAGAACTTCTTGGAAGGCAGCACACAAGCAATAGCAACTGCAAGTCACGTGGTGCACGGGGGTACTTTCTTGCATGTGGAGGCAAGCTCTTACCTCCACCAAAGTTGGACAGCTTGACAGTGGGACTGCCGGAGTCACTGTAGTCCACCGCCCGAAGGAGGGAAGTGACTCCATAATTCCACAGGAGATTCCTTTGGTTCTTCTGGTGCAGGCTGAAGACAAGCAGTCCTTGGAGGATGCAAGACCTGGAAACTGTTGCAGTTGCTGGCAGGAGCTGAGATTACAAGGTGGCAGAAGTCGTCTTAGCTTTTTTGTTGCAGTTTTGTAGAGTTCCTGGAGCAGTCAGTGATTGATCCGTTGGTACAAAATGAAGTAAAGGATGCAGAGGATTCCTGCTGGAGTCTTGCAATCCAAATCTGAAGAAACACCCAGATGAGAGACCCTAAATAACCCAGCGGGGGGGAATGGTCACCTAAGCAGGTAAGCACCTATCAGGAGGGGTTCTCTGACATCACCTTCTGGCACTGGCCACTCAGATGCTCCCAGGGTTCCCTGACCATCCTGAACACAAGACAAGAGGGACACTCTGGAGGAGCTCTGGGCACCACCCTTGGGGTGGTGATGGACAGGGGTGTGGTAACTCCCCTTTCCTTTGTCCAGTTTCGCACCAGAGCAGGGACTGGGGGTCTCTGAACCCGTGTAAACTGGATTATGCAAGGAGGGCACCATCTGTGCCCTTCAAAGCATTTCCAGAGGCGCTGGGAGGATACCCCTCCCATGCCTGTAACACTTATTTCCAAAGGGAGAAGGTGTAACACCCCTCTAGTGAAGGAAATGCATTGTTCTGCCTTCCTGGGATTGAGCTGCTCAAGTCCCAAGAGGTCAGAAGCCTGTATGTGAGGTGGCAGCAGCTGGGGCTGCAGTGAAAACCTCAGAAGGCTTGTATGGCAGTACTGGGGGCCATGGTGGTGCCCCCAGAGTGCATGGGATTGTGCAACCAATTCTAGAATCAGTGTTGGGGTACAATTCCCAGTTGTTAGACACCTTACTTGGCCATATTCAGAGTTTCCATTGTGAAGCTACATATATGTATTGACCAATATGTAGTGAACACTTATAATGGCATCCCGCACTCACCAAGTCTGGGGAAATGGGCCTGGACGACGTTGGGGGCACCTCTGCTAGTGCAGGGGTGCCCTCACACACAGGTACTATACACCCAGACTTCAGGGTCTGAAGGTTTAGACATCCAGGTGACTTATAAGTGACCTCGTGCAGTTTAAATGGCCTTGAAACGGTACAGGCACCATTTCCCACAGGCTGTCCTGCAGAAGCCTTGATATGGTCTCCTTATTGGTGGCAAAAGAAATGCTGCAGCCCATAAGGATTCCCTGGAACCCTAATGCCCTGGGTACCTATGCACCATATACTAGGGATATATAAGGAGGGGTCCAGTGTGCCAATTTGGAATGAAATATGGAGTCACTAAACTGTAGTAACAAATTTAGAAAGAGAGAGAGCATGAGCACTGGAGTTCTGATTATCAGGACTCCAGTGACAATTTAGAAATCAGTGAAACACACTGACAAGCAGGCCATAAGCCATAAGCACTGGGGTCCTGGCCAGCAGGATCCCAGTGACACAGTCAAAAACACACTGACATCAGGCAGAAATTGGGGGTAACATGCCAAAAAGAGGGTACTTTTCTACACACCCGCCCCCAAACGAGGGACAATAAGGCTAACCTTGGCCACATGAGTCTTCATTGTCTAAGTGGAAATATCTGGAGAGTCCATCTGCATTGGAGTGGTCACTCCCATGTCTACGTTCCACTGTAAAGTCCATACCTTGTAGGGAAATGGACCAGTTCAACAATTTAGAGTTTTCTCCTTTCATCTGTTTTAACCATAAGAGAGGTTTGTGGTCTGTCTGAACTATGAAGAGAGTCCCAAACAAGAAGGGTCTTAGCTTTTTCAGGGCCCAGACCACAGCAAAGGCCTCCCTCTCTATGGCTGACTAACACTTTTCTCTAGGGGACAACCTTTTACTAATAAAAGCAACAGGTTTATCCTGGCCCTCTGAATTAAGTATAGAATAGTTTGGGCTTTTCCGGACAGGTGCAGTACACATAGCCTGCTTAAGCTCCTCAAAAGTTTTCTGACAGCTGGCTGTCCATAATAGCTTCTTGGTAATTTTCTTTGAAGTGAGGTCATTAAGAGGGGCAACAATGGAGCCATGGTTCTTAACCGCTTGGGTGCCTAGGACGAGCTGGTCTCGCCCTCGAGTACGAGACCAGCTCGTCCTGCTATGGGCCCCCGGGGGGAGCGCTAGCGCTCCCACAGATGGCCAAGCACCCCCCTCCCCTGGGCAGAGATGGAAGGGGAATCGCTTCCCCTTCCGCCCCGCCCCCCCGTGGCGTCTGATGACGTCAGCGCGCTTTTGTGCACTGACCTCATCAGAGGCCTTCCCTTCCAGCGCCTGATCGAAGGAGAAATGCTTTGCATTTCTCCTCTGATCACGTGGAGGGGGCAGAGAGCATTATTATTAGGCCATTTCTGCCCCCCTGGAAAACCACTAGACACCAGGGATTTTTTTTGGGCTATTTCAAATAAGGGGAGCGGCCCCTTGGGCAAGGGCTGCTCCTCGGGGGCAAATTATTTCTAGGCTATTTCTGCCCCCCCGGGGGCAGATAACCACTAGACAACAGTGATAATTCTTTTTTGTTTACTTTTATTTTTTTATGTTTGGGGAGCGACGCCTTAGGCAAGGGTCGCTCCAGGGGGGTCAAATTATTATTAGGCCATTTCTGCCCCCCCACATGGGGGCAGATCGGTCTATTTTTGTTAGGCCAATATGCCCCCAAAGGGGGCTAAAACCTCTAGACACCGTGGAATGGTGTGTGTGTTTTGTTTTTGGGGGGGGGGGCAGCCCCTTGGGCAAGGGTCGCTCCCCATGGGGGCACATTACTGTTGGCCATAACTGCCCCCCTTGGGGGGCAGATTGGCCTATTTTTGGAAGACAAATCTGCACTTGAGGGGGGCAGAAAGTCCCCTAGAGACCAGGGAAGTTTTATTTTTCAAAATAAGAGGTTGGGCGTATGGCCATACCCCCACCTCAAATAAATGGGGCCAAAGTTGTTTTGCCCACCAATGGGCAGATTGGGAAATTACACCCGATCCACACCCCGGGGGGACAGAAAGTCTACTAGATGCCAGGGAATAAAAAAAATAATGGGGTGGTGGCTACCAACCAGTATGGGCCTGGTTATGCCCCCACCCGAACTCAAGGGGCTAACAGTCTTTCAGCTCTCCCCGCACACTGAAAAATCTTATCCCATGGCAAGCAAGAGGACATTTGATTATTTTTTGTTTTTGTTTTTACATTTGGGCCATGAGAGCTTGGTAACTCTCAAAATCGTCCCACTTGGAATGGTTAGGGCTGCACTTTTTTTTTTTTTTTTTACTATGGGACGCTGCTATGTAGAAGAATCCACAAGACCTAGACATATCTGAAAACGAAACATCTAGTTGATTTCAGGGTGGTGTGCTTCACCTGCACCCGCACCATTTCCTTACCCACAATGCCCTGCAAACCTGCAACTTTGCTAGAAAGCACACATTTTTCCCACAATTTTGTGATGGAACCTTCCGGAATCTGCAGGAATCCACAAAATTCCTACCACCCAGCATTGTCTCATCTATACCGATAACATTTCTGCTCCACTTGTCAGCCTAAAAAGGTTGGTTTTCAAACTGCCCTTTTGGACCCACTTTGGTTCCCCTTCCATTTCGACGTGTTTTTGGCTCTTCCCTGTCACAAACATTTGGCCCACCTACACAAGTGACATATCATTTTTATCGGGAGACTGAGGGGAATGTTGGGTGATAGGAAATTTGTCCCGGTGCGGTGATCCCACACAGAAATGTGGGAAAATGTAAATTTGAGGTTTGCTGAGGATTCTGGGTAAGAAAACTTTGAGGGATCCACGCAAGTCACACCTCACTTGACTCCCTCGGGTGTCTAGTTTTCAGAAATGTCTGGCCTTGGTAGGTTTCCCTAGATGGCTTCTGAGCCCAGGACCAAAAACGCAGGTCCCCCCTGCAAAAACCGGTAGTTTTCTATTTGATAATTTTGATTTGTCCAGATAGTGTTCTGGGGGCATTTCCTGTTGCGAGCACAAGGCCTACCCACACAAGTGAGGTACCATTTTTATCGGGAGACTTGGGGGAACGCTGGGTGGAAGGAAATTTGTGGCTCCTTCCAGATTCCAGAACTTTCAGTCACCGAAATGTGAGGAAAAAGTGTTTTATTTAGCCAAATTTTGAGGTTTGCAAAGGATTCTGGGTAAAACAACCTGGTGAGAGCCCCACAAGTCACCCCGTCTTGGATTCCTCTAGGTCTCTAGTTTTAAAAAATGCACAGGTTTGGTAGGTTTCCCTAGGTGCCGGCTGAGCTAAAGGCCAAAATCCCGAGGTAGGCACTTTGCAAAAAACACCTCTGTTTTCTTTGACAAAATGTGATATGTCCACTTTGTGTTTTGGGGCATTTCCTGTCGCGGGCACTAGGCCTACCCACACAAGTGAGGAACCATTTTTATCGGGAGACTTAGGGGAACATAGAATAGCAAAACAAGTGTTATTGCCCCTTGTCTTTCTCTACACTTTTTCCTTCAAAATATAAGACAGCGTGTAAAAAAAAAGACGTCTATTTCAGAAATGCCCTGTAATTCACATGCTAGTTTTTGGCACCCCAGAATTCAGAGATGTGCAAATAACCACTGCTCCTCAACACCTTATCTTGTGCCCATTTTGGAAACACAAAGGTGTTCTTGATACCTATTTCTTACTCTTTATATTTCAGCAAATGAATTGCTGTATACCCAGTTTAGAATGAAAACCCACTGCAAGGTGCAGCTCATTTATTGGCTCTAGGTATCTAGGGTTCTTGATGAACCTACAAGCCCTTTATATCCCCGCAACCAGAAGAGTCCAGTAGACGTAACGGTGTATTGCTTTAAAAAATCTGACATTGTAGAACAAAGTTACAGAGTAAAACGTAGAGAAAAATGGCTGTTTTTTTCACCTCAATTTCAATATTTTTTTTATTTCAGTTGTTATTTTCTGTAGGAAACCCTTGTAGGATCTACACAAATCTACTTTTCAGAAATGTTTAGGTTTCTGGGATCCAGCACTGGTTTCACATCTATTTCTGTCACTGACTATAAGGAGGCTGAAAGCGCAAAAAATCGTAAAAATGGGGTATGTCCCAGTAAAATGCCAAAATTGTGTTGAAAAATTGGGTTTTCTTATTCACGTCTGCCTGTTCCTGAAAGCTGGTGATTTTAGCACTGCAAACTTTGTTGATGCCAATTTCAGGGAAAAAACCACAAGCCTTCTTCTGCAGCTGTTTATCCCATTTAAAAAAAAAAAAAATGTTCACTGTATTTTGGCTAATTTCTTGCTCTCCTTCAGGGGAACCTACAAAGTCTGGGTACCTCTAGAATCCCTAAGATGTTGGAAAAAAGGACGCAAATTTGTTGTGGGTAGCTTATGTGGGAAAAAAGTTATGAGGGTTAAGCGCCATGCCCCAAATGGCCAAAAAAAGGCCTGTCACCTGAGGGGGAAAAGGCCTGGCAGCGAAGGGGTTAATGAACCTCCTGTAATACCCTGTGAGACCAAGAAAGGCTCTGACCTAGATCTGTGTAGTAGGGGGAGACCAGTCTAAAATAGTCTGGATCTTCCGCTGTAGTGGTTCAGTCTATTCCCCACCAACTAGGTGTCCCAGATAAACCACCTTCCCCTGCCCTATCTGGCACTTTGAAGCCTTGCTAATGAGGCCTGCCTTTTGCAGGGCCTCGAAAACTTTCCACAGGTGGACCAGGTGGTCATTCCAGGTGGAGCTAAATACAGCAATATCATCTAGATATGCTGCACTGAAAGTTTCAAGACCTTGGAGGACTGTATTCACCAGCCTTTGGAAAGTGGCAGGTGCATTCTTCAGGCCAAAGGGCATAACTGTGAATTGGTAATGTCCTCCAATGGTTGAGAATGCAGTTTTAGGTTTGGCATCTTTTGATAGCTTGATCTGTCAATACCCTGCAGGCAAGTCAAAAGTGCTCAGATACTTGGCAGATGCCGGTATATCTATCAGCTCATCAGCCCTGGGTATAGGGTGAGCATCAGTCTTAGTGACTGTGTTGAGTCCTCTATAATCCACATAAAACATAATTTCCTTTTTCCAAATTTGAGAATGAGGTTCGGGCACTAGCACCACTGGGCTGGCCCATGTGCTATCTGAGTGCTCAATCACTCTTTTGTCCAGCATCTTCTGAACCTCAGATTTAATACGCCCTCTGACATGGTCAGGCTGCCTATAAATCTTACTTTTGACAGGTAAACTGTCTCCAGTATCAATAGTATGCTTACACCAAGTGGTCTGACCAGGTGTAAGTGAAAAGAGTTCAGAGAACTGACCTAGGAGGTTTTTGCAGTCTTCCTTTTGCTCTGCTGTAAGGAAATCTACAAGGATAACTGCTTCCACTTAGCCATCACTTGCAGTGTTGGAGAAGAGGTCAGCGAGAGGGTCACTCTCTTCTTCCTGCCCCTCATCAGTGGCCATGAGTAGAGTCAAGTCTGCCCTATCATAGTAGGGTTTAAGGCAGTTCACATGAAGTACCCTTAGGGGACTTCTCGGAGTGCCTTGGTCCACCAGGTAGGTGACCTCACCCTTTTTCTCCACTATGAGATGTGGTCCACTCCATTTGTCACAGAGTGCCCTTAGTGTCACAGGTTCCAATATCCACACTTTCTGTCCTGGATGGTACTCAGTCAGGACAGCCTTCTGGTCATGCCATTGCTTCTGTAGTTTTTGGCATGCCTGAAGGTTTTTAGTGGCCTTTTTCATGTACTCAGCCATTCTTGATCTTAGGCCAAGTACATATTCCACAATGTCTTGTTTAGGGGGCTTCAAGGGTTGCTCCCACCCCTCTTTGACAAGTGAAAGTGGACCCCTAACAGGGTGACCAAAAAGGAGTTCAAAGGGGCTGTAGCCCACTCCCTTCTGGGGTACCTCCCAGTAGGCAAAAAAGAGGCACAGAAGTAGGACTTCCCATCTCCTCCTGAGTTTTTCAGAGTCCCACGATTATACCTTTGAGAGTTTTGTTCAATCTCTCAACCGATCCATTTGTCTGTGGATGATAGGGTGTGGTGAATGTATAGGTTACACCACACTCCTTCCACATTGCTTTTAAGTATGCAGACATGAAGTTGCTACCCCTGTCTGATACTACCTTTTTAGGAAAGCTCACCCTGGAAAATATTCCATGGAGGGCCTTTACCACTGCAGGAGCTGTTGTGGTCCTTAAGGGGATGGCTTCTGGATATCTTGTGGCATGGTCCACTACCACTAAGATAAATCTGTTTCCAGAAGCAGTTGGAGGGTCAAGGGAGCCAACAATATCAACCCCTACCCTTTCAAAGGGCACCTCAACCACAGGTAGTGGTATCAATGGGGCCTTTGAAGTGTCACCAGTCTTGCCACTGGCTTGATAAGAGGCACAAGAACGACAAAGCTCTTTTGGATCTTCTGACATGTGAGGCCAGTGAAAGTGAGGGACCAGTCTGCCCCAAGTCTTGCTTTGCTTCAGATGTCCAGCAAGGACAATGTCATGTGCCAGTGTTAGGAGGAATTCCCTACACTGCAAGGGAATGACCAGTCTCCTGGTAGCACCAGGTTTTGGGTCTCTTGCCTCAGTATAAAGGAGATTATTCTCCCAGTAAACTCTGTGTGAGTCACTGACATCCCCTGCTTCCTGTTTGACAGCTTGCTGCCTTAAACCCTCTAGCGTGAGACAGGTCTGTTGTGCCACACTCAGTAGCTCCCCGGCAGGCCCCCCTGCACCCAAGCGACAAGCTGAACCAGCCTGAAGCTCCTCTGGTGCAGGTTCTGCACAAGGAGTTAACTCCTCATCAAATGGGGAATCTTCTGGAGAGGGAGGAAAAATGGGCGAGGGTCTGCCCTTTCTACCCCTAGTTCTTGGGAGCTCTTGGTCCAATTTTCCAGGATCCAAGTTTCCTTGTCCTCTTTGTATCATGGCCTGAGCCCTGGTGACAGCAAAGATGTACCCAGGAATGCCCAGCATTGCGGAATGAGCCTCCAATTCCACTGTAGCCCAAGATGAAGTCTCCAAATCATTGCCCAATAGACATTCTACAGGTAGGTCAGTGGATACGACAACTTTATTTGGACCAGTAACCCCCCCCCCCCCTCCCTTGAGATTCACAACAGTCATGGGGTGGCTAACAGTGTTGTTATGGGTGTCAGTTACTTGGTACTGATGGCCAAGTAGGTGTTGCTGATGGGCTACCAGTTTTTCCATCATCGTAGTGACACTGGCACCTGTGTCCCTGTAGGCCTCAACCTGAACACCATTTATTAGGGGTAGTTGCTTGTACTTATCTATATTAAGGAGACAAGCAACTGAGGTGGCAAGGTCAATGCCACCATCTGAGACTAAAACAGCCTCAGTGGTCTCCCTATCTAGACCAACCCCTACTCCATTACCAAAAGTGAGCCCAGCTACACCCTTAGATTGGCTATTAGTAGAGTTGTTCCCACCACCACTGCTATTACCAGGGGCACTAGTGGATGAAGTAGAGGTTGTGGTGGTGGGAGGTTTGGTCTTCCTCTTGGGACAAGTGGGATCACTTGCCCAATGGCCTTTGAGTTTACATAAGTAACACCATGGCTTTTTCTGTTGGTTTGAAAAGGATTTGGGCCCACCCCAGATGATGTTTGGGGACCTGATGAAGACTCTGACTTTTTATCTTTGTCCCCACCCTTATCATGAGACTTACCATCCTTCTTTTTGTCTTTGTCACCCCTTGTATGAGCTTTTCTGCTCACCCTTGTTCTGACCAATTTGTCTGCCTCCTTTCCCAATTCTTGGGGAGAGGTCAGATCTGAGTCTACTAAGTACTGGTGCAACAAATCAAAAACACAATTGTTAAGAATATGCTCTCTCAGGATTAGAATATATAGAACCTCATAATCAGACATTTTGCTGCCATGTAATCAACCTTCTAAGGTCTTCACTGAACAGTCTACACAGTCTATCCAATCTTTTGAAGACTCTTTTCTGGTTTCTCTGAACTTAATTCTATATTGTTCAGTGGTTAAGCCAAATCCATCCAAGAGTACTGTCCTCAAAACATTGTCATTATCTGAATCATCTTCTCTAACAGTAAGGAGTCTATCTCTTCCCTTGCCAGAGAAGGACAACCATAGAATGGCAGCCCACTGCATCTGAGGGATCCTCTGAAATGTACAGGCCCTCTTAAGTGCAGCAAACCACTTTTTGATGCCATCCCCCTCCGTGTAAGGGGGAACAATCTTGTGCAAGTTTCTAGAGTCAAATGTGTTCTCCCTAACATCATAGCTCCTGAAACTGCTATTGCGGCTGCCACCATGGGGAACTAATCCCAACCCCTGTCTTTCCCTTTCCACAGCTAGGGCTTCCATATTTAAGGCCAACTGTTGCTTTTGCAGCCTCAGTCTGGTCTCCTCCAACCTCCACTTTCTGAGTTCCCTACCTAGGGAGTTGTCCTCAGGGTTTGATGTGTGGGACGCTTTTGAGACGGAAATGACATGGGAATGAGCAGAGACAGAACTTTCCTTAGCTTTTCTAACCCTAGTGACCTGGCCTCTAGGTGTGAAGGGAGCTCTACTTGTGTGTGACCCCCCTCCCACTGCCAGCTACACTAGATGTTTTACCAGGGGGAAGATCTTGGGAAAGACCCTCCTCTGCATCCTCAGGACCCTCTCCTGATTCTACCTGGTCAGAATCCCCCTCTACCTCCCCTACCTGGTGACCAGACTGTTCTTGGTCATCCTGGAGAAGGAGATTTAAAATGAAATACTTGCTAGGGGTTTTCCCAATCCCTAGGCTCCTCTCCAAGCAAAGCACCCTCAAACTTTTAAAGTTTAGGTTCTCATAAGTAGTTTTAACAACCCTAGAGGTGGCCTCAGAGGAAGACATAGTGGTAGAAAAGTTAAAGTGAAAGGAAAAAAAGACCTACTTTATCTAACTTTTAGACTTTTAGAATGCAAGTGCAATTACTAGGTATACTTTTGTATAGTCCCAAGTAAAGAGTACACTTTCCTATGGAAAGCACCAGTGACAGAGTGATAAGGCAATTGCACGTACTTATCTCAACGCTGCACCACCAATGTAGGAGGCTGGCCTGGTTTGTAGTGGGTACTAAAGGTACTTACACCTTATACCAGGTCCAGTTATCCCTTATTAGTAAAATGTAGTCAGTGAAAGTCAAAATAGGTTGCAATGGGCCTAGGGGAACACAAACCATATACTAAAATAGTGGAAAGTAAAAGTCGGCTTCCCACCTAGGCAAGTGTAGTGTGTAGAGGGGCACTACGAGTGTAAGAAAACACCAAAGGTAAGTAAAATACCCCGCCCAGGAAAGCAGGAGTAAAACACAGCAAGTTTCCTAAAATACACGAGAAGTCAAGATAGAAGATAATGCAAGAACCTGAAGAGACTGCAAGCCACCAATGATGGATTCATGGACCTGAAGACCTGTGGAAGAAGGGGACCAAGTCCAAGAAGTGCTGAAGAGTCCAGGAAGAACAGGAGCCCCTGATAACCCGGAAGAAGGTGCAAAAGAGGAACCATTGGTGAGAAGACAAAGTCAGTATTGCACCAAAGAAGACAGATGCAGGTTCCTGGTTGGTGCAGAAGATGTCCCACGCCGGATGGATATATGCAGTCAGGTTTGCGTCGCTGGATACCGCCAACATGCCTTAGTAAACAAAAAGCTTGCAGTTAGCGGAAAATGGCGCTGCCCAGGACCAGGAGGGAATTGGTGGCCTCTACCCAGTAGGGGGAGACAGATGGAGCTCTCAGCAACTTAGAGAGCCCTCAGAAGACCAGGCAGCGCACACAGGAGTCCCACAGCACAGGGACAAATGAGGTACAAATAGAGGCCCACGCAGCTTGACACAAAGGATTTCCACACCCCTGGAGAACCACCCAGGAAGCTGTGTGTCTTAGGGTGGAGTGCTGGGGGCCTAAGCTGTGCTGTGTACAAAGAACTTCTTGGAAGGTCACACACAAGCCTTAGCAACTGGAAGTCACGCGGTGCACGGGGGTACTGTCTTGTGTGAGAAAGCAAGCTCTTACCTCCACCAAAGTTGGATAGCTGGACAGTGGGACTGCCGGAGTCACTTTAGTCCACCACCTCCGTTGTTGGATCCACACCTGTCATCTGGAGAGGGGGTCCAAGACACTGGTCGTCGTTGCAGAGGTGCCTGCTGAAGCAGGGAAGTGACTGTCACTCCACGGGAGATTCCTTCAGTTCTTCTGATGCAGGCTGAAGACAGGCAGTCCTCAGAGGATGCACAACCTGGAAACTGTTGCAGTTACTGGCAGGAGCTGAAGTTACAAGGTTGCAGAAGACGTCTTGGCTTCTTTGTTGCAGTTTTGTAGAGTTCCTGGAGCAGCCAGTGATTGATCCATCGGTAGAAGATGACGTAAAGGATGCAGAGGATTCCTGCTTTAGTCTTGCAATCCGAATCTGAAGAAACACTCAGAGGAGAGACCCTACATATCCCTGAGAGGGGGATTGGTCACCTAACCAGTTAAGCACCTATCAGGAGGCGTCTATGACATCACCTGATGACACTGGCCACTCAGATGCTCCCAGAGATCCTTGATCATCCCGAAAACAAGATGGCAGAACCCAGGGACACTCTGGAGGAGCTCTGGGCACCACCCCTGGGGTGGTGATGGACAGGGGAGTGGTCACTCCCCTTCCCTTTGTCCAGTTTCCCGCCAGTACAGGGACTGGGTGGGGGGGTCTCTGAACCGATATAGACTCAATTATGCAAGGAGGGCACCATCTGTGCCCTTCAAAGCATTTCCAGAGGCTCTGGGAGGATAACCCTCCCAATCCTGTAACACCTATTTCCAAAGGGAGAGGGTGTAACATCCCTCTCCTAAAGGAAATGCATTGTTCTGCCTTACTATGATTGAGCTGTTCAAGCCCCAGGAGGGCAGAAGCCTGTCTGTGAGGTGGCAGCAGCTGGGGCTGCAGTGAAAACCTCAGAAGGCTGGTATGCCAGTACTGGGGGCCATGGTGGAGCCCCCAGAGTGCATGGGATTGGTCAACCAATACTGGAATCAGTTTGGGGTACGATTCCCAATTGTTAAACACCTTACTTTGCCATATTCTGAGTTTCCATTGTGAAGCTACATATATGTATGGACCTATATGTAGTGCACACTTATAATGGTGTCCCCACACTCACAAAGTCCAGGAAAATGGGCCTGGACGACATGAGGGCACCTCTGCTAGTGCAGGGGTGCCCTCACACACAGGTATTATGCACCTATCCTTCAGGGTCTGAAGGTTTAGACGTATAGGTGACTTATAAGTGACCCAGTGCATTGAAAATGACTGTGAAATAGTGCATGCACTATTTCACACAGGCTGCAATGGCAGTCTCAAAGAAGTCTTTGTATGGTCTCCTTATGGGTGCCAAAAGAAATACTGCAGCCCATAAGGATTCCCTGGATCCCCAATGCCCTGGGTACCTATGTACCATATACTACGGACTTAAAAGGGGGGTCCAATGTGCCAATTTGGAATTAAATATGGAGTCACTAAACTGTAGTGAGAAATTTAGAAAGGGAGAGAGTATGAGCACTGGAGTTCTGATTAGCAGGGCTCCAGTGACAATTCAGAAAACACTGAAACACACTGACAAGCGGACCATAAACCATAAGCACTGGGGTCCTGGCTAGCAGGATCCCAGTGATGCAGTCAAAAACACACAGACATCAGGCAGAAATTGGGGGTAAGATGACAAAAAGAGGGTACTTTCCTACAGGAACGAGCCAGCAATGACCATGTCCCTCGCCTGGTTTGTTCCTTCCCTTCTCGAAACCCAGACAAACCATGTCCCGTAGGTGGTCCCTTGCGTGGGAGAACCGTCACAACCCCCTCTTGAGCCCTCTGTACGGTCTGTTAGGGGGCATATGGTTCATGTGCTATTATCCCTAATGCACTTCATGACCTACTGCAACACCAGGACAGACACCCCAAAGGGCACATGGTCCAACTACACCTAACACTATGACAAGACCCCTGCCAGAGAACATGAACCCACTGAATATTTTGTACTGTTGTTTTATTAGGCTTTCTGTTTGTACACGCTGTGAAGGAACAACACGTGTTTTCTGGCTTATTGGCTCTAACAGTCATTTTGCACCTGTATTCATTAAAGGTGAAAACTATTATGCTGACACGTGTTCTCTCCCAGGGCCTGTTACAAGTCTTCCTGTCTACCACATGCCCCACGTGCCTCTCAGGAATCAGCTGCACCGACTGGACCCCAGACACGTTTTTTTAAACTGCACCTGAAACTCAAACATTGCTTGTCCTCGTTCCTGTCCTGGGCAAGCATCATCCGTTCACTTCATCTGTTGAGTCAGCTGGAATCCTCCAGCGCTCTAGTCTTTGTCAGCCCAAGCTTACCTGCTGTTTCAGTGATCCTGGAACCGTCAAGGTCTCTATCATTTCCTCTTCCACTTTGGGTCCCTGTACAACAGCTACAAGTTTTACTCTGGATTCCATTTTAAGAATTAGAGATAAGGCTAAGTACTTGATCACAGGTTAGTGTGCACTAATCAGAAAGGTTAATCCTGGGGCTAAAGACAAGACTAAGTTGTTCAACAGAAAAAACACGTCCTCCAGGATATTGGACATTAGCTTTTTTCGTTTCAAGTATTTAAGTGCTCTGGACACATTTACAGAGTGGGTACTTCGAACTATAATTACATCAGAACCAAAAACCTCAAGCCAAAATTGCTTGACAATTTGTTGTAGCACAATAAGACTTATTAGAGCGCATGATATATGCATGCGAACTTGAAAAATAAACTGTATGTAAAGTGATTCTTGGGAGGGCCAGAAACTCCAGCCTTAATCTTGATTTTACCTGCTCTCATGCAGTATTTGTGATGAAGCCTGTAAGTGTATATTATTGTTAGCAGTTGCTTAATCAAGGTATCCTGAGAACCTTCAGTAAAATATTATTCTTGTTGTTTCCAATGCACTGCATCCTCACTAACACAAAGGAATCTATATCCTGTTAAACAGTTTCACAAAACCGCAGAGCAGACCTGGTGCCGCAAGTACATTTTTTCCTATTTTGTTCCAACCCTTCAAGGGTGGTGTGTGACTTAAGGTTTTGATTCCTTGATCATTAGCGGCCCTCTGAAGGGATAAGAGGTCCAGCATAATCTCCGCGGTTGGCACCAGGCGAGTGCATGATAGAACTGGTCCCGGGGGGATAGGGTCCCTGGGGCTAATAAGGATATTTCCACCACCTTCACTTAATATATAAGTTTTGGCCCCAGGGGTTTGGGTCTTCCTGGCATGAAGTACAACCCTAGGTTGAGCACCCCAAAGGTTGAGCACGGTGTGAAGCTGGCAGCCTGCTGGGGGTTTAGCCACAGGTCTTGGAGGCAGGCCAAGCCTTGTGGCCAGCCCCCTGCTGTGCACGGCCAAAGGCTGTGTGCAGCCTGCTTTTGGCTGCATGTGTGGAATTGGAAGCAAGGCCTAGCTGCAAGACAGGTCATGCGGCTAACCCCACGCATGACCAAAGGCTGTGCATGGCATGGGGTTTGCTGCCTAGGAGTGGCTGCCTTTGGGGAGCAGAGCTAACTATAACCTGTGCTCTGCCCGGCACTGCTTATGACTTCACATATTACATCACTCATGATATGTTCTATGACATTATCTATGACATCACTTTGAAGAGAAATCTGCTAGCTATTACCTTTATTGAGAAGAGAGGCACATCTTGACCCACTCAAAGTTGATCTAATATACGACCATGAAGACACTGTGAATCCGATGCTTTTTTAAAATACTGTTTTTTAGAACAATGATCCTTTCCACAGACATCTATGGCCACAGCCCCATAAATTGTTGGGTTGCTTTTTGGTCTGGGTTTTGACATCACAGTAGTCGAACAAACCTATTGCTAACAATGTACCCAGAAGTGGCTTAGTGCCTACTCATTCAACCACTGGGTTTCTCTGATCAGCCTCTGGATTGAGATGCTGCCAATCATGCCCATCCCAGGTGAGCCATCATCTTTCACCTAATGCTATTGGTTATTTGGGTGCAAAATTCTGCTTCCACTAGAGTGCCTGCATTCATGTACACAAGGAAGTACTTCACAACTAGTATTCTCTGTCCATTCCTGCTGGCTCCTTCCTATGTGTCTCACTCTAATGTGCTGATGCTGTCTGCATTAGCAAATAAACCAAGATGTATCAGCTTTGACAATGCTTGTTAGTACCTACCTTTTACATCAAGGACAAGGTCATTGCTAATGTAAGATGTTATTGTGCCATCCTTGTCGAATATCCATTTTTGCCGAGACTTCTCGTGTTCTGTCCAAAGAGCTACTTTAGATCCAGGCACATCCCTACCTCCAATCACATCCAAGCATGCATGATTGATCTAAAAAACAGGAATAAAAAGAAAACAGTTGGCACATTTTTGTTGATAGGTACAAATATCACATACCTAACGGAGCAAACAAATACAATCGCATAATGTATGCATCAGGACCGAGATGGATACTTTTAAACAAACCATTGAAAAATTGCGATACTAGAATAGATAACACAAGAAAATATCCTCACATATAGGAGCAATAGAAACATGTTATTAAATAATTAGCCTAATGAGAGGCATCAAGATGATGGTGGTTACTTTTATTTAACCAGATTGTACAAGCAGATATTAAAGACATTCAAATAGTACAAATAAATATAATGTAGGTTTGTAAGTCGTGGGCTGCAATGGGGTAAACAGAAGTTACTGTTGAAACCAGGACTAAACATTGTAGACACTGTCTCTAGCCACAGTAAATACAATACATATACACCTACCCTAACATAATCCAACCCTATTCAAACACTTCTCACAGCATATGTAAGGTTACCATATAACTCCATGTCACCAAGGAAACAATGACCCAGTCCTGTGGTTTCCTTTTTTGTGTTCAGATGTAGTACTTGAAATTAATCTACTGAAATTAATCGTACTACAGCTAACAGAATGCATCAGATTATTACTCAAAACCCCCGAACAGCAGCACTGCATCCTTGGTGTCATGCGGTAAAAGTCAATAAGCAAAAGTGCTGGCTTTTGCGTGTGAGGAATACCTCCTAGAATATCCGGATCTGCTTTGAAGCAAACATCTTATGTTTTCAGACAAGTTCTGAACTCCCTCAATTTGTCTTTTCACGCATGCCTATGCATCCGTGGCTCCTCCGCTAAGGTGGAGGAGAGTTGCGCCCCCTCCCCCGCCCGGCAGCAGCAAAACTTTTATAAGAAAATTATCATAAACACTGTTTATGATCATTTTCTTGTGAAAAGGGAGGGGCCACTGGCGATGACAGGGACTGAGGGGTAGTGCCGTGCGCATGTATGTTTTGCCAGCTGTCTCAGGCTGGCCAAACACACATGCGCACTACTAGGCTCTCTCCAACCCGACACTGTATTGCTGAGTTGGTGACAGCAGGCAGAGACTCCCACTCTGCCTTGGAGCACCTTTGCTTGGTGCTCCGACTAATCCGAACGCTGCTGTCATGCTACCAGCAGCATGACAGCAGTGTTCAAATTGGCCGCAAGGCAGGCTGGGAGCCTGCGCATGGGGCGGCAGTGAAGGCAAGAGGAGCGGCACAGTGTGGCAGTGGCGATGATTCAGGTGAATCTTTTTTTTTTAAATTAAATACGTTTTTCTAGCCCACCACCCTCGCTTCCAGCATGTGCCATCCCTATGCCTATCTGCAGCTCAGCTTGTGTGGTGTTCTTTATTGAAGCTCTCCTGTACAAGTAACAGTGATAACTACTCACCTCTGAATTTGATGGGACTAAGTTCTAAGGACTTGTAGACACATGCCCATATAAGAGCACAAGATGAGATAGCTCTGCTCCTATTGCATTTGAAATGAGCCAAGCAACTCATGAGACATCGATTGTCCACATGGTCGCTCTGGAACCACGTTTGGAGAACAAAAACAATCATGATACCAAAGTTTGATGTTTGCTTAGAATACAGGCACATCAAGCCAGATCAAAAAGTTTAAAAAAAGAGAACAATGAAAAATCAAGCACCGCTAAAGCCACCAGGTCGGCCTTAAACAAGCTGATGTAATTGTTTTTTTTAATTGAAAGCATATGTCACAAAAAGAAAAAAGGAAAGAAAAAAACAAGTCACCTCCTAAATGTATTGGACATACACTTGCAATACAAATTTGAAACATAAAAAATTAATCATAAAAAAAACTATACAGAACAGTAGAGATGCTTCCTAGAAGGACTGTGTAGATAGAGCACAGTTATAGAGACCCTTTTTAGTTTTAAACAACTTTATTTAGTAAACCTTTTTTTTGTTTTTTCAAGGCCAGGATGGCCCACTAGCGAGTTATAAAAAACAATTAAACAGACAGCACCTTTTTAGTTTTAAAGCACACTGTAGGAAAATTATTTTATCATCACAAAGAAAACTTACAATATGCTTTGGATTACTGTAACCTGAAGGCATACTTTAAACACCCAAGGTGGATGTGCACGTGCGATCAGGCAAAATGCCATCTAACTAATGGATGAAATCTGCTTACCCTATGCTGTTATGGGTGGAACCAAAAGTGAATGACTGTTGGACCACCAATAGAAAAAGAAATACTCTCCATGAATGTATCTATCGGCCCTAAACTATTTATGGAAAAAAAGAACACTGCAGGCCCAAATCCAATGCGGACTAAAATAAAGTGAAGATTTCACTCAAGGACAAGATCGCAGTTAAAATCTAACTCGTGTTTAACAAACATGTAGGAATTTAAAACCCAAAAGCACATAGGTTCACTGGCAAGTATTTTGTGTTTCCAAACAGATTCTAGACCTTTTTAGACAATAAGTGCAGGACATTTAATCAGCTCAGACTACACAGAGGTCTTAGGGTTACAACAGTAAAGCACATATGGTATTAACAATTGTATTTGCTGTAGAAATGTATGCATCCAAGTTGGAAGAATGGGTAGTTTGTCTACCATTGTTAAAGCCACAGGAAAATGTGTAGAAGATTGTTTAGAGTTAAGGGGTTATGGGTAACAGGTGTTTAAGTGTTTTTCATGTTCAATCCAAGACTGGACAGTCAATGATTATTCACTGTCTTCTAAAAAAGTATTGTGCGAATTTGTATATAAGAGGCTGCCTGTGATACAGCAATTTTAAAACCGGCTGCCCTCCTGTGTGAGGGGAGACGATTTCCCTGTTGCAACAGTAAATAACTGTCTTTTTATTGCCAAAGAGGGGTTTCTTTTCCTAGTGTTTTAAGTTTTTTATTTAACCTGCAACACGTGACACATGAAATCATAACTCTACTTCATTAGTTCCCAAATTATATGAAACCACAGCTCAGTTTTTAGAAAAATAAGCTTTCACGACCCACCTACCTTTAATAGACATGGGGAGGGGTGATTTTTTTCATGTAACTAAAGCCTTGTGTGGTAGCACATTGTCGTTTATAGACAGCACATTTTCCATTGAGATGACCACTAAGTTTGCACAGACATGTAGTGTTACTATAAAGAAACCTTTATAGCACACAAATTATACTGTTTGGAAATCGGGTTTCTGAGAATCTGTATCATTTATGCATCACCAAGTAAGTGTCTTGATTTGTTTGTATTCTGTTAAAATCTGTTTTCAGCACATTTCAGAATTACAGAAAACATGTACTTCATTTTTGCTTTCTTAACTGCTGGATGCATACAGTTTGTTTACAGTTATTTACATTTTGCTGTGTATTGAAAAAAACAACATCCTACATTATTGTCACATATTCACTTTAAAAACAGTGCTCTAGGCCTGTCACTGCAGTCTAGCATGGCAGTTTTAAAAAGGCAATTTTGACCTTTTACAATCACTCTTTTAATAGGCTTAAACCTTCCATTTAAATAGTTCTAAGCCACCCCTAAAGTAGGTCTTACCAGCCCATACACAGGGTGCATAGTATTTAAAAGTAAGACAAGTGTATTTTATGTTTTTGCATGCCCTTACAGTTGTATACCGTATGAAGCAGGCAGTGCCAAAAAAACACCTGGTTACTTTACTTTGTATAATAAAGCTAACTTCAGATTTGTGCTAGCTAGAAAAAGGCTTCAACCACTCATTTTCACAGTTATACAAAATCCAACTTAAACCAAAAGCCAAATTTGTCTTAACTATATAAAAAATAGTGACTTGAAAAAGGTACTATTTTCCGGTTTAAGTCTCTGGTAGCCTTTTCATAGTTAATTCACAACTGTTACTGGCAGCATGAGGTAATTGTGTTCCCAGAAAGGGAACAAAAGGACCTCGTTAAGGAGGAGGTGTGACTTACTCTTGAGAGGATGCTTGGTGGATGTGTCCACCAACCGTACTAGATTCAAAGGGGCATCTCCCCTGCCACAGGCAGATGTAACTCACACCTCAACCTGCCCCTTCCATTCTCCAGGTAGTCAGAGTGGCACCAATCCTGGAGGGGGGGTTCTTTTGGGGAGGGGGGGTGTTTGCAAGGTGTGATTCTCATTTTCCTGAACACACCTCAGTGGTGTGCCCAGAGCTTTGCCAAAAGGAAGAAAGGTTTGGCCATGTTGGATTTTGGCAGAACAGTGCACCGTGGGATAGTTTAGGGCCAGCCTCTCAGAAAGTAATGTTAATGTGGGTTAAGTTGGCCATGGCAACTTTTTTCTTAATGATCAGGGAGCCTGTGCACTCACAAAGTAGTGAAGGCATAAAGGTACCTGGATACCTTCTTCAGAGCACAAGACCTGAGAAAGACAGAAGAAGGACTGCACTTGATGAAATCTTAGGACTTTAGAATAGGGACTGCACTTTCTGTAACAGTTGCAGAGAAGCCCCGAGGGCTGTACCTGTTCCTACATGAACCCAGGTGGAAGAGTGAACTCCAAGACTAGTTACCTAGCCTCCTGTTAACCTTCAGAAACACAAAAGCTGCAAGAAGCCCAACAGTCTGCTAAGCCCTACTAACCAGTTCCAACTGGATTTGCCCATGACCCTGCTTGTGGCTTCTGGGAGATTGAGTCATAATCCCCAAATGGTGCCCACACGGTCCTGGACCCTTGGCTGGTGCTAGAATGTACTCTTCTTCAAGAATGCAACATGGGACACTTAGAAGCTTTTTCCAAACAAAAGGCTACCTCTGAACATCTGCTGAGCTACAGCCACTCAGGTCAAATCTCCGGCCAGATTCAACTTGCTGGTTTGCCCCACTGAAAGAACACTGATTTTCAAAAAAGTTTCTAAGTCTAAATGTAGGGGAGTTCCACTGAGGCCAAGATTGAGGAGCAGGTGACTGCCGACGAGACGTCCCTAGACTCAGACTTTAGACTTTGCCTGCTTGGAACGTTCTTGCGTTCATCGAGGCTCCCACTGAGGTACTACACTCCAGCCAGATGACGGCGATGAGCCCTTCCTCAGATCCAGCCTGAGGCCCGACCCAACGATGGCCTCGTCAATGAGATTTGGTTCATAAAAACGTCTAAGTCAGAAGGCAAACTATCATGGGTGGTCTTAACAATTGACTTCGACCCACTCTAGGCAGGCAGACAATTGCGATTGGAACTTTGCGATGCTAGAAACATCAAACTCTCTGAAAAACCATCTCTCTGATCTTGTACACCAGATTTAGGATGTTTTTGTATCTATTTGGTAATTCAAATGTACTCTATCTCTTATAAATCTTTTTATTGAAGACATAGGAAGGAGTAACATAAACACAAACAACAGACTACTGTACATTGACACAAACGGTTGAAACAATTTTCTTTTCAGCCACTAATAACCTCTGTATCCCCCAATCACAAAATGTAATCTATTTTTTAAAAAATTAGAATGGGATTATTCTTTTATTGTGTTTTCTACTTAACAGATGTGGTACTGATAAATGCTTTACATTTATTTCACCTAAATTAAGCCTACCTGCACTGTGCCCCAGCTATCGATGGTTGAGCTCAGGTTTATATTACTGAAACCTTAGTGAACACAGTAAAGGAGTATGCCATTATTACTTGAAGTGGGCTACCATCAGGTTTAACTAATAATCCACATTCTCACAATCATATCAAGGATCTTTGATATTTTCAAACCCGAGACATGAAAGCAATGTATAGCAATGGGCCCAAATTTCCTTCACAGAAATATAATTCTGGAGATCAGGGAGGCCTTCCCATTTCTTTATAAAAATTATACTGAAAAATAAGCCCCACAAAAAAAGACGGCCAACAGGATCTGTGCTTTAATAACTTATGTAAGTAGACAAATCCCCTAATTTCCGAGCTTGTTTCAGTTATGATGTCAAATGTCTTTACACTGGTGTCATAGCCACATTTTTTCAGTGTCATTAGGGTTGAGGTTGCAAGTGCATGCACTAGCACATGCGTCTCGTTTGCGAGGCACTGTTGTATACAAAAAAGGACTTGGAGCCCACCCATTGCTTAAAATGTGTTGGCTGGAGCATCTCTCTTCTTAGCAGCCACCTTAACTAACCAGTGCTGGCCAAACATTATTTGTGATCCTTTCAGTGGAGCAGGGACCGAGCACAGATTAATCAAACTTGATCAATGTCTGTCCACTGCTCCTGACGTGATTCAGGTAGTATTTCTTCCCCCTCCCACTTGCCCTTCCTGCTGCTTCCTCTATAGCGCTTATTTTTTCTGTCTGCAGCATTCATTAAGAGTGTGTGTCTTCATAGCTTGTCTTCATCTTGGTCCCATTTCGTGGTTCTGCTTGCAAGCTCCCACTTTTTCCCCTTGTTTGCTTTCTTTAATGTTAATTTGTGTTGAGCTTTTGCAGCATATCTTCCTTGATTCCATTTCATGCCTTTCCATTTACCCACTTTAATTTTTTTGATTATTACAAGTTATTTTTTTGTTGACTTCTGCTTCCAGCATTTATTAAGAGTGCGTGTGTTTGTAGCCTGCCTCACTTTTGGTCGTATATCGTGATTTTGCTCTTGTCCGATCCATTTTACTGTAATTTGTTTTTCAGAATTTACATTTTGTTTGTATTTGCAGTACGGAGCTTTACTTCAGCAACTGGGCGAAGGCCTTGAGACTTCCCTTGATGTCCCACATAGCCCCTAAAGGGCAGAATATAAGGGCTCTCCGCAATCCCAGATAGCCCAAACAGAGCTAAAAAAAAAAATAAGTAAAAAAAAAAACAAGTTTTGTGCGAAGGTCACAGACCACCACACTGAGCATTGAGAGTTTGAGCCCAGCTGAACTTGTTTCCCTCTTTTTATTTTATTTCTTAAATAAACATATTTAAGGCTCATATGAAAGGTCATCTTACTTTTTTTTAAATGACATACTTTTTTCTTTTTAAATTGTGCAGAAATATCTCACTCTAAGTATATCTTCATCAACGCCTAAAAAAGTATTTTTCTCTCCCTCTCACTCTCTTTCAATTTCACTCCCACTCACACACCCACTCAGACCCTTGAGCACTTACTCACAGCCCCAGTCAGAGCCTCATGCACCCACTCAAAGATCCACTCAGACAGTTACACACCCACTCACAGACCCACACACACACTGACAAGCCCACTAAAACACTGATGTATGCACTCTCACACCCAGACACCCTCACAGCCACTCTCACTCCCAGATACAACCTCTCACACCTATTCTGACACCCAGAGGGCCCGTGGCCAACTTACGACGCGTACGGCCAAAGGGTTGTGCACTGCATGGGGTTGAGTGGCTGTGGGATTTGGCCGCAGGGACTGGCTGCAGACCAGCCCTTGCGGGCAACCCCAGCTGCTCACAGGCGAAGGCCGTGCATGGTGTAAGGTTGGGTGCTTATTGGGGGTTGGCCTCAGGGCGGTGCATGGCCAACGGTCATGCACAGTGGTGGTTGGATTAACGTATAGTAATGAAAATTACTATATGTTAAAAAAAAACATAGAAATTCACTGAAAAAAAACAAGGTTACAGACCAAAAGTGACCAATCTATGGAACTGAAAGGAAGGTCGTCCGAAGGCCAGCATTTTTTTTTTGTTAACTCGACTACCCTAGGGTAGAACCCTATTGGGGGGGAGGGAGGGGATATTCAATATTTTGTGTTTTAGAAGTTAGCTTTGTAAGCGAGCTACAGTTAGAAACAATAGCAGATTCAAACTGAAATATTTAATCCTCAAAAATGAACCTATATCCTAGACATCTTTTCTGGGGGGTAGAAGGAATGCTCTCTGTCACAACTTTAAACTACGCTGTTTTTTGGCAAAATAAACAGTGAGATTTAAGAGTGAATGCAGACTGAGCATAGCGGTAGAATATTACAACAAACAGAAGGGTTTGTGTGGGCCTGCCCTGAACATAGATTACAGCTGTGGAGTACTAACTGTCAGAGGGGTAAATTATACCAAAAACTGCTGCATCAATTGAATGCAAAGGTGACACGTACTGGCCAATAATATGAAGATGCTGCAAAAGTAAATCATATCCCCAATGTATACATTTAACCGTGATAGTGGTGCCACAAAGTATTTGATATCTTCCTCTTAGACAAGAAACACGAAAAACAGACATTGAAATGCGAATTAAAAAAAAGCCATAGACTTGGTTGATACTTTGAGCTAGTGGTGGCAGACAATGACCTTTTTACCTCAACAAAATAAGTATAGAGGGCGTGGCCAACCATTATGGCTGGACGGACGCGATCCGTACGAGCTCCACTGCATTTGCGTGAAAAACCAAGGTATCCGGAACCTATCAATGACACTTCAAGCCCTATCTTGATGTGGAGGAAGCACAGAATGGGGTCGCCCAGGGGGCTGCAGCTTAAAGTCCAGAAACCCCAAAAGAGAGACCCCACAGGCGTCATCTACACCGAGGATGACGACTGCTGCAGGGCCCGGGCAGAGACGATGCGGCCTGCCGAGTGCACCAGGTATGTCAGACATCACTCATCCTGAGGTACATGTCACAGGGTTAAACACTGCACCCCCAAGGGCCCCACAACACTAATTCAGCACAGCACCGTAGAGCCGACAGTCTGAGACGCAAGAGGATTCACACACATCATTTCCGGGGGCTTGCAGGGATCACACGCCTTCACCACCTCTAACTGAGAAATAATTGTGGGAAGAATTTAAGGCAGACCTCGCTGGAGGCTCTCTGGATGGACCTCATCTCCAAACTCAGTACTCTGCAACAGGATGAAGTCTCCATTGGAACGCTGACACTTGACCTCAATACTACATTCCAGGCCCTAGAACAGCGAGTGGGCCACCTGGAGAGTTCCTCAGACCACCTTAAAGAGCACCTTCAAGGTGCACTACTAAAATGCGAAGACCTGGAGAACAGCTCAAGATGTGACAATATTCCGCTGCAAAACCTTGAGGAGGATGCAGAGGGCCCGGACATGAAGGCTTCATTGTGAGTCTGTTCTCAAAGCTCCTAGGGGACAGTGGCTCCAAAGACAAGCTGGACCGGGTCCACCGGGTTGGTCCACTGATCCTGGGTGATGCAAAGCGCCCTAGAAATGTCTTGGTGAAGTTCCATTCTTTCAAAATAAAAGACGCAATTCTGCAGGCAGCAAGGAAAGTGGAGGGTATGTCCTTTCAAGGAGTATCATGATCAGTGTTCCAAGACATTGCTCCAGCAACTTTAGACCGGCAACTACGATTCAGGCCAGTTACTAACAGGTTTTATCACAAGATCATTAAATACAGATGGACTTACACTTTTGGCCTATCCTTTAACTATAAGAAAGAAGTGAATCACTTCACTGACCTTCGGGAAGCAGCACCTCTGCTCAGGATGACGATCTCCAAACCAGAACACTCAGAAGGACACTTGGAGGATCAATCCAGGAGCTCCAAGACTGGCATAGACTAAAGACAATGGCTTTCACAACAGCGCCCAAAACGGCAGGGGAAACCACTGGGCTTCAGGCGGAAACGTCCATCCACGCTTTTTTAAAATTTAGAGCGGTGATTGTTCTGAAGCAAAGACTCAACCTTATGTACCTGTTTGAATTTATCATTACTTGCTGTGCATTTGTACGGTAGTCCCAATGCAGGAGAATGTTCTTTATCAGTTCATGCCATTCTTTGTCCCCACTGTGGGATTAGATAATGTACATTGCATCCTGTGAAATTGGATGATTACTTTGAGCTTCCGATATACCCTTTGTTACCTTGATCTTATGTTACATTAGCACGAATGATTTTTGTGGCTCATGACTTACACACACGCAATAACGCAGTCTACCCTACTGTTACACAACTGCTGGGGAACCAGGTTCCTAAATGTTTCTGTTTTGTTGTTTACTTTATCCCATGAGTGAGATTTTATCTGTGTGTGGGGCTGTGGGGGTGGTTAGGGGGGAGGGGGTGCAACATGGTCTCAGGGGAAAGGCATGACAAGAGCTCTTAAATGCGGCTGATCACCTAACACTATAATGGGGTTAACTACACTTACATGGAACAAACATCAAAGGGCTTAACTCTCCAGCCAAATGGCACAAATTGTGGAAATACATTTTAGACAGGAGGCACAATATTGTAGCACTACAAAAGGCCCCCCTCAAATGCAGTGACCAACACAGATTACGCCATAAGGACTACCCTGTGATATATCGGTCTTCTGCTCCCACCAACCATAATGGGTTGCCCTCCTCCTCCACTCCTCTTTCAAATTTCAACCACTAGGCAGCAAATTGGACAAAGAAGGTAGGATAATAATGGTGAAGGGGAAACTACTAGGCAGGATGTTATGATCGCATCGGTCTACACCCAGCATTTTGCACAGAATACCTTTCTCCATAGATTCCTCACTTTTTTAGGGGGCTTTGCAGAGGGTGAAATTATACTGATGGGAGTCTTTAAACTTAGTTGGGAACCAGAATTAGATAGCACCAACGCACCGGCACAGGAAGTTTCAATGAAGCTCTAAAACAATCCATACAATCTGTGGGCTTAATAGATGCCTGGCGGACAACAAACCCTGCCACTTCAGACTAAACGTTCTTCTCCCACTCCCATTCACAACTGGAATACACATTTATTAGCCAATCTCTGGGGCATGCCATTATGGCAATCAATTTTCATCCTATTGCCCTATCTGACCACGCCCCTGCAGAGCTAACGCTAGACTAACAGTCCCCACACCCAAACTCTGTCACTGGTTCAATCCAGACTCTCTCACCAGGGATCGCCTCTTCCAAGGCGGCAAGTGCAAAACCATCAGTGAATTTTTCCAACTGAATGACCCCAGGACACTAACCTATCTACCACATAAGTACGCCTTTAAGGCAGTGATTAGAGAAAAATGTATCTACCTTTTAGCTGTGTTAACTAAACAAAAGGAGCAAGATAGACCTGCTCTCAAAGCGGAGCTTCAAGTAGCTGAACGCGCCCATAAAGATACTCCCAACCTAACACTGGTCCTTTCTTTTCCACACTCTCTGCAAATTTGGCATTAGCCAACTGTTCATAACCATGGTCCAGGCAAACCATGCAAATCGACTTTTGCGGGTGTTGGTTAATGGCGTGTGCTCGGATTTCATTAAACTAGGTTGTGGCATGTGACAAGGGTGTCCGCTTTCATCATTTTTATTTACACACATTACAGAACCCCTTGCTGCCACAATAAAAGCCACACGTGTGATCCGAGGCATCCCCTTCAACTCTGTAGACCACAAAATCTCACTTTTTGTGGATTATGTGTCACTTTCTCTTACCTTCCCTTCCACCTCATTAACAGCCCTGCAACAGGAATTAGCCCACTATGAAACTGTGGCAGGCTACTGCATAAACCTCCACAAATCTTTCCTTCTAAACCTGACCCTGCCCACGCCAGAGACAGAGGTACTAGTAAACAAGACTCCCTTTTTCAGTGGGTAAAGAATGATCTCACTTATTTGGGGATTAAGTTCACCCCCAAAATCTCTGACCTCTATTGCGCCAACTTCCCTCCACTTATCCGACAACTCAAAACAGACCTTAAACGATGGACACCAATGTCCCTATCGTGGCTAGGGTGCATTAATTCAGTTAAAATGGCAGTCTTGCCGGGATTCTATATCTCTTCCAAGGCCTCCTCATCGAGATGCACTGGGACTTTTTTTTCAGAACTCCAATCCCTGGTGACACATTCAATATGACAGGATCGTAGAGCCCATCTCCCTTATAAACAATTGAGGCTGCCAAAAGAGGCTGGTGGCCTGGCATTGGCTGATTTTCTCCTATACTATAAGGCAGCGCAACAGAGTTATAACCGAGTGGGGGCTGAGTGAATCAGACAAACCCTGGCTCCATAGAGCAGTGGTTGGTCGCTATGATTGGGATGTCTAAAGGAATTCAAAAATTGGCCAACTCCCTGACACATACCTAACCACAGCTACCCGAACGACTCTTAAGGTGTTGGACTCACTGACTCTGTGGCAGAATGGGATAACTTCCCCTCCCCCTACAGTCCCATTCACTTTAACTGTGCCTTCCCTCTTGCTCTCACGCTGGGCCCCTTTGATCTGTGGAGAGAGGGGGATGCCTCACCGTTTCTGACCTGTTCCATGGGTGGGACATTTTTACTTTTGAAAACTGCCAACAATACTATACCTTACCCACCTCAGAAAGATATCATTATACTCAACTGAAAAACTGGGCCCTCCATCCAGATATGCACTAGCGGCTACCAGGAATTTCTCCCATGTCAAACAATGTGTGTGACGAGCAGAAGGACCTAAGGACTCTACCTCCTTCCTTTATGCGCATTTGCTTGAGACGTTCCCTTTGTCCACACCACAACATATAAAATTTTAGACCAAAGTTCCAATACTAGATAAACAATGGCAGATGCTATGTACAGACATCTCCAGATTGAGTCACTCCCCGGGTATGAAGGAGCTCATTATAAAATTCTGTTTGATTGGTACTGCTATTCCACCAAACTCAAAACAATCTACCCTAGCACATCTGACTTATGCTGGAGAGGGTATGGGCTACTTGGTGACTTCCAACACATTTGATGGGACTATCCAATCATTCGACCCTTCTGGGCAGCAATCTTTAAATAAATTAAAACCATACTCGGTTATCCTCTTCCATCTACACCAGGCTTTACTCTGTTGGATTTGCGAGACAAGGCTCTTAAGCGCCAAACCTCCAGCGACTGCTCCATTATGTGGCTATGTTTAGCAGCGGCTAAGATAACCTTAGTGGCAGCTTGAAAAAAAAAAACACTGCACCCCGACTCTCACATTGGCATGCCAGGCTTTGGCAAGCTCTGACAATGGAAAGAATGGCAGACATTCTAATGGATAACTATAAGGATTTTGAACATATATGGGGGCCAGTGGTCACTTTCCTGTCAGGGGTCTCCAGCACACTGTCTGTCCCACTCGTTCCCCACAAGAGAACTTCACTCCTTTCAATTCTGATTCTCTCGAAGGACCTGATGGTCAGCCCCCTGTGACATGTGATAGCTCACACAAAGTATCATGACCGCTGGCTCGCATTCCACTCATCACAAGCTACTACAAGGTTTCATTACACTCGCTCATGGTTCATTGTTAGGTATTATTGGGGGGGTATAAATTCGGCATTTCAATTATTCAATATATTGCTAATGTGTTGACAAAGATGGATTTGGCCTTGTTTGCTGTACGGGAAAAGTCATGTTCTTTCTGGAACTGTCTATATCATTAGCATTCTGTCAGGGAGACCAGATCCTCGGGGCCTGCGCACGTTCCCAACATGTCCACCACTAGACAGCTCCAAAGCTCCGATAGAAATATCACAGAGCCTGAGAGAGTCCAAGTGGGGGAAAAGGGGATTAGGTAGGGAACAGCTGGGAAGGAGACCTGTAGGAAACAAAAGGTTAAACAGCACAATATCAAGCTATAATCACATTGAGTTTCTTAAAAACTCTCTGTTGAATCTAGGGTTCAATGATATTCAGAACATGAAATAACAGTGTTGAATCTAGGGTTCAATGATATTCAGAACATGAAATAACACTCTGTTGAATCCAGGGTTCAATGATATTCGTAACATTAAATAACACTCTGTTGAATCTAGGGTTCAATAATGCTCGGAACATGACATAACACTCTGCTGAATCTAGAGTTCAATGATACTCGGAACATTAAATAACACTCTGTTGAATCTAGGGTTCAGTGATATTTGGAACATGAAATAACACTGTTGAATCTAGGGTTCATCGATACTCGGAACATGAAATAACACTCTGTTGAATCTAGGGTTCAATTATATTTGGAACATGAAATAACACTCTGTTGAATCTAGGGTTCATCGATACTCGGAACATGAAATAACACTGTTGAATCTAGGGTTCAATGATATTCGGAACATGAAATAACACTTAGGCTGAAGGAACATGCATGGCCTAGAACTAGACTAACTAGGCCTCAAGAACTCTAGGTACCTGGAAAAAAAATCAAGAATGGGTTAATACAATGTTTCATATGAGCTTTACATGAAATGTCACATAATGTCTAGAAATACAAGAACCTTCTAGAATACTGTTTCAGAACAAACACTGCATTTTTAACAGGAGGACAAGACAATCTGAAACATTCCCTGGAAAACAATTGGAATTGAACTATGGACTTAATATGCACAATGAACGTCACGTTTTGAATTTATCATCTTCACAGGAAATCCCTAGGCTCAGGATAAATGTGTGTACTTCAACAAACATTACACATCAAAGTTTTTACTTGCCATGAAATGATCGTGCAAACTGTTGCCAATCTGAACACCAAGTTTTACGTGCAGGAAATGAATCGCGCACACTGCCGATTCTAACAAGAATATGCAAATGCCATGAAATCATTGCGCAAGCCTTTGCCGTTCTGAACACCAATTTTACTTGCGGGAAATGAATCACGCACACTGCCGATTCTAACAAGAATATGTAAATGCCATGAAATGATCGCGCAAGCCTTTGCCAATCTGAACACTAAGATTTACATGCAGTAAATAAATCGCGCTCACTGCCGATTCTAACAAGAATATGCAAATGCCATGAAATGATCACGCAAGCCTTTGCCGATCTGAACGCCAAGATTTACATCAGAGCAATGATTCGCGTACCCTGAAAGTTTCACGAGTAGGCCCAAAACTCAAGAGTCTTTTAGAACAGGGTCGGGTACCCAGTCCAACCTCGGTCTTACCACCCTGCTCAAGGATCACCAAGATAATGCGGGGCACGCCTGGAACGTCAAGGTAGGCCTCCGGGACAGGTGCTCAAGAAATTGCTGCTGCTCTGCACCAGGACCTCTGAATAGTAAGCACGTGGAGCTGGGCTGGCTCCCTTATATAGAGTCTGGCCCAGCCCACAAACCACACCCAGCCATGCTGCAGGGAAAGCTTCTAGAAGGTCCTAGAAAGGGACCACACCCTGATACACTCTGTAAGCCTGCAGCAATACCTTACAAATGAACATAATTTGCAAACATCATTAATAGTGGTTTCATGGTAAAAACTCTGCAATGTAAAAGGTTAACAAACTGCATATAAACACAATGCATGAATTATGCTCTTGCATAAAGACTGGGTTTTTGCATTTTAGTCGCCCACAGAGCGCACACTGTCCTGATGTTGACACATTCTATATGTAATATTTGAGACTTTTTTCAGCTGAACTGTGTGTGTAAGGTAATGCACCTTATTAAAGCTCAATTAAGAAAGTTTGACAAAAAAATAATTATAGGCACTATTGTGATTGCCACTTGATTATATTGTCCAAATCACAATGTAGCTACTTTGATTACCAACAACAACAACAAAACCTTCATTTGGCTAGAAGCCATAAAAGGATACTGCAGTAAAAACATCATAAAATAATCTTGGAACTAAATAAATAAATAATAAAAGCAGTTACATAAATATCAATTAATACTCCTAAAATCAATATGCAAATATAACCATAAAAGGCCATTTAATCCCAAGCTGTCAATCAGTTTACTAGGATCTTAAATTGGGCCTAACATGCAGGATTCCCTGCTTGTATCCTTTTTACACCTATTGCTCTTTAGATGATATAATTACTTAAAGGAGCAAGGTACATAAGCATAGGGTAAGCCGGAAATAGTTTGAGGCAATAGGGACCCCCATCAAGTGTGGGAAACCAACTTTTAATACTTTGCAATATAAGCTCAATTTATTGCTCACAGTCCAAGATAGCAAACACCGCTCTTCATCCATTCTACTACATCAATGCTTACGATTAATATGTTTGGTCCCTATCACTTAGAGAGTTCTAAACTTTAATACAGATTGAAGCTGCTGTTAATATTATTTTAACTTGGAGTAAGAAGCCCATTATCCTTTTCTAAATTGGTTGTTTGATTACACAGTTAAATCAAGTTTTAATTTAACCTATGAATTTGGTGTAGCCTACATTACTCCACAGCCTCAGATCCTCCCTATCTCTAATATATGATACTGGTAGCAGGAAGCAACTTATTCCAAAGACTATAGAGGAAATGGTGCTGGACCTTAATAGTCTTACAGCTTCTTTGTAGTTCCTACGTTTTTACAGATTGGTCGAGTCCATTTCCTCCTAGGCCTCTCATAGGCTTTACAAAACAATAAAACATCTTCTACAGTTTCAATGATGTTCATATTCCATAACCCACAGATAAAGTTTTGACTGTCCTCCTTCTGGGGGCCCCATTTAGTAGTAAATGCCTTGGTTTGAAGGATTCCATGTCGGAGTTTCATATATAGTCATTTTGCCCGCCTAGGCTGAATTAAAACCATTCCTCAAACCTTGGGTTTAGCTTGATATCCAAAAATTGAGAGGTCAATCTTCCTAGACCCGTATTTTGGAAAAGATTATTCAAGAGATAATCCCGATAGACTTGCTTTAGGTGACTCTTTGAATGTGTCGTAAGGGTGTAGGGTTCGTCCCAAAAAGATTTAAGCCCAAGCTTTAGAAACCAGAACCTTATATGGCGAAGCCAGGGGAAGGATACTGACTTGTCCAGATCCATTAGCTCGAATAGTGCTTTCCTATAATGGATCAGAGTTTGAGTTGACCATAGCCTACACTAATAAAGCATTGGCCTCAAAACTGCTAAATGACCTATTTGCTTGATATTTAGGTCATGAAAGAGAGGAACCAATGGTGTAGATCCTGGCAATCCGAATATTCCTCTCGTAAAGCTATTTCTTGAGACACTAATTGTGTCTGGTTAGCTGTTCCCCATAGTTCAGCACCATGTAATACAGCGGCCTGCACTTTATATCTATAGACCTCAAACACTGGGAGACTATTTTTGTTCTTGAATTCTTATATTTATTGCTTATCACCGTAGAGTTCCGGACCAAGAGTGTTTTTGCTTTATTCACCTGTGGCGTCCAGGATAGCTTGGCATCCAACTGTATCCCTAAATAATTATAATTTTTAACACATTCCAATTTTTGCCCATTGAATGTTTCTTTTGAGCGATCTATGAGGTTTAACAATAAAATATTTTGTTTTGTTGGTATTGATTTCTAGACCCTTCAGCGTGCAATATTTGCTGAACTTTTCCAAAAGAGTCTGTAATCCCATAGGAGTTTGGGACAATAAGATGGTATCATCTGCAAAAAGGAGGGCAGGAACAGAATCTCCATTTAGCCTTGGAGGGTCATGATCACTCTGTTTAAGGCTGTCAACCAGATCATTGATATACATGGAGAAAAGGGTTGGGGCAAACACAACCCTGCCTTGCCCCCCTTTTGATGGTAATTGGATCTGTTAACTCTCCATTTCAACCCCACCGAACCTTTGCATAGGTATTTTCGTGTAACCTAATTATCTGCTGTAAAAGGTTCACTGGCATGCCCTGTTTCCCTAGCGAAGCCCATAATGTCTCTCTCGGAACCAGGTCAAACGCTGCACGCAAATCCACAAATGTGATGTAAAGATGACCCCTCATCAGTTTGGAGTATTTCCACATTATGCATAATAGCCTAAAGACCTGGCCGATTGTGCTGGTCTTTGGCCTAAAACATGCTTGATATGATGTCAGAATGTTATTTCCCTCCATCCAGTCAGCTATTCTATTCAATAGCTGTCTGGCATAGGTTTTTTGCATGAGATCAATCAAACTGATTGGCCTATAATTCCCAGGGTCCTGCCTGGATCCTTTTTTATAAACTGGGATGATTTCAGCTCATTTCCCCGTCTCTGAGACTGGTTCTACCCTTGCTATGGCATTACTAATTAGGTTAACTTATGGTGCCCAAAAGTCTATACTATGCTTAAGTAGATCTCCAGGGATCTTATCCAAGCCCTGGACTTTACCTATTTTAATTGCTTTTATAGCTACCACCGTTTCTTCCAGGCTAAAATGTATATCTGATGTTTTATCCTGAATAGGCTGTTCCCTAGGCAGGGAGAGATGAGGGTTGTGCTCTGGCGAATCTAGATACAGATTCAAGAAATGATTAACCCACATACTGGGATCCATATGATGCTTAGTATTAAATGTCCCCTCTTTACTACCATGTGTGACTATCTTACAAAAGGATACTGTATCTTTGCATTTGGCTGCTACAAGGAGATCGGACCAGTTTTGATCTTCTAAGTTTTTCTCTGCACTAGATGGGATTTCCCTGTAATTGGTCCTTGCTTGCTGCACTGCCATTGGATTTTTTAGCTTTAAGGCTTCTAGCAGCAGTATTTTTCCCTCTCTGCATTCAGTAGTATACAAAGGATTGGCCAACCGATGATGTTTCCTGCCTTATTCAGGCTTTTGTTTTATTTGTTTAGTGAGGTAGGGCCTCAGGGCTGTGCTCAGTGATTGATGAATATCTAAGATCGGGATTGTCAGTGGGACTTTTATGCAAGTGAGGATTCAAAAAATCCGTGAATGTGTTGTATATGTTCACCATGGCACCCAAGTTACCCAGTATTACTGCCCATTTTACTGCCCTGCGGTTGTTGCTAACAATAGGTTGATACTCCACCCTATCCTTACCCGTGAAGCCTAGATCTAGAAGGCACTCCCTCAGTTCTATAACTAATGGAAAGTGGTCACTTTCTCTTCTATTGTCTATTTTAAAGGTTGCTATCTACTCCCATTTAATTGTACTGTGCATAATATAATTAAATTTTAAGCCTGCTCTACCTGTTTGGAACTTTTTTAAATTAGCGCCACTTTGTCCCACTCTAAAGCATGGGCTGAGGGCCTGCAATGGCAAAGTAAGATTCATGAGTTGTAAGGCTGCAACCGTAGCGGGGACTGACTCTTCGGTATACAAGAGGGGGATAGCTCTGGCCTTATCTTCATCCTCCACCAATTGCTCAAGGCCAATTATAGGTTCATAATTACAATTGAAATCACCCCCCATCAATATTGTTTCTCCTATCAGGACTTTAACATGCCGTCTAGAATTTCTATTTCATGTGACTCCTGGTTTGACCTCCTGGGCCTTATATAGACATTATTTAGATGGAATAAAATCTTATTTTTGTCACTTAATAACACCCACAGAATGTCAACAGAGCCTGTATTGTGCTTGTTTATTTCAATATTAAGGGAGATTTTCACCCATATATACAGCCTCCCTCTTGCTGCCAAAGTGGCGCTAGTATAATAAGTTTTATAGCCCAATTTGTAGGGTGGTTCCGTTAACCAAGTCTACTGAAAGAGACAAAGGTGGAATTGGTCAATATAATTATGCCAATCAGGGTCTGCTACATTCCACAAGACCATGGAGACAGAGCCCCTAGCCGATAGGGGCACAGTACTTACCATGGGTCCCTGAGATATTACCAGCTCATTACTTTCAGGCAGTTGCTCCTGTGTACTCCCTCCCCTCTTAGCTTGTTGGTTATTCTCATTCAGGGTTCCATCTACAGTTATATCTATAGTCTGTCCGTGGCCTGGTAGATCTAGTTGTATCAGTCAATCTACTGCCTCGAGATCAGTATCTCCCTTGTTTATTGTTGACGATCCCCTATCTCTTTGTTGGTTCCTCATAACTATATGATTAAAGGAAAGTGGATTATCCAAACTGAATCTCATGGCGGTTTTAAGGGGTATGCTAACTCTCCGCTCCATGGCGATTAGGCCATCAATTAGTCTCTTGTCCCTTAATGTCAAAGCGATAGCATCATACCTCCCACTATCCCAACATCCTTTCCACCCTCACGATATCTGAACAAATTAAGGATAAGCAGCGTCGCTTATGCCTGATCCAATAGATAGGTTTGTTTTTAAGGGAGTCCTCGTCCTCCCTTCTGAACTGGGACAGTTTTGGGACATTTGTTAAGTAAATTACGTTTTCCCTGTGGGGCCTTAGGTGTCTCTCAACATGTTGCCCACATATTGGGATAAATGCCCTACTGCTATATGATAGGGTGTGCGGATTAAATGTGCATCCTGCCTTCCTTTCTAATATAGAAAGTTTGGGGCGGGTCTCCCTCGTATTGCATAGGTAGCACTATCTTTGCTTAAATTTAGGTTAGGCTGTTTGGTAGGCCACTCAGGAGATGTACATCTACCTAGTGGATTTAAGTGTCCAATTGGAGCCCCTTTTGCATGCTGTTCTCTATGGATTCCAATTCCCTCTCCTTTCTCCAGGAGAACCAACAGGGTTCCTACCTCGGATTTTAACTCCTTAACTTCCTTCATTAATCTACCCACTAGATCATATAGATCTGTTAAGCTCCTTGTTTTACATTTTGGACAATTGTCCAGATCTTGGTCTAATGGTAGTAGTTTCTCTGAGACTAGCTGTGTTACAGGGCTAATGTGGGCGTGGGTATCCATGGATTTTCCCTCCCGGGCTTCATTTGCCTCGACTTCCACCAAGACTTTGTATCTATATGAACATGCTATCCCCACACCCCTGTGCAAGACCCTTCCTTCCATTACTTTCAGTTAATATTGGGGAATATTGTGGGGCCTGTACAGCATCATCATTACATCTTATATCTGGGCTTAGATGTAGCACTTGCTGGTCAACATCCCCCTTCCTATCAATGATTTTCTCCTTTCGTGGTTCTAACTTTTTTGCGTAGTAGGAAGTTATCTTTTTGTCAGAGCCTTCCTGAGCAAAGATTCGACCTCCTCTATTAGGTCGTCAGTTTCAGAAATCATACAGTTTTTCCCCGCATTTCTTATTTTTTTAATTGAAATTTTCCCATTTTCCTGGGGGAGCTCAGGTGCTTTACATTTCCCCATGCCCGTTAATCTAGATGCGTTGTACACCTCCAACTCAGGCGTCAATCTAACAACCTTACCTCTTACCAGGGGTTGCTGTAAGCCCCTACCACCCTTATCTCTTGTCTACTGGCACAGACCAGGTCAATCTGGGAGGAATTAATCCAAAATGTTAAAAGTACTGGCCCAGCCCAGCCTCTTACGGGCTCTGAAGGGGCGTGGATGGGCCTGCCCTTGGCCTGGGCTTTGCCTGGGCGCGTCCTGCGCTGAGGTATGCCCACTAGCGCTTTATAGCGCTCACTGGATTGTCAGTGGGAGCAGGTGGTAGTAAAGATGGCCACCTCCTGGGGCCTCAAACAGTCTGGGATATGTAGTCCCCTCCGGTCTCGGTCAGCGGGTACCGCGCTATGGTATGCCCCCTCGCGCTTTATAGCGCTTGTTGGATTGTCAGTGGGAGTAGGTGGTTGAAAAGATGGCCGCCTCCTGGGGCCTCAAAACAGTCTGGGATATGTAGTCCTCTCCGGTCTCGGTCAGCGCGTCCCTCCAGTGTGTAAAAAAATTACTGAAACTGTGTGTAGTAGCGTGGAGCTGAAAGCCTGTATTGAGACTACCACAAACTACAACAAACTCCATGGTGCTGTCCGTGCCCGCCCTTTCCATTT
Source organism: Pleurodeles waltl (assembly GCF_031143425.1). NCBI lineage: Eukaryota > Metazoa > Chordata > Amphibia > Caudata > Salamandridae > Pleurodeles > Pleurodeles waltl. Next base: position 670,591,988 of record NC_090447.1, read on the forward strand.
TCTCTCAAAGGTACCACACCTGGGCAAAAGGTGCAGGTCGCGTCCGCACCATTGATGGCCTCAGTCCAGTGCACTCAGGAATGCCCCTGTGCCTGGCGCGCCGTTTAGTCCTCAATCCAGTCTAATGAGTACTTGAGGAAAACCACATTGAGAATGTCCGGTCCAACACTTAAGCTTTTGAAAGTCTAGATCTAGTTGCTTTACGAAGACACGGGGTGCTGTAGTTCGAGGGATAAACAACGAACCGAATAATTACCTCTTTCACCGAGTTAAGTGAGGTGAATTTGTTTTGCCCAATAAAAATGTATCTACTATTGCATTAACATCGGATAGGCAGTTATACTCGGGCAGTAGCCCACATCTTTTATGCTTGTCCACTCACCTGAAGGTAGCTCTGCCGCACAGCCCACACATTCTCCTCGGAGATGACATCATTAGTGGAAATATATTACAATCCTGCTCTTTCCCTCTAGTAACAAAATACCCACTACAGCAACATTCCTCAAAAACACAGCACTAACATCATCATTCTGTCCAGTTCCTTTCAGTTACACCATCTCTGAATGGTCACATTCTCTCTCAACCCAACATTTCTATCTCACTTCTTCCTCTTACCAGCACTAGCTGTAGGAAAGTATCCTTTTTTGGCATGTACCCCCAATTTCTGCCTGATGGCAGTGTGGTTTGACTGTGTCATTGGGATCCTGCTAGCCAGGACCCCAGTGCTTATGGCTTTTGGCCTGCTTGTCATTATGTTTCACTGTTTTTGAAAGTATGCTTGACTGTGTCACTGGAATCCTGCTAACCAGGATCCCAGTGTTTATATGCTCTTTCCTCTCATAATTTGTCACTGCATACTGGTAACCCAGTATTTCATCCCAAATTGGCATACTGGTGCCCCCTTATAAGACCCCAGCATATGGTACTTAGGCACTCAGGGCATTCGGGTTCCAGGGGATCCCTATGGGCTGCAGCATTACTTTTGCCACCCATAGCGAGCCCATGCAAAAGCTTCTGCAGGACTGCCATTGCAGCCTGCGTGAAATGGTGCATGCACACTTTCACAGCCATTTCACTGCACCAGGTCACTTATAAGTCACCTACATGTCAGTCCTACTGACCCTGAAGGCTGGGTGCAAAGTACCTGTGTGTGAGGGCATCCCTGCACTAGCAGAGGTGCCCCCACAGCGTCCAGAACCATTTTTCCAGACTTCGTCAGTGCAATTTTATGTGTGCACTGGACATAGGTCAGTACCTATGCCCAGCTTCACAATGGTAACCCCGAATATTGCCATGTAAGTTGTCTAACAGCTGGGAATTTTACCTCAATACTGATTCCAGTATTAGTTGTACAATCCCACACACTATGGGGACTCCACAGTGGACCCCCAGTACTGCCATACCAGCCTTCTGAGTTTTTCCAGGCAGCCCCAGCTGCTGCCACCTCACAGATAGGCTTCTGCCCTCCTGTTGCTTGAGCAGCTCAAGCCCAGGAAGGCAGAGCAAAGGATTTCCTTTGGGAGAGGGGTGTTACATCCTCTCCCTTTGTAAATAGGTGTTACAGGCGTGGGAGGGGTAGCCTCCCAGAGCCTCTGGTAATGCTTTGAAGGGCACAGATGGTACCCTGCTTGCATAATCCAGTCTACACCGGTTCAGGGACCCCCAGTCCCTACTCTGGCATGAAACTAGAGAAAGGAAAGGGGAGTGACCACTCCCCTGTCCATCACCACCCCAGGGGTGGTGCCCAGAGCTCCTCCAGAGTGTCCCTGGGATTTGCCATCCTGGATTCCAAGGTGTAGGGCACCCTGGGAGCATCTGAGTGGCCAGTGCAGCAGTTGACGTCAGAGCCCTCCCCTGATAGGTGCTTACCTGGTTAGGTGACCAATCCCCCTTTCAGGGCGATTTAGGGTCTCTCCTCTGGTGGTTCCTCAGATTTGGATTGCAAGACTCCAGCAGAAATCTTCTTCATCCTTTACTTCATCTTCTACCAACGGAACTGCAGGAACTCTACGAACTGCAACAAAGAAGCAAAGACGACTTCTGCAACATTGTATCTTCAGCTCCTACCAGCAGAGTTTCTAGGTCGTGCATCCTCCGAGGACTGCCTGTCTTCTGCCTGCACCAGAAAAACCAAAGGAATCTCCTGTGGAGTGACAGAGTCACTTCCCTGCTTCAGCCGGCACCTCGCTGCAGCGACGATCAGTGCCGTGGGTCCCCTCTCCAGACGACGAGCGTGGATCCAGCAACAGAGGTGGTGGACTAAAGTGACCCCCGTGCACCGCGTAACTTGCAGTTGCCAAGGCTTGTGTGTGCAACCTTCTGAAAAGATCTTCGTGCACAGCACAGCTTAGGCACCCAGCACTACATCCTGTGACGCACAGCTTCCTGCGTGGTTCTCCGGCAGCGTGGGATCCCTTTGTGCCATGCTGCATGGGCCTCCATTTGCACCTTCTTTGTCCCCATGCTGTGGGGCTCCTGTGCGTGATGCCTGGTCTTCTGAGTTGCAGAGAGCTCCCTCTGTCTCCCTCTCCTGGGTAGAGGTCACCAGGTCCCGGGCCGCGCCATTTTCCACTAACCGCAAGTTTTGCGTTTACCAAGGCTTGTTGGCAGAATCCAGCGACACAAACCAGACTGCAATCAGCCATCCATCGCAGGACATCTGCACCAACCAGGAACCCGCATCTGTCTTCTTGGGTGCATAACTGACTGTCTTCTCACCGGTGGTTCTTCTTTTGCACCTTCATCCAGGTTAGCAGGGGCTCCTGTTCTTCCTGAACTCTTCAGTGCTTTTTGGACTTGGTCCTCTTCTTCCACAGGTCTTTAGGTCCAGGAATCCATTGTTGGTGGATTGCAGTCTCTTCTGGTGCTTGCATAATCTTTTTTTTTTTTTTTTTTTTATTATTTATTAAGGAATATAGGGTGGTACAGAGTACATAGAAATATATCTTCAGAGCATTACTTTACAACAGATTGTTTCACAGTAGGTATATAGGCATATGCAATCTAACAAATATTCTGGGGGTTATGGGTGAATAATTGGGGGGGGTTGAAAGAGACAGTAGAAAACGGAAGAAAAGATTAGTCATGGGGAGGGGAAGGGGAAAGGCAGATAGTGTGGGCAAAAGGGGAAGAGGGAGGTTGGGAGGGGTAAATGGAGGGGCGTGAGGTCTTGGGGTCCGAATGTCAAGGCTGGTGAGTGAGTGGTCCGATTATTCCCTGTCTGGTGTGGGTTGTCGTGTTGGGTTAAGTAGTATGGTGTGTGTGCCTAGATAGTTATAATATGAGGAAGAGATTCCAGTGCTTGGAGAAGGATAATGTTGGGAAGGGGACGGTCAGGGGAATATCCGTGGAGATATATAGGTTAGAATGTTTTGAGGGGGCGGGTCCTTCCTATATGAATTAGGTGGTCAGACACTGATCAGGTAGGAAGGGAGGGAGGAAGTCATTAAATATTTGTTTAAACAGTCCAGGGTGTGGGACATTTACCAAAGCATGGTAGCCTAGGGGGTGAAGGGAAAAGGAGAGAAAGAAAGGGAGAGGGAGACAGAGGGGGCAGGGGGTGGGGATCTGGGGTAATGACTGCCGTCCGCCGACCGTCCACCAGCTGCCTCATGGTCTTGTCAGGAAGGGGCTCCAAACTTCCGTGAATAGTGTCGCTTGATCCTGTAAGTTGTAAATTACTCGCTCATGGGTGGCGGTTTGAAACATGGCTGTCATCCATTCTGTTGGTGTTGGGGCAATACTGGACCTCCAGTGCGGGGTATGCAAATTGTGGCTGTGGCGATTGCCATATGGAGTAACCGTTTATGGGGTCGTGATAGGGGCTCATATTGTGTAAAAGAATGAGTGATGGCGGGGATCGGGTTTGGTATCTGTAAAGAGACTATCAGAGTGTGGCGCACAGCTTCCCATAAGGGTTGTATCGTCAGGCAATGAAATAGAATGTGGGGTAGGTCACAATGGAGGTCTGCACATCGCTAACACTTCGCGTGTGGCATCAAGCCTGCCCTAGAGAGTTTTAGGGGGGTCCAATACCATTCTTAGAGGACTTTAAATAGACAGAATTTCATGCGGGCTTCGCGGACACCCCTGTCAAGGGCTTCTATTATGACCGACCATTCCTCTTCAGTGTAGGTTATCTCGAGTCAATCCTGCCACTTTAAGGGCAGTCGTTGGAGAAGGGGCTGTGAGTAAAGATGGTTTGTTAGCTCTGCGTATAGGCCAGCCATAACGCCTCTGTGTCGGCCCCATTTTGGTAGGTAAGTGACAATGGGTGAGGCTTTGAGCGTCCACGGGGGGTTCCTAGTGCTCTGCGCATGCAATGCTTAAGCTGTATGTATCGCCACTCTTGGTTATTTTGTATGCCAAACTCTTCCAGAAGAGAGGCGAAGGTTCGGAAGCGATCGCCTTCTATGATTTGGGATATGTTATGAATACCAACGTTGTTCCATTGGGGCCCTCTAAGGATGTTTCCTCCTATTTTTATGCTTTTATTCCCTGCTACAGGGGCCTGGGTGTGCAAGAAAGGGTGTGTGCCCAGTAGGCGGTGAGCTCTGCGCCAGGCTGTGTTTGTGTCCATAAGGATGGGGTTAGACACGTGGGGGTAATCAGTGTATATCCCTATCTCTGCATGATGGCCCCGTAGGAGTTTCTCCGTGGCTACCCATTGTGGGGGATCCGGGGTGTCTGGGAATGTGTAAGCTATCTGTGATAATTGTAAGGTTACTGAGTATTGTTCTACTGAGGGTAGGCCTAAGCCTCCATAGGGTCGTCGTGCCAATATTGTTGTAGGTTTCAGTCTTGAGCGTGTGGGGCCCCAGACAAAGGTCCTTATTGAGAAATCGATCATTCAGAACGAGGAGAGAGGCACCTGTAGAGGGAGCATGCCTAATATGAAAGTGAAGCGCGGGAGGGTAACCATCCTAACCGCCTGCGTCCTGCCCCACATGGATAAGCCCAGTAGTGACCACTTGGCGAAGTCCTGTTTCATTCGGGATATAAGAGGGTCGAGGTTGTCCCTGACCATGTGTTCCAGGCCTCGATTGATAGACGTTCCTAGATATTTAAGGCGAGTCGGGCTCCATTTGAATGGGAGGCCACGGATTGCAGCTCTCGCCGTTATACAGGATAGGGGAAGCGATTCTCTCTTATCCCAGTTTACCCGATATCCGGATAAGGGCGCGAAGCCCTCTATGATAGAGAGTAATGATGGCAAGGATCTTTCGAGGTAGGACAAGGTTCATAGGATGTCATCTGCGTAGAGAGAGATATTGGAGGAACCCCCTGTTAGAGGGATACCTTTTATCTGTTGGGAGTTCTGTATAGTTGCTGCCAGAGGTTCCATTGCTAGCAGGAATAGGAGCGGTGACAGGGGGCAACCCTGTTGAGTGCCTCTTCCAATGGGGAATTGGTCTGATAGAAAGCCCCCGCAATTAACTTGTGCCGTGGGAGGGTCATACAGTAATCGGACTTTGGAGATAAATTGTTCTCAGAGGTCGAAGTGCTTCATGGTGGTAAACAGATAGGGCCATTCGATACGGTCAAATGCTTTCTCCGCATCTAGAGATAGAGCCAGGGCTTCCTCTGGTAGTTGTAATGATTCCAGTAGGGTATGACAGAGGGTACGCATGTGATTTCTGGAGGTGCGACCTGGCACAAATCCCACTTGAGTATTATGAATCAAGGACGGTATCACTTTGCGTAGACGTGCTGCTAGGATGCTGGCTAGGAGTTTGACATCTCCATTCAGGAGGGATATGGGGCGATAACTGCCACAGAGTAGGGGGTCCCTCCTTGGCTTAGGTAGAACGACAATCGTAGCCCTGTTGGACAGAGCGCCCAAAGAGCCTTCCTGACATGCTTCCGTAAGTGCCTCATGTACTGCAGTGATTGCCTCTTCCTCATCCCATCTATAAAATTCCACAGGGAATCCGTCCTATCCCGGAGATTTATGGTAAGGGAGGTTTACGATAACTTGGGTTATTTCTTCCCTGCTTATATCGCCCTCTAGAAGAGCTCGGCCTGTCTCCGACAGGCAAGGTAGATTGGCCGCGGTAAGAAATGCCTCCATCTGTACATGGTCGGTCGCTATTTCAGGAGTATAAAGATGTTGGTAATATGTAGCAAATTTGTTCACAATATCTTGCGGGCGGGTCAATACCGCTTCTGAAGAGGACGTTATGGCCGGGATAGCAGAGGCAGCCTCTCTCTGTCAAAGCTGTGCCGCTAGAAGGCGTCCTGCCTTCTCACCTTGTTCATAGTGACGACTGCGTAGTCTTTGCAACGCGTATTCCGCCTGTGATGTATAGAGCTCATTATGTGCCATTCGGGCCTGTTCAAGGGAGCAGCGCAGCGCGGAGGATGGCTGGGCAGTGTATTGTTTGGTGAGATTCTGGATCGTGGTTTCTAACGTGCGTTGGCGGGCCTCTCTGTCTCTATTGGCTAATGCTGCATCGCACATCATATTCACGCTCAGAGTCGCCTTTGCCGCTGCCCATAGAACCCGTTTGGAAGCCACAGTACCCATGTTTTCGGCCATATATGTGGATATATGGGCCTTAAGTTGTTCTTTCCCTTGGTGGAGCGGTATCTATGTATAGGAAATCGCCATGGTTTGCGACCGGGGGAGGCTAAACCTACTTGGATCAGGAGTAGTATCGGGGAATGGTCTGAGAGTCCGCTATCTAGGATACTGGTGTCTTGCATTTGGGGGATTATGGTGTGTGATACAAAGAAATAATCCAGGCGTGACTGGGTACCGTGGACAGATGATAGAAAAGTATATTCCTTATCTTTTGGGTGTGTTATTCTCCAACAGTCAACTAAGCCTGCATCCGTGGTTAGTTCCGTCAGTAATGCCCTGTTGTGATTATTGCCTGCATCAATGGGGCCTGTCCTGTCCAGTATGGCACTCGGGCGAGGTTCCAGTCTTCCCCGATTATGTAACGGGTGGTTCCGATTTCGGTCAGAAGACTATTTAGTTGTAGAAAAAAGGGGCGCTTTGTGCCGGTTGGTGCGTAAACGGAGCCCACACATAGGAAGGTGTTTGATAGTTTTAATTTAGCAACTATATACCTTCCCTCCGCATCGTTACATGTTTTAATGATTGTAATCGGGAGGGTCTTGTGCATTAGTATCGCTACTCTGCATTTGCGAGGCGTGCCACTCCCGGTCTCCTGGTCTGTTGGGCAACAGCTAAAGGCGACCTTTCCTACCCAGTCCCGTTTAAGTTTACTGGACTCCAGGTTATCAAGGTGTGTTTCTTGGATCAGGGCAATTTCCGCTCTTTTAGATTGGAGATAGGACAAGATCTTTTTCCATTTAATATAGCTCGTCATGCCGTGTACGTTCCAGGAGAGGATTCGTGGTGGATGTGTCGCATGGGGGGGCGCACACTGACATTCTAAGCGGTAGGTTGAGGTCTTGGCGGTCCCGAGGACGGTAGTAATAGGGGGGGGGGCTACTTCAGCTGTTGGGGATGAGGCTATGCTTGCTATAGTGTGATGGCTTGGAGGCAGGAGGGGCAGCTTGTGGGGACTGGGTGTTCCCACTTGAGAAGAAGGGGGGGGGGTAGGAGAGAGAGGAAAAAAAAAAAAAGAGTGAGGGAAGAGAAGAGGAGAGAGGGGTGCCGAGGATCAATACAGAGAAGAAAAGAAGGGGTGTTAACGTTGATATATGGAATGAAGTAAGATAGAGTAGCAAAAAGAAAATGCAGAGAGAACAAAAAGAAGGGAGGGAGAGGGAAAGGCTAGGGGTCCGACGTCCCCTGAGGATAGATCTGTAAACGGCTGGTTCGATTCCTTTCGTAACTTCCGTGCCGTCGGGACGATCTCTGCCAGGGAGGAGAAGGGGGAACAGAAGGCAGCCGATATTGGTTTATGAAAAAAGATTGCGCAAGTTCCGGGAGGGGTGGAGAGAGCCACAAGTGCGTTGTAAAGGGAAACTTGAGGGGGGGGCATTGACCATGATAATAGTGATGATTATGATCGGGGGTTTGTTATCCTGAATGGGAATGGGAGTGGAGGGAGGGGTGGTGACATATGGACAGTGGGGAGGGCTTGGTCCACCGAGTATCCTTGTTTTACTGGAGGGTTAGCATCGTGTTAGTATGACGGTGGTAAGGGGGAGGCTTGTGTTTGTATATGGGAGGAGGTATATCCGGTGGCGAATGGTAACTAGTGCGATGTCTTGCGTAACTCTTGTGCTCACAGTTTTGGGATAGAGGACAGCCACCATGTTTGGTTAGTGCTGTCATATAGAATTCTGTGTTATAGGGGTGATTTGGCAGGGAAGGAAAGGGTAGGGGTTAATGTTTGCGGGGGAGGGGGGTATGTTATGGGAGTGGAGGGGAGGGCAGGGAGGTGGAAGGAGAGGGAAGGAGGGAAGGTTGGTGAGGGGGGATATGGGACAATGTAGTACTGGGTCAGGTGAAGGTTTGGAGAGGTACAGGCATAGAACATCTTGAATACTTCCATACTTATATAGTGTCACTGTAACACATCACAATATCACTGTAACCTGTTAATTCTGATAACATAATATATCATAATTCCTTGTCATACTATCACATTATCATCTGTTAGACTGTGTGTCATAAGGCTTATCGTAGAGTAAGTAATGATAGCTAATGAGTCCTGGCCTATTTGTAAACAGTGTAAGTTTCTTACTACGCTGTATATACCTTGTATTGTATTATTACGTCATAATACTATAAAATAAAGTACATTCAGGGGTTGCCAGTTTGTTAGCTAGACATGTGGTACAATCGTGGTCGGGCGAAGCCCTGTCCCGTGTGGAAGCTGCAGATGTCGACGGTAACTAGTCTGTATACGAGTACGTGTGCTCAGTATAAGCTATTGATAATTTATATTATAATACCGCGGTTTGCAGCGGTACATTATAGAGGGCACACATATGTTAGTCATCTGTTAGAAAAGATGTCGACAGTTATGAGGGAAGCACAAATGTTAGGTCCGGGTAATTGTTCGTCTATCCGTCCATGGGGTCGGTTACAGTCACATATGATAAGACAATGTTGCACCGGAGGGAGGCTTTAAGGTGCACCTACGTGTGTTGTCTTTTATTCTATGTTTCCAACCTTGTACAATGTCATTGTGATGTATAACAGGATGACTCTATGACATTATATCCCCTCTGACAGGGTTTCGTACCATGCTGCCATACTGTCGTGCATTAGGTTTTGTATCGCAGAGTATAGTTTAGTTCAGTTTTGGCCCCTAGGTGAGTGATGGGGGTTAACTGGTTCTGGCGTAAGCGTTAATCGTTTGGATTTCGTGTTAGGTCAGGTATAGCTTATGTTGTATTTTTTGCTGTTGCAGGATATTCTGCAGCGCGGTAGGGGAATGCCAGTTTGTTTATTAGGTGTTTGGTAACGCCATTACAAAGCTAGGCCCTGACTCTTATGTAGGCTGTGGGAGTCAGTGAGGTCTAGTCTGGGCACTAATGTGTGTACCCTGTTTTATGCTAGAAGCCGTTTACATTGTATTGTCACATTATAAGGCCTTATATTACTTTGTGGAGGACATAGGTATATTAACCGTCTATTATTACTAATGGTATCAACAACTATAAACAGCTATGAAAAAGACACAGATTTAAGATCCGAATATGTACTCAACCGTCCATGGGGTTGTCGGCAGTTGTGCTTCAGTGTTCTTGCACTTGTCTCACACATGCACTGTATCAAGTCACCATCTCAGGGGGATACAGTCGTTGGTTTTAGAGGGGAGCAGGATTTGTCTCTTTCCGATAGCTGGGTGTGGACTGCTACGGCGTGTAGGACCTGACCCCTGTCATCCTGCGATCTAGCTAGTCTCTCCATGTCCCTGCCCCTTTGACAGGTGTCAGCGTCATATAGGGCGGTACTTGCCTTCTCCATTCCTGGGGGGAGGTTCAGTTACCTTCGTCATCCCCTGACGTATCCTGCGGACGGCTTGTGCTGGTAGATTCCATGGGCTGATGTTGAAAAGAATCAAGAAAAAGACTCAATTCTTTGGGGTTGTAAAAATCCTTCGATACTCCGTTTTTGGAGACCCACATTCTTGCGGGGTCAAAAAGGCCATATTTCATCTCCAGTTGGCGAAGTCGGGGTCTTAGAGCTAGAAAGGTCTTTCTGAATTCGTTGGTGTCTTTGGAATAGTGGGCAGTTATTCGGGAGTCATGCAGGCCTATCCCGAAAGGTCCGTGGCTACGCGCTGCTTGAAGTATTTGACGGGTTTGATTGTGGCATAGTAGGCATGTGATAATTGGACGAGGCCTTGAAGATTTGTTGGAGCGTTTCGGGCCTACTCTGTGCGCCCGTTGGAATTCCAATTGCAGGTCGAAGTCCAGTGAGGCCAGTTTAGGAAGGGTAGAGCCCAGAAAGGCCTGCATATCTGTGCCTTCTTCGTTTTACGGGATCCCAAGTAGGCGGATGTTGTCTCTGACTTCTGTCCTCCATATCCGTTAGTTTACTCCTGAGGTAGAGGAGATCCTGGTCTCTGTCCTGGGATGCGGCTACCTGCGTTTCCAATGATCCCATGCGTTGTTCCAGTCCTGTCACCCTGGATTGAAATCCTGCAATGTCTGATCGCATGGATTTGGTCTCTAGAGTCACTGAGGTTATAGAAGCATCCATTCCCTCTATTCGACGGCTGACATTGGTGATCTCCTGTAATATCCGTTCCATGGTTGTGGACTGTTCCTTGTCATACATCGCGATGGGCTCGGTTGGGGGTGGTGATGCGTGAGGACCTGTCGTTATGGGAGTTGGGCGTTTATGGTGGAGCGCTTCCGAGTTCGCTAGCGGGTTTATGGTTCAGCTTGCTACCAGGCATCGCCTTGTCAGTCTGCGGGGACTGCCCAGTTGGAACCCAGGCTTCTTCGGGGTCCGATGGGGGTAGAGGTTTACGAATCAGCCGAATCTTGTCTCTGTTCCGTCCCCTTTTTTATTTGTTTTCCGTCTGTTTTCTTTTCTCCTCTTTCCTTCTCCCCCCTTTATTTGTACCGACCCAGTGGCTGCAGCAGAATGTGGCAATCTACTGTTGTCGTCAGGCAGGGAGGTTATAGCGATAAGGGCACCGAATTGATGAAACAGGTGTGGGGCGCTTTGTAGTCCGGAGCGTTGATGATACCGTGTCCACTACTTGCCGTCATTGGTGGATGTCATTGTAGGGCACTCCTCCAATTAAGGTGAGTTGCGGGGGGCATTGAGGGGGGTGTAGGCAAGTCCTTCTTCATGTCGTTTTGCCACCAATCAGTCGTGGCTGATGGCATGTGTTCCTGGACACCTTTCCTGTTGTCGCTGGGGTCCCACTGGTACCTGTGGGCTATGGCAGGGCGTTTGTCCCTGCTCCAGTGTCTGAGTGTCCTAGGAGGGGTGGGGAGGAGGTAGGTGGTAGTAGAGCCTGCCTCGTTGTTCTTGCTTGATTCTTCTCCCCTTCTTTTTTTTCTTTTCTTCTCTTCTCTTTCTTCCTTTATTATTTGTTTATTTTATTGTTATTTATTTTTTATTTCCTTTTTTTCCCCCCTTCTTCGTCTTCATTCCACTTGTCCTATGGAGAGGGGGATGCGGGATGTCTGTTTCTCCCCCGATGCTGGCTGCCCTTTATTCCTCCCTCATTCTTCTTCATTCGCCTTTCCTTCTTTCATTCCATTCTCCCCCCTCCCCTTTCTCCTCCTGTTCTTTTCCTTTGTCTCCCACAGAGGGGGGGGGGGGGGGGGGGGAGAAGCACGATAGTCCAGTGGAGAGGTGCTGGCAGGGTGGCACAGCGTCTCCCGCAAGTGCTGGGGAGCAGGGAGCCGTACCTGTGGAGCTGGTTGCTGCTGCGTCAGCGAGGCCGCTCCGACTCGGATTCCGAGGGCGCGGCTCCACCCCCCCAGCAGGGCCTCTGTCTATGGTACGCGCTGCGGGTCCCCAGGTGCTCCAGCGAGTCCCTTCGCCGAGGGCCGGGGATCCGGAACACCAAAAGGGTCTCTGAGGCCCTCCGCGTCAGACTTCGCTGCTGTCGGTGAGCCGGCTGCGTGGTCGGAACAACGCGACTCCGCCCTTCGGGCAGGCCTCCTCCACCGAGGCGCGCCGTGAGTCTTCAGGCTCGCGATGGTGTGCCCTTTCAGCGCGGATCAGGAGCTCGACGATGACAGAAGGGGCCGACGCCAGGTAAAATGTTTGTCCGGCAGTCTTCGGGCCCCCGCCGTCTCCCCTGGATCACCGCGGTCTGGAGCTCACAGCTTAGGCGCCCATCTTTCTTCGTGGCCCGGCCACGCCCCCCTGCATAATATTCTATCACAACTTCTTGTGTGTTTCAGGAAACTTACTGTGATTTACTCCTGTTTTCCTGGGCTCTAGGGTGGGTTCTATTACTTACAAACAAGAGTTGTAGCACTCGTGGTATAAAGACAGAGTTAGAAGTTGTTCGTATGTTCAGTCTTCTTCGTAAATTATCAACCAAACTTATGTTTATATCACAGTCCGAGTTTTATTAGTACTGTACAACAATCCTCCACAAGAACAGCTTATTTGAATGTTCAGATATCCTCCAAAAGAACAGCCATTGGTACTGTTCAACAATCCTCCACAAGAAAGCCTATTTAAATGATCAGATATTCTCCAAAAGAACAGCCAACACGTGTTTCATCCTCTGAGAAGTATCTCTCATTGAGGACTTCATCAGGGCTTACTGTACTTCATAAGTTCAAAAATATCATATCGTTCAGTATTCTTCAAATATTGTCTCCGTCAGAATGTCCGAATAACTTAATATAAGGAAAAAAGGGAGGAACGCCGCGCGGTCTAATTCACCCGCAGCGTGCCCGAATCTAGTGGCTGCGATTTTTCCTTATATTAAGTTATTCGGACATTCTGACGGAGACAATATTTGAAGAATACTGAACGATATGATATTTTTGAACTTATGAAGTACAGTAAGCCCTGATGAAGTCCTCAATGAGAGATACTTCTCAGAGGATGAAACACGTGTTGGCTGTTCTTTTGGAGAATATCTGAACATTTAAATAGGCTTTCTTGTGGAGGATTGTTGAACAGTACCAATGGCTGTTCTTTTGGAGGATATCTGAACATTCAAATAAGCTGTTCTTGTGGAGGATTGTTGTACAGTACTAATAAAACTCGGACTGTGATATAAACATAAGTTTGGTTGATAATTTACGAAGAAGACTGAACATACGAACAACTTCTAACTCTGTCTTTATACCACGAGTGCTACGACTCTTGTTTGTATGCTATTGCGTTTCTCTGGAAACATTGGAGGATTGAGGGAGATCCTCTTGTCAGAAGCACCGTGCCATGAACTAAATGTATTATCTATTCTTTGGACTATCTGTGAGCACCCATATCCTATGAGTATCTTCCTCGTTGTCACTGGGTTCTATTACTTAACTTTAGAATTTTCTCTACACACTACACTTGCCTAGGTGGGAAACCAAATTTTGCATTCCATTATTTTAGTATATGGTTTGTGTTCTCCCTAGGCCCATTGCAACCTATTGTGAGTTTCACTGTTTTCAGTTTTTACAGTTATTTCTGCATTCTAGTGTATATACTGTGTATATTACTTACCTCCTAAGGGAGTATAGGTATTTTTGGCATTGTGTCAATAAAAATAAAGCACCTTTATTTTTGTAACACTGAATATTTTCTTTCATGTGTGCGAGTACTGTGTGACTACAGTGGTGTTGCAAGAGCTTTGCATGTCTCCTAGATCAGCCTTGGCTGCTGAGCTACAGCTACCCCTAGACAGCCTGGCTGCTAGACACTGACTACAATACTAATAAGGGATAACTGGACCTGGTACCCACTACAAACCAGGCCAGCCTCCTACACTAGCCCTACCACCCATCTTCAAATTAAATTTTCCCTTTGACAACATTTAATGCTATTTACAGGGCGTTCATGATTCTGTCTCTTTTCACTCACCATTCGCTCTTACTAAACCCCATAAATCACTCTAACTATCCAATCCACACATTCATCCTTGTCACCTCAAAACTATACATACGAAACAGGATAACTCTGAAATATATGATCTAAAAACTTTGATGCTGTCCCATCTTTACATATGAAGGACAAATTTAAGTCTGGATTCATGTGAAGCATTGGACAAGATATCCTCCTACCTTTTGCTTGTGGCAAAAGCTTTATATGTTGAAATGCTCATCTCTCCACGATGATCAACCTCACAAAATCCTTAACACCATCCAGACTCTTTTCTCCCGATCCTGTATGCCCACCACACCAAGCATCTTCACATCTGACAAATCTGCCTTTCACACTACCACCACCTGTGAGTTCACACAAACTACTTACCCACATTATCATAGGCGTTCCCCCCCATAGCTGAGCAGCAGTCACCTGATCTTCCCCCACTTCTCACAAACCATCAAATTATTCTGCTTCCTTATTGTCAAATACAATTCATTTGGATAGGGGAACTTATAATCATGTTCGTACTTCTGCTTCCTCTGACGCCATTTTTCCCTACCCATACTCTGACAGCCTCAACCTTCACTTTGATAGTAAGTTTGAACTCTCCACCTATATCAGCTTCATTGCCACTAACAGCATTATCTTCAATATATTCAAGATCTAACCCACATCATCTGCCACTCAACCAAGGATCCCCAATTTGTTAGTCCTCAGTCAACTTGATATATGAAGCATTTTCTTTACTATTCCTCCTTCTCATAACAAACCCTCAGTATGTCCTCAACTTTTCTACCTATGCATATACCGGTCAATCTATCATGCTTCTTTTCAACACTATTTTAACAGCACACAGCCAGATACATATAGGGGGTCATTACGACCCTGGCGGTCAGCAGTTATATGGAGGAAAGTACTGCCAACAGGCTGGCAGTACTTTCATCCATATTATGACATTGGCGGTTTGGCTGATGCCAAACCGCCAATGTACCACACCGACCGCCACAGCGGTAACAGCCGCCGGGCTGGAGACATCGATCTCCAGCTTGGCGGCCGTCATTTGACTGCCTGCAGGATTATGACCCCACCTACTGCCATGGTTTTCGTGGCTTCCTTACCGCCACGAAAACCATGGCGGTAGGCACTATCAGTGACAGGGAATCCCTTCTCTGTACTGATAGGGGTCTTCCACACCCCCTTCTCCCTCTCCCTCCACAAGTTCCCCCACCCCTTCCTCTCCAGACCCCCACTTCACACGCCCCCCCTTCACATGGGCACACATGCATACACACACCCATTCCTACATTCATCCACGCATGCATACATTCACACACACACATCCGCACACACTTACATACATACACGCAGACATGCATTCACACTACTCAACATACATACACTCACACCCCCAAACATGCACACACATACAACACACAACACACACCTGCATGCACGCACAGAGATACACAGAAACACACAGCATTTACTGACCTTGGAGCATGGCTCATACAGGAGAAAAGTCGCTTTCAAAATGTCTCTGTTTCGACTGATGAGGCAGGGGGGGTGTAGGCATTGGAATTTACTGTGCTGATGAACGCTTGTCCAATCAAACTCTCTGGAATCAGATGTGTGAGAAGGTGGGAGTTACAGGACAGTAGTAACAAGCAATCTGCCTATTAACCAGTGGGCCTTAAAATGGCTTTGTCCAAGTGCTCAAAGGATGCCTGTAAGGGCTTTGCTAAATGCCAGTGGAGGGTCTGTTGGGGACGAGTATCCCAGTTAAAACAAGCATTTTGACCTTTGTAGTGGGAAGCTGTAAGTCTTAGACTGCTGCCACCATCCACATAATGACTGCAGAGGAGCAGCTTCCCTCCATAACAGGACCAGGGGGACATACAAGACCAGAATCTGGAGGAGATACAGACCGCTGGCATCTTGGAGTTTTTTATACCAGTTATCCTCATCATATTGTGCAATAATCATCGCTTTCATCATAATTGTCACTATACGAATCAGTGCAGAAAAGACTGTGCACATTTTGGGCCCTTCTGCATGGTAAGGGCAAAGTGTCAGAATCAGAGGAATTACCTGCTTGTGCTGTTTAGGGGCGACCGGGGCCTCAGTTGAAGTCATAGCAAATTCTGTTCAGAGTAGGATAGCATAATGAGTTGTAAATGTCCTCCAGGGTTTGAAAACTTGATGCAAATGGAAATCTAGTAGGGGGAGACGCTAGAACAGAAGTTGGCAGCAGAGCACGTGCTGAACTTGATACAGGTTCACAGGGCACAGACTGCCGGACTACGGGCCGGCCAGAGGAAGTCTGACTGAAGGTCCCTGCAGATCCTTGGGTACACCAGCACACCAGAGGGAGCTGGTTAACTGCTGAAAATGCACATCATGGCCTCATTGAAGGTCTCTACTTGATGTGATGTTACCGACCGTACAGTTTGAACTCTGGGTTCCGTATGCCATCACATTCATCTCAGTGCCATCATGACAGGACCTGGATGATGCTCTGTCCCCAGGCACCAAAGGCACACTTTGTTGCAGACTGTCACAGACTTCTGTTGGAAATAGTCCTTACACTGTTTGAAGCCCATCGTCTTAGGGGGTGACACTTTTGTTTGCACACTGGTATATTTTGATGAAATTTGTGGTTTTGAGACCAAAATGAAGCTTTAAATCTGTGTCTGAAAGCACATGCAACACCACTGCTCACATTAAGAGTGCAACAACATTGGCACAGAGCTGTATGACACCACCTGCCGGCATGTAGGAGTACTGCTTCAAAGTTTCCAGATCCAGTCTGGTTCTTTGGGAATATTCACAATGTCTGAAGTATCCATCAGAAGCGCCAGCAAACTCCAGAGGCGCAGCATCTCTTGGCCATCCCACTCCACCCTGCTTGCTACACTACCACATGGCAGTGACCTTGTTATGAGAATCTGCATCATCCTCCCCTTGATAGATGAAAGGAAGGCCTTTAGCACCAGATGAATGGCCTTAAACGCCAAAAGATTAAAATGGAGCTGGATTTCGCCCAGCGACTAGAGTCACCTAATTTCCACTTCCCCCAAAAGACCTCTCCAACTCAGTAGTCATGCATCTGTCACCACCATCAGCTCTGGGTGGGACAGGGTTAAGCATATGGTACAATACTGGCCGAGCAGCCACCACTGCAGATCTGCTGCAGTCTCCTCCAAAACCTAGATGGATCCAACAGTTTTTTTTTAGTGCTTGGCCCACTGAGACCAAATTCTATGTTGTCGCCTGCATATGCCACCAAGCATAGTTGACAAGCAGGATGTAGGAGGCTAACAGGCCAAGAAGCCCCAGAATCACCCTCATAAAGACTAGGGCAGTGGCTGACACATTGGGATAACACCACAAATTTTGTGGTGACAGATGGAAGAACCTGGATTGCACATGTCCAAAACAGATCCTATAAAAGGAGACCTCAACTCGGGATGAGAAACTGGAGTCAGTACCCATCCCCTTCTGGTGCTCGAGACGCCTGTAATGGCATCAATGAAAGAACGACTGGTGCAAGTCTCATAACTGGAATGGAAGTCAGCACTTGAGTCAGTACAGAAACCAAGAAAGGTTCTAGGACTTGAGATGGCGCAGGGACACGATCTGCAAGTGGTAACCCAACTGGAGGCCCCTTTGGCTCTCTGGGGCCGAAAGGTGCACGGGAAGGAGACGTAGCATACCAAAAATAAGCAGGATGGCCTCCTTAAATGCTTCAACTTGCTGCAGTGTCAGTGATGGCCCTTGTTGTTTTTGCTTTTGTCGCCCCAAGTGAGAAGGGTATGCCCAGACGTGGGTCCCGTGCTGGCTATGCCACCAGATTTAAGCTAGCCTGGCTGATGAAGGGTGATACCCTGAAACCGGTCCCAGGATGCTTTTTTCTGGTCCAGGGAGGGCCTGACCTGGCAGTACGGGCTGGACTATTGCCATGGGGAACAGGGTCAAGACTGATTTGCATATGGCCGGGTCCAAGCTGGAAAAGCATGGCAAGCAAAAAAACGGATGAATTAAACCCAGATCTGTGACCGGGGGTGAATGTTTGATTTGCTACGCATTCCGTCCATCATCTGTTGTTTTTGCTCCAGGAAACTCAGGGTGCATTAGTAGCAATTGAAGAACTAGCTCCTCAAATGGGGAGCAAGAGCAACTGGCACCCTAATGCCCTTGCAACTTCTCTTTCAATAGCGATGTTACCCCTTTGACTTGGACGTTGACTTACCTGATGATTTCAGACACAAAGAAGATCGGTTTTGCTACTGAGCTCAAGAGTGGGTGCAGTTTCATGCCCGTGTCTTGAAGCAGGACTTATACAAGATCTGTGATTTCTTTCCGTGTTCGGCGTTACTTCACGTCCCAGACTGTCTCTGGGGCGTTGCTTAGAGTTATGCTGCGAGCCCAGACACCAGAGGCAGTACTGTTATCAACATATGCTTTGAACACTGTAGTTTTAGGTGGAGACATTTTTCTCTCGCATAATGGATTCAAATTTGGAAAATCACTGAAAAACAATACAAAAGGAAATGGAGCTCCAGATCCACATTGAAGACACGGAAAAAGAGGAACTGTCAGCGACACGCAAGACGCAAGGGTGGCATATATATGTGGCTCCGCTCTGTTACTTCTGTGGCGGAAGGAAGCCCATGTTTAGCTGCACAGCACCATCTAGCAGCACCTGGGAGCACTGCGTTTATATGAATGCATCAAAATATACCTTTCAAAACTTCTCCTTATCAAGTTAGTTTTAAGCCTGATGAATACCAACTTGGAGAATAGCGTTTGCTGAAAGGTAATGGCAAAAAAGGTTGAAGTTGACTTTACTTTGAAGAGTTGGGGAATAATGCAAAAGGACCAGATATGAAATTTCAAGTAAGGTGGTAATAAAAAAAAGATCCCTTCCCTGAACCTTGAGAAAGTAAAAGGAAATTGAAGTTAAAGTTAAAAACAAGAAGCAAAATGAAACAAAAAAGTAACAAAAAATAATTAAAAATAAATTAAAGAGTTTACACATGTGGAAACTCAGCTGGCTCCATCAATATAAATCATTGATCTGGTGGCATGTCTGCTAGGTCACAGTGGTGCTTGCCCTGCTCTATTTAGGGTTGGCAACCATCACTTGCTTTCCCATTGGAACCAGGTAGGGCACAAAAACGCAATGGCCCCTATGTAGTGCAAGAAAACATTTGTTTTGTGAAAACAAACTCCTGCCTCATATGTGGCACCCCCTTGACAAATGTTCAGACCTTCAGTGGGGCAGCCACAGCTTCACTGAAGACACACAATTTTGCCTGCCTTGGGGATGTCTCTATATGTGGCAAGGGGTTGTTTGCCAGGTGAGCAAAGGCCATAGCCTGCACAGATCTCGAGGTCCAGCAGACCGCCCACTAGGCTCTAAAAGTCTCTGAGGGGTGTGGCCAAGCCAACATGAACATGTGGACATAATCCACCCAGGCTCCACTGCATTGCTGGCGAGGATTGCAGCTGGGGCAGCCCACAAGAGATGAAAGAGTCGGCATTGGGGAGAGGGGCCACCAGAGATGCTGGAGGTCCTGTACAGCACTGCGGAGAGGTCCCTGTGGTGCCACATGGATGAGCAAAGCCGCAAGGGCCTATAGAGAGAGGAGCCCACGTGTGCCATCGTGAAGCGGTCCGCAGCCTGGCGGTGAGTGGCACAGGAGCTGCAGGCACGGAGGTGGGTCGCTTTCTTTCTCCTGGAGAGTGTTCAGCTGCAGCGCTTGCAGGCAGCGGCCCACCTGAAGAGCGGGCGGGATTCCAGGCCCCGTCAACGCAGGGCAGGACCTGGAGCATTCTAGCGGGGCTCCATGAGAAGCATCCAGTACTCCGGTATGACGGAGACAAAAAAGTGAGCAACATCTGGAAAATTGGGAATGATACATAGTATGCACAGTAGGGGGGAGTGACCTAATACCCCTGGTCTCAGCTGTGGACTTCTAGCTCACAACAGGCAGCATCTTGGATGCAACCCCTGAAGAGCAAGTTACTGTGAGGGGGGGGACACTGCCTCGGGATACCACACCCCATCCCATGAACCACAGTGAGCTGTGATACGAGTGATGTAACAGTGTAGAGGCCCCCACACAGGCCTGTCTGCAGCACTAGAAGCGTGATTAGCCGAGAACCCTACATGCCACCTAAAAAGTCACAACACAATAGAGTGCCCAGCTACTTTCAGCCGGGTGAGTCCAGAGAGACCCACGTACGTCATTCAGAGCTCGACATTATGGCACTCACCAAGACTGACCTGCTATCTTCACTGCAAGACTTAAAAAAAAAAAAAAAGAAAAAGCTTAGGGAAGAGTTAAAATTGGACTTTTCAAGCTCCCTCAAAGCTTTGTGCGCTGACCTAACCACAAAACTTACCTCACTCCAACAAGATGTGGATTCAGTGGGGAACCGCACACTTGATTTGGAAAAGCAATGCAAGTCTATGGAACAACGTCTGGAAAAACTGGGGCTGGCCTCCCAACAAGACTCGGGAACATCTGCACCGAACCCTGTTGAAGTGTGAAGATCTTGAAAACCGCTCCTGAAGAGGCAACATTCAGCTCAGAAATCTGGAGGAGGGAGAGGAGGGCTCTGATCCAGAGGCTTTTGTACTGGGTCTTTTTGGCGAACTTATAGGAGACTCACAGATTTCAATCAAGGTGGAAAGGGTGCACTGGGTGGGCCCACCATGGCCAGCGGAAGAAAGAAGGCCTTGAGACGTCTTGATAAAGCTACACTTGTTTAAGATGAAGGAAGCGATCCTGAAGGAGGCCCGGAGAGAGGACACTATCTCGTTTCAGAAAGTGACATGCTCGGTATATCAAGATATAGCTCTGGCCATGTTAGCAAGAAGGCTACAATTTAGGCTGATCACAGACTACCTCCGCAAGAGCAATGTGAAGTACTGCTGGACCTTCCAATTTGGACTAGCCTTCTCTTATCAAAACAAAACTCATCACTTCACTGAGATAAGTGAGGCAGCAAATCTTCTGTCGATATCGATCTCAGACACAGCTAACTCGAACAGCGCAAAAGACCTACCCCTTGAGAAGCCTGCAACCAGAAGGGAACCAAACCCATGGCTCATGTCAAGGCACTCCAAGAGGCGGGGGAGAAAAGGGGACTGAGAACCTGCGACTGTCTCTACTTGAACTTTTGCCTTACCAGACAAAATCCTTTTGCCTCTCTCTTGAAGATTAACTCCACAAAAGCTGGGACTGTTTTGAGGTGGTCCTGTCCACTTGCAAGTGTCTCCCTCTATAGGGGGACACTAGAATCTCTGAAACATTGCAATAAACTGCCACAACTCTTTGTCCCAGAGTTTGTTCTCACAGCCCCATACATAACACCATTCATTGAGAATGCTAAGGCAGGTGTTGCCAGAACACCTAAAATCATCTACTGCTATACAAATGATAGACTATGTATGGGACTAATGTACCAACTTGTTTTAATTTTAATATATTGCTCTTTGTTGATAACCGAGAGAAGGCTCGTAGTGAGATATGTGATAGAATGCACCCAGGGTCAGTATCAATCCAACGGGTGGGATGGAAGTGGGTGGAGGGTGGTGGGGGGGTGGATGGAGGATAGGCAACCAAGTTGAATGACATTGGTTACAAGTACAAATGTTAGTCACAATAACGTGGAATGTGAGGGGACTGAATTCCTCCCTCTAAGAGCGAAAAGATATGGAAATATCTCCTGGACACGAGGTCTGATATTGTAGCCTTACAGGAAACCCATTTGAAAGGCAATGAAGAGGGAAGACTCAGACACAGGAAATATCCAACGGCGTTTAGGATGTCCCATACCACAAAACACAATGGGGTGGCCATCCTTTTTCACGAGTCCCTAGCCTTCCAACATATTGCACATAAATCTGACAAGGAAGGAAGTTTTCTGATGGTGAAAGGTATGATAACTGGCCGCACTTGTACGATAGCAATCATGTATCCTCCTAACAAGGCTCAGGTGATCTTTATTAACTCTTGTCTAGAGCAACTGGGGGAATTCGCAGATGGGGAGATTATCCTATTGGGAGACTTAAACTTGATATGGGACAACTTTAGGCATTTGGGATAATGTCAATAAGTCTGGAGAGTGGGCCCGGTTTCTGTCTCCATTTACACCCATTCACTTCAATCCGGCTTTCCCGCCAGCACTTTCGCAAGGCCCCTTTGAGAGATGGAGGACAGGAGGGTGTCTGGTGATATCAGACTTATTCCATGGGCATGACATACTTACCTTTGAAAATTGCTCGAAGAGAATTTGGACTGCCACCCACTGAAAGATACCACTATACGTAGCTACAACACTTGGTCTTGCGACCCGACATTAGGGAAGCAGCAACGTGAGACCTCTCTCCCGTAGAACAATTTGTGAAAACACAGGCAGATTCTAGGGGTGCAATATAATCTCTCTACCAGCTACTGTTGAACACGATCCCTCAAACTCCTCCCCATCATGTAAAATTCTAGTCTGACCTCCTTGGCGCATAGACCTCAGAAGACCAGTGGACTCAATTGTGGCACGACATCCTGTGATACAATCACTCCATGGGGTTGAGGGAAGCTCACTACAAAACTCTATATGATTGGTACTTTAACTCCACAACACTTTAAAACACCTTCCCCACCCCCACTGACGACTGCTGGAGGAGATGTGGCCTATTGAGAGACTTCAGACATATGGTGGGACTTACCTTTGGTAACACCTTACCTGATGGAGACTATATCTTGCTGCAAATTCCTTACCTTTGAATTCTCCCCAGGCATCAAACGAGATCCAGAAGATTTTTCATGATCAGTACCCCTATGAAACAGTAGTTGGGGCTGATCGGCTCAGCATCTGTCGTCCGCACTGGAAACTAAGTAGAGGTTTCTATATAGGCACCACTCAGGCACGCCGATATCCGTTTCTTTTCACAACTTTCCACGCCAGAAGCGTGGAGCTATGAAAAGCATTTACCATTGATGTGTCAAAACTAGGGCCCTGAAAGGGAAGTCCATGCACCCCTAAAAATCCTTTCGCAGAGCAGGGAGGATGGATAGGTCATTAAGGAATCTGCTGCTAGATATAGGCCTTCATTACAACCCTGGTGGTCGGTGTTAAAGAGGCGGTAATACCGCCAATGGGCCGGCGGTAAAAAAAAAATGGGATCACGACCACGGCGGAAACTGCCAACACAGACAGCCACTTTAACACTCCGACCGCCACAGCGGTAGTAACAAACACTGCTGAAGTCACCGCCAAAAGCCAGACGGACAACAATGTACCAGCCACCACATCACAACCCGCCTATCTGCCAGCTTTTCCAGGGCGGTACCAACGCCATCAAAAGCACGGCGGAAACAGGACTTGGAAGGGAAACCACTCACCTCTCGACCCTCAATGAAGAACCAGGACGCCATGGAGCCTGAGCTACAGATCCTACCAGTGCTGGTCTACCTCCTCATCTACCAGGAATATGAAAGGTGGTGGCAACGACCACGGTGAGTGTTGCACCTAGCACATAGGGGAGGGAGGGAGGAAAAAGAGAGTGACACACACGCAACACCCCCACCCTCATCACCATACACACAACCACATGCATCAACATTACATTGCACCCCATAACCGCCAAAAATCATGGGCCAAGCCCACACTTGACTCTTGCCTCAATAGGGAGAGAACACTGCAGGGGCATCAGGTCGTAAACACACATGCACCTCAGGGGGATGGGGAAGGGGGCTGCACCTCAGCCGGAAGATGGAATAACGCCACTGCTCCTCGAGGGGGCTCCATGCCCACAGCGATGTCCTGGGGAGTGCAAAACCACAGTCTCACAAGTGTCTCTAGTGGGTGGTTTGCCCACTTCTTGGTCCCGGGGAGTGCAAAGCAACAGTCTCTCAAGTCTCTCTAGTGGGTGGTTTGCCCACTACTTGTTCCTGGGGAGTGCAAAGCAACAGTCTCTCTAGTGTCTCCAGTGGGTGGTTTGCCCACTGCTTGGTCCTGGGGAGTGCAAAGCCACAGTCTCTCTAGTGGATGCATATCTCCACTGGTTCTGGAGGGGGCATTGTGACCAGTGTGCTTCATCCTGCCAAGGATTGGATGAGTGGATGCCTTTCTCCACTGGTTCTGGAGGGGGCATTGTGCCCAGTGTGCTTCATCCTGCCAAGGATTGGGTGAGTGGATGCCTTTCTCCACTGGTTCTGGAGGGGGCATTGTGCCCAGTGTGCTTCATCCTGCCAAGGATTGGGTGAGTGGATGCATATCTCCACTGATGCTGGAGGGGGCTTTGTGCCCAGTCTGCTTCATCCTGCCAAGGATTGGGTGAGTGGATGCATATCTCCACTGGTTCTGGAGGGGGCTTTGTGTCCAGTGAATAAACACTTGGGGTGTGGCAGTTCACATTCCCTCACCTGGGTGTCTGAGGCACGGGATTTGCACAGAACAGGTGGATTGATAGTCCTTGGAGGCAGGGCTAGACTCCATCCTGCGGCAGATAAGGCTGCAAACTGGTGGTAGTGCTGGTGCTGCCAGTGGTGGTGGGAGGCTCCAGCCCTTCTCCTGCAGCCTCAGATGGCTGCCCACTGGGGCTGGGGTTGCTGCTGCTGGTAGTGGTCCTACTGTCAGCGGTGCAGGTGGCGGTGCTTGCGGCGGTGCATTTGGCGGTGCTGGCCATAGTGTGGATGGCGGTGCTGCCAGAGGGAGGCTTCAGCCCTTCTCCTGCAGCCTCGGACAGATGCCCACTGAGGCTGCTGCTGCTGACAGTCGTGGTGCTAGTGGCGGTGCAGGTGGCGGTGCTTGCGGCAGGGCTGCTGGCAGTGCTGGCCGAAGTGCAGGTGGCAGGGCTGGCGGTTGTGCTGGTAGCCACCAGGCCTTCACCTGTGGCCTCCAATGGCTGAAGTGCCTTGCCTGGTGTTTTCTGCCTCTTCCTCACCCTGGCAGATGGTGGTGTGACCTTGGCTCTGGCAGCTGGAGTTTTTGAGGAGGCCTTTTGGGTGGTTCGTGCTCCTCGCCCTTTCTGCATGCTGGCCCCTTCTTCACCTTGGCAGATGGCAGAATGCTTTTGTCCTTTGCAGGGGTTGGTGGCACACTGGCTGGGCTCACGGGTGCCCCCTTTGAGCCTCTGTGAGTTGCAGGTACCACAGCGGACGGCGACTGGGTGGCTGAGGTGCTGGCCTGGGTTCTGGACACCCTGGCCCGAGGGGAAGGATGGGGGGGGGGGGTAGGGAAGAGGTCAATGTTTGCCAGGAAAAGCTTCTTAGACACACTAGAGTGGGAAGAGGGAGAGGGTTTGGGAGTGGAGGAAGAGTGAGTGGTCGCAGGAGGTGTCGGTCTGCTGAGTTTGGGTTCAGGTGCATGGGCTCGATGTTGTTGTGAGGTGGATGGCTGTTGTGTGGGTGGGTGCTTGCATTTGTGTACTTTGGGAGCAGGGGTCACAGATACACTGGGAGCGGACACAGGGGAGCTGTGCATGGTTGTGGGGTGGTGGGCGTGCTGGTGATGGAGGTAGTGGATGAGGATGTAGTGCATGCAGGTGTGAGTGGAGACGCTACTGGGAGGGAGTTGGACAAAGAGGAGGAGGGGGACACAGTGGAGGCAGTGGATGTTGGTGTGTCTGCATGGGTATGGTGCTTGTGTGAGTGCCTGTGAGATGAAGTGTGGTGCTTGTGTTTGCCTGAGCCACTTGTGTGTTGATTTGGGTGAATGCTGGTCTGAAGTTGTGCTTGGGATAGGTTGGGGTTGAGGTGATTGGGACTGGGTAGAGGAAGTTGGAGGGGGAGGCTAGAGACAGGGACAATGGCTGCCATCAGTGCGGAGGCCAGAGCCTGAAATGCTCTTTGTTGGGCCACCACGCCAGAGTGAATGCCCTCCGGGTATGCATTTGTTTGTTGCAAATGCCTCTCGACACCCTGGATGGCATTCACAATGGTTGACTGCCCAACAGTGAGGGATCTCAGGATGTCAATGGCCTCCTCACGAAGGGCAGCAGGGCTGACTGGGGCAGGGCCTGAGGTGCCTGGGGCAAAGGAGATGCCCACCCTCCCGGGTGAGGGGGCACAGGAAACACTTTGAGGGGCTGCTGGGAGGGCGGTGCTGTTAGGGGGGGTGGTGGCTGTACCTGTTGTTGGGGTGGGCACAGAGGTGTCCGCCACCACCAGGGAGCTTCCATCGGAGGAGTCATCGCTCTCTGTGGTCTCCCCTCCTGTCCCCGTCGTGGTGCTCCCCTCGCCCTCTGTCCCACTGATGCCCTCGACCTTGGGGGATTCAGCCTCTGGACCCATGTCATATGCAGCTCCCTCAGTCGCCGGTGCCTCTGCTCCTCCGCCAGATGATGCTAATGTACACAAGGACAGGGTGACAAAACAAAAAAGGGGGAGGAGGAACAGAGGACACACTTGGTCAATGCCAGCAACAACACATACACAACACACAGGGAGCAGCCCTATGCACTAGGCCATGTACTACCAGTTACTAAGATATTCACGAGCCTATTGGGTACAATGCCGAACGCCATTAGCTGCACACCTGAAAACCACAGGACCCTGCCCAGTAGTAGATGTCCACTAACACTATTAGGATAGGAGTCCTTCAGAGCCTGCCCAACAAGGGACCTACCCTGCCATCTTCGTCTTGGCCTTGGGGCACCCATAGCCCACATCCCCCACCCAGGTGCCTCCTAACGTGCACACAATCTGGATTCAGAATCTGTACTCACCCCCTTGTGGCTGCAGTGATGCCCTCAAGCACCCATCCAACTCTGGATAGGCCACCGCCAGGATGCGGAACATAAGGGGGGGGTCATGGTGCGACGGGCACCCCTTCCTCGTTGGGAGGCCAGCCCCAGCTGGGCCTCTGCCGACTTCTTTGCCCAGCGGTGCAGGTCCTCCCATCTTTTGCGGCAGTGGGTGCTCCACCTGTCGAAGACCCCCAGGGTCCGCACATCCTCGGCGATGGCATGCCAAAAACCCTTTTTCTGATGGGCGCTGACCAGCATGGAAAAGACAGCAGAAAAGTGAATTAGTCAACCGTCCGGACCGTCAGACTCATGGCCCACCAAATCCCTCCCATCCCCTGATGCACATACATTGACCACCTTACATGCTTACACACACAGCACTCCATACGTTCATGGCCCACTCATCATGCTCACAGTGTGCTCACCTGTTTGTCTGGAGGACAATAGAGTAATGTGTACTGGGGTAACACCGCACCCACCAGTTTCTCTAACTCTTCGGCTGTGAAGGCAGGGACCCTTTCCCCAGACACATGAGCCATTGTCGCTTCCAGACACAGGACACAGCAGCACTTGCAGTGTAGGTCCTCTCCTGTTGAAGTAAGCAAGTGAGTGAACAGAGAGAAAATGGCTGTGACATCCGCGGCGGCGCGTACCGTCACCGCCGGCGTACATCACCATTGGCTCCTGGAATCCATAGGGCCCAATGATAACCAATGTGACTGCCTACCGCGACGGCGCACAACACCAGCGGAATTACCTCATTTCCACTTGTCCCTCCTCACAGGTCAGGCAGCCGCCATTTCAGGGGGGCACAGGCCATGGCACCTAACTGCGTCACAGCAGACACTGTCACAGTAACTGATTGTGGGATTCACATGCTGGTTCTGTAAAGGAAGAAATTAATCATTAGTGCAATAGTTCTGTGAATATGATTCTCTGCTCACCGTTTTCTTCCATAGGCTTCAACGGCTGAAGCTGAATATAAGATGGCGGCATCCTCCAGTGTACAGACCCCTGGTGGACCTTAAAACAATGGAGGACAAACACATCATCATAACCTACAGACTTGATCATGCCACAATCCAAGAACTGTGTGCCCAATTGGAGCCAGACCTGATGTCAGCGATCCGCCAGCACAGAGGTACCCTGCTTTAATGCAGGTCCTGTCAGTGCTCCATTTCCTGGCAGGTGGTTCCTTCCAAACAACAGTGGCCATGGCATCAGGGATGTCTCAGCCAATGTTCTCGAACGTGTCGACCAGAGTGTTGTCTGCCCTGCTGAAACACATACACAGCTACATCGTATTCTCCCAGGTGGAGTATTTGGCCACAGTGAAAGCTGAATTTTATGCCCTGGGACATATCCCCAACATCATTGGGGCCACTGATGGTACACATGTGGCATTTGTCCCCCCTCCCTCGGAGAAATGAACAAGTGTTCAGGAATAGAAAAAAACTATCACTCTTTGAATGTGCAGATGGTGTGTTTGGCGGACCAGTACATCTCCCATGTGAATGCCAAATACCCTAGCTCTGTGCATAACGCCTTTATCTTGAGGAATAGCAGCATCCCATATGTGATGGGCCAACTCCAGAGGCACCGGGTGTGGCTAATAGGTGAGCGCAAGGTCCCCACACAGTAGAAGTTGGTGTCTGGGTATAGGGTTGTCCCTAAGGGTTAGAATGTGTCTAACAGTTGTCCCTCGATATTTTCAGGTGACTCTGGTTACCCCAACCTCTCATGGCTATTGACCCCAGTGAGGAATGCCAGGACAAGGGCAGAGGAACGTTACAATGAGGCACACGGGAGTACAAAGAGGATTATTGAAAGGACCTTCGGCCTCCTGAAGGCCAGGTTCCGGTGCCTCCATCTGACAGGTGGATCCCTGTACTACTCACCCAAGAAGGTGTGCCAGATCATCGTTGCATGCTGCACAACCTGGGCTTGAGATGCCAGGTGCCTTTTCTGCAGGAGGATGAGCCTGGAGATGGGCATGTGGCAGCGGTGGAGCCTTTGGACAGTGAGGAAGAGGAGGCAGAGGAAGAAGATGTTGACAACAGAAGCAACATAATACAGCAGTATTTCCAGTGACACACAGGTAAGACACTGTAACTTAACAGTTATCTGTTGGACATTGTACATAGCAGCCTGATTTCCCTATGTCTATGGCCACTTACTGTACCCTTTGGCATCTCTATTTCCATATATATGTGGCCCACTCTGGCTCCTGCTATGTGTACTGCTGCCCACCAAAGGTCATTTCAAAGAATACTTGACTGTACATTCGACTTGCAATGCTTTGATTATGTTGAACTAATATATATTTGAATCATTTGACAGACTCCAGATTTGTATTTGTTGCAAGGGTGTTTATTTATGTGCTCATAAGTAGAGGGGGTTGTGCAATGGGCTGGGCTGATGGTGGAGGAAAGTCCAGGGTAGAGTCCAGTCTCTTTGTATCACAGGTGCATTGTCCAATGGGGCATAGGAAGGGGAGCAATGGCAGTTCAAGGTGGAGAGGGTGACAGACAGAGTGGGACACAAGTGTGACAATCAGGAGAGTCTAACAGGTGGCCTGTTGTTCCAGTGGCGGAACCTCCTGTCCACTAGCATCGGCGGAGGTGGAGGGCTCTTCTTCAGTGTGGCTAGTGTCAGGGGCCCGTTGGTGTGCCACTGCCTCCCTCATGGTGTTGGCCATGTCAGCCAGCACCCCTGCAATGGTGAGAAGGATGGTGTAGATGTGTTTGAGGTCCTCCCTGATCCCCAGGTACTGTCCCTCCTGCAGCCGCTGGGTAGCCTGCAACTCGGCCAGTAAATGGACCATTGTCTCCTGGAAATGGTGGTATGCCTCCTGGATGCTGGTGAGTGTCTTCTGGAGAGTGGGTTTCCTGGGCCTGTCCTCCCCCTGTCGCACAGCAGTCCTCCCAGCTGTCCCCTGAACTGTTGCATACTGCCACTGACCCCAGGTCCCTGATCGTCCTGGGTTTGTGGGGTTGCCAGGGGTCCCTGTAGTGGTGGATACACTGCTGATTGACGTGTCCTGGGGACAGTAGCATGGGCCCGCTAGGTGGGTGCTGTGCTGGTGTTTCCTGAGGGGGGAGGCTCTGTGGTGGGTTGGGGCTGTGGCAGGGTAACCAACTGTTCAGAGGTCCCTGATGGGCCAGGTGGTCATTGTGATCCAGGTGTGCAGAGCTGCTGTCATCACTGTGGGCCTCTTCTGGGGGGTACCGGATGTAGCTGGCACCTCCTCTCCGGTGACGTTGAGTGGGGGTCCTGTGGGGATGCACATGCAATGTTAGTGTATCAGCGTGTGACATCTTGTGCATCGGTGTGTTTCCCTGTATGGTTGTGATTTCCCCTGTCAGCTTTGCCTTGTGTGCGTGGTGATTTTGTGGGCTAGGTGATTCTCTCTAATGTGCATGCTTTATTGATAGATGTCCATGCAGGTCTGTGCGTGGTGTCCATGCATTGGTGGTGCATGCAGGGCTTGCATTAGGATCAGTGAAGTGTGAACGTACGGTGTGTGGGAGGTGGTGGAGTGATGGGAGAGAGGGTATGTGATGGCATGCAGGTAGGGGGGTGATATTAATAGAGTTGACTTACCAGAGTCCAGTACTCCTGCTACTCCTGCCAGGCCCTCAGGATGCATGATTGCCATGACTTGCTCCTCCCATGTTGTTAGTTGTGGGGGAGGAGGTGGGGGTCCACCGCCAGTCCTCTGTATGGCTACCTGGTGTCTTGCAACCACCTTGCCCTGTAGGTCGTTCCACCTCTTCCCGATCTCATCCCCAGTTCTTGGGTGCTGTCCCACGGCGCTGACCCTGTCCACGATCCTCCACCATAGCTCCATCTTCCTTGCAATGGACATCTGCTGCACCTGTGATCCAAAAAGCTGTGGCTCTACCTGGATGATTTCCTCCACCATGACCCTTAGCTCCTCCTCTGAAAACCTGGGGTGTCTTTGGGGTGCCATGGATGTGGTGTGAGTGGTATGTGTGAGGATCTGTGGGGTGTTGTGTTGGTGGGTGCGTGGACGGTGTATGGGTGATGATGTATTGTGTCTCTGATTGAGTGGGTGCTCATGGCTTGTGTCTCTCGGTTATCAATCTTTTTTCTCATTGAAAGGGTTGTGGGTAATGTGGGTGTGTGTTTTATAGTGTTGTGGGTGTGGTGTGTGTATGGGTGTCAGGTGTGTGTATTTTGAATTGTCCAATGTGGTGTATTTTTGTTAGTGTGTGTGTATTTTGAGTGCGGCGGTGTGTACCACCAATGGTTTACCGCGGTTGAAAGACCGCCGCAGTGATTCGTGGGTCCTGATACTGTGGGTGTATTCCTGGTGGCGTAATGGTGTGGGTTTGGCTATCGCCATTTTATCACTGACCTTTGGGCTGGCAGACTTGTGTGGGTGTCTGTATAGTGGCGGATTTCTCTGTGTGGGTCATAATACCCGTAGTGGATTTCTGCCGCGGTGACGGTATGTTGGCGGCCGTCAGCACGGCGGTAGGCGGCATTTGCCACGGTTGTAATGAGGGCCATAGTCTCTACCAGATAAGGCGTTACCAAAGGTAAGTAACTTGTTCATTTGTCAGCTGCCGCCGCTCAATCCCCACGCAAGAAAGCGACGAGTAGACAGGTTTGGGTGAAAAACCCTTCTCTGCTGCTTGACAGAAGATCTTCCAGAAGGGGCAGCCTGATCAGAGGATTGATGGACATGCTAAGCAGTTTGGGATACCAGACTCTCTTGGAGGATTACTTGGGCCCAACTGTTCCTGATCTTCTTGACAACTCTGCGCAGAAGTGATATGGGCGGAAAGGTGTACGTACAGGAGGCCTGAATTCCACATGAGACAGAAAGAATCACTGAGCGAGTGCCGCCTTGGAAACTCCAGCGCACTAAACTGCTGATATTGCGCATTCTCAGCAGAGGCGGACAGATCTAACAAAGGCTCTACCCACTGCTGAAAGAGACCTTGCAACCTCCAGATGGAGATGCCATTTGTGATCCACTGGGTAGTTTCGGATAAGTTGGTCCGCTCTGGCGATCAGAGATCCCGCCAGATGTTGAACCACCAGGGATGTGCCCTGCTGTTCCAGCCTTTTCCAAAGGCGAAGAGCCTTTTGACAAAGGGTCCATGACCCCATGCTTGTCACAGTACCACGTGGCAGTGGTGTTGTCTGTGAACACGTGCACTATCAATCAATAAATAACTTTATTTTGGCTGAAAGCCATAAAAGTGTCCAATAAACAACAAACAATAACCGTACAATACAATTATAAATTAGTAAAAGATACAGATTCCACATAGAACATTAAAAGGAAAAGCAAATGATGCTATTGGATTAAAATGTTAAAACTCATTTATTAAAACGATGCGGAGCAACTATCTAAATTTTAAAATCCTAGGGGCCAGGCTAGACCTGGTTCCATATAGTGATCTTTTTCTTCCTACAATAATCTAAGCTAAAGGGAGTTGTTAGTACATATAGTTGTAGCAGCAATACAAAACTAGTGTCAAAATTCCTTTTTCTTTAGCAAGCGAGCCTTCGTGGTTTCATGCTCAAAGTGATCGGTTATGGCCTAGGATAATTATGGCTAATCCAGTCGGTCAGCCATGTTTTCTCTGGTTCTTATGGCCCATACATGTTGTAGATACCTAGCAACAGCAAAGAGCACCTTGTCGCTTGTGTCACTTGCAAGAATTCGCAAGGATGTGTTATGTTTCCTTGTCCCCATTGATCTACATAAAGTGATTATCCACTTCTTCCTTGGCACCCAATATCTAGGACAAAAAACCATAAAATGGGCCAATGTCTCTGATTGCTCAGGACAGAAGTGGACGAAACTCTATTTATGGACCTCCTTGCACCATCTTGCAGTAAATGTATTAAGAGGCAATATCCCTAACCTAAATTTAACGAAGAGAGTTTTGACATAGGGGGAATTGATATTGTCCATATAAGCCTCAAACTTGGGGCTACATTTGTGGTCCAGAAACAATAATGTCCTGCTACCATGGTCCTTTTTGGACCAAAGTTGGATCAAAATAAACTCCCAGTAACACCGCCTTATTCGTTCCTTTGCTTCCTTTGTTAAGTTCTGGGGGTCTCTCCACACCTCGTCCACTTTGATAAGTTGGCCCATGTCTCTAATGTATTTAAACCAGGGAATTTTTAACACGCCACGGTCCGCTAAGAGCTCGGCAACTGCTGCTTGGTAGGGGGACAGATATTCGGATGACCAAAGGCGGACCAAATACATGAGGGGTCTTAAGGTAGCCTCGTTGTGGATCTCGTTTAGGGCTAAATCAAATCTAAGGGGTCTGAGTGGAGTACTTGTTGGTAAACGCAGAAAGTTGCGCATAAAGCGATTTTCCACCGTCGTCAAGCAACTAGAGTTGCAATGCCCCCATAATTCAGCACCATAAATTGAAGCAGCCACAGCCGCTGCCTAGTATACTGTGATAGCAGGTGAAATTTCTCCTTCCGTGGTGTTGGCAATTTTTCTCGCTATCACGACTGACCTCTGTCGAAGAATGGACACACTCTTCTCAATCTGTGCTGACCACCGTTGGTCATCCGATATCCTAATCCCCAGATAGTCAAACTGACTGACTATTGGTTGGCCTACCAGAGTCATTTTCCCCCTAAATGACTTGTGAGGATTAAAAGCCATAAATTTAGTCTTAGAAGAATTTATCTCTAGGCCCCTCTTGATACAAAATTTAGAAAAGGCATCGAGTTCGTTTTGAAGGCCCATAGGGATTTGGGAGATCAATAAGGTGTCATCTGCAAACATTAAAATAGGAACAGAAGTTCCTGCTAACTTTGGGGCGTCATGATTGCAGTGCATCTGCTGGTTGACCGCACCATTGATATAAAGGTTGAACAGCTTGGGTACCAGAACACACCTGTCTGACCCCCCTGTCAATAGGTATGGGTTCTGTCAAATCGCCACCTTGGGAGCAGCGTACCTGGGCATGAGTGCCCTTGTGGAGACACCTGATCAATTTCAGCATCTCACTATCAAGTTTGTAGGACTCAAGGACGTTCCACAGTAGATCCCTTGGGACCATGTCAAACGCAGCTTTTAGGTCAATGAAGGCCACATACAAGTGGCCCTTATTTAATGACAGATGTTTCCAACAAAGAAGGTTAAACCTAAATGCCTGATCGATTGTGCTCACGCTCTTCCTAAAACCTGCCTGGAGGTCAGAGAGGATATATGAGTCCACTATCCATGCCTGCAATCTAGTCAAGATTTGCTTACAAAAAACGTTTTGGCTAATATCAATTAAGCTTATTGGCCTGTAGTTGGAAGGAAGTTCCCTTGAGCCCTTTTTAAAAACGGGGATTATAATCGCTCCTTGCCATGTGGAAGGGAACCCTCCGCCTCTCAGAATCACATTACTAAGTGTGTTTAAATATAAGGACCATGTTCTAGGTCGGGACAAATACAAATCACCGGGGATACCATCCAGCCCTGGGACCTTCCCTTTGCGTAACGTCTGGAGTGCCAGGGTTGTTTCTTTTAAGGAGAAAGGGGCCAGATTGAATTTAGATGCAGTAGCTAAACCGGGAATAGATAGATGAAAGGGCCCCTCGAGAGGTGGCGAGGCAGTAGAAGTACTAATTTGAGCCACGCTGTACACAGCTCCAAAATGAGACACCCAGAGTGCTGGCTGAATTGCTGGGTGAGTCTCTGCGTTGTCAGAATGTCCTTTATCTGCCACTAGTTTCCAGAACAATTTTGTGTCCTTTACTTGTAAAGCATCTAACAAGGCCTTCCAGTGTTTAGATTCCCACTTTTTTTTTGTTTTTCAGCTCAGTTTTGTATACAGACCTGGAGGCTCTTATCACACAGCAACTCCCTGCCTTCAATGCTTCCAAAAGCCGTAACTTGGCCAGTCGGCAAGAGCTAGAAAACCACCTCCGGGATCTAACCCTGGTTTCAGCCCACCTACTTGTTACCTGGAAGAAGGGTCTTAGCTGGTTGACTATAATATTGCGAAAATTAATTAAGTCAACCGGTACCAAGTCGATATGCTTCAAAGGGAAAGCATTGATATCACCACTTTGTATAGTGATGCCTGAAAGTTTACGTCATCTGCCACCATTTCCCACCTTACATTTTTGTAATCATTTGTCGCAACTAGGGTACTACCCTTCACTCACTTGGAGAGAAGACTACATTTGAATGGGGAGATTGAAAAAAAAATACAAAGAGCTTGATGATCACTATCATCACGTGGAGAAACTACCATGTTAATGAGGGAATTCCAAAGGAAATCATCTACTAGAACATAGTCTAGGCGACTCTTGTATAGGCCTTTCCTATATGTAGGCAACGCAGGAGTGTCTGATTTCGTGTTCCCATTGACTATTCTAAGCCCCATTGTTTTTATCAAGTCCTCCACTAGATCGAATACTCCCCCTGGTGGCTTTATTGCAACCTGAACCGGACCTGATCTGTCCCATGGGTGGACAAACTGGATCCTTTTATACTGAAAATCATCCTCACAATTCAACTGCATATTGAAATCTCCTGCAAAAAGTAAGCCCTGTCCCCCGGGTAGTAGGTTCAAGAAATCAGTAAGTGTTTTTATGTGGGTGATTTGAGACTTTTATGGGCCAGGCCTAATATATATGTTTACAAGTACTATACATACTGGCGCCCTTGGGACGCTAAATACAACCTCCACAGCTAGTATATCCCTAGAGGGGAGGGCAAACTTTGGGAAATAAATCATGCTTGAGCCAGATTATTAAACCCCCAGATGCTCTACCAGATGGAGATGGAAGTGCAGCCTTCTGGAAGGACCAATATCCTGCCCTATAGCTTATAGAGGTGGCCCATGTCTCCTGTAGGAAAATAATGTGATGTTGATCCATAAAGCTACACCACTCTAGATTGGTTGTCTTAGATTTCACACCCGCCACATTCCAGGATAAGAAATTAATTAAAGGTTCGTTGCTATCCCCAGTGTAGGGCAGTCTCACTATTTGCTTGTCTTTAAGGGGTA
Organism: Pleurodeles waltl; assembly: GCF_031143425.1. Lineage (NCBI taxonomy): Eukaryota > Metazoa > Chordata > Amphibia > Caudata > Salamandridae > Pleurodeles > Pleurodeles waltl. The sequence continues at coordinate 670,627,707 of NC_090447.1, forward strand.
TAGTTCCACTATGTCTCCCTTCTGCATGTACGTTGCAACATACTCCTGCCTCTGCTCCCGCAATGTCCAACGGTAGAGTACTTAGGTTGCATAGTTCCAGAGGCTTGGTAACTGAAGAGTCTTCCTTCCCTACCTCCACTGATGGGGCTTTGCGTCAATCTACATTTGAGGTTGACCTACTCCTACATCCCCATCTTATAGTGCATGTATTGGGGGAAGGTCTGGTATTAGGACTACCTCTAAAGAACAAATTAGCCATGGAAGGGGGAATCGACTGGACAAGAGTTACTTGAGACAAGGAGTCTGGTCTCGATCTTAACTCAAGAGCTAAGAAGCCCTTTACTAAACGCTAACTGTTCAGCTGCAACCCTATGAGGTCCATTTCTGAGTTGTCGCTTATAAATCTCTGGGCGGTTATTATGTTGTCCCGTATAACGGACCTACATTTTTTTTACATTCCTTATCCAATAAATTACTTTGTTCTTCAGTGAATCCTCTGGTTCCCTTGTTCCATGTCTCAGCTTAGGGATGTTCGTCAAATAGACGTCACACTGACCATACGTCAATTGACTAGACTGGGTGCTTGACTGGGAAGCTTTGTTAGCGTTGGCTAGAGGCTTAACACTAAGCTTCTCTTGGTTGGCCCCTCTAATCAATTTAGTATCATATTTATTTGATTTAGCCACAACTGGAGCTACGCACACTTCCCGTTGACAGGGTAGTGATGCCACACCTGCATTCTTTCCCATGTACGTTCCCTTCTTAGGTATATCAATTTGCTGGTTTTGTGTGGATGAAGAGTTATACTTGGGTTTAAGAGAGGATTTCCTTATGTCCCCGATCACGGCTGTTAAGCCATCGAGCTTCGCATGGACCATGTGGCTAAGGGAAGTGAGGTACTCTTTTAAGCTCATTATTTCGGATCTTATTTTTACTAACTGAGCCTCTAGTGGCCGTTCCGTCTGGATAGCTGAATTTATTATTGGCTCCCCAGCTTCCCTTAATGTACCTTTCTCTGGACTAGGAGTCACCAATGCGGGTAGTGCGTTCACACAGCGGCCACAGGAGGAGGGGCAGGCCTAGGAGGCCCCTTATTCTTGAACTCTTGCACTTCCCGCTCGTGGGACGCGCACGGTGCCTGGGCCCGTCCTTCGCCCATCATCGCCAGGAAGAGGCTGGGCCTGGGCCACCCCCCTGGCATCTCCTCCACGATTGCACTATTGTGACACCCAATCCCTTGCTGTCTGAAGGTACTCTTCCTAACCATTCTTTTAATTCTGTTTAGGTTATTACACTTTTATAATTATTTTACGTTTAATTCCTATTGGCAAAAGACTGTAAAAGTCACTCTTGCGTTAGCGGTTGTTGGGGGTGGCCCAAGCCCCTACAAACTTGATACCGTGCCCGTACATTTGGGAAGTGTTGGACCCGTCTGTGACTGTTGGGCACTGGCCAAGCCCCTATAATCTCGATAGTGTGCTCTTTTTTGTTCATTTAAGTATTTATTGCAGTCAGGATAGAGAAAAGGAAAGCTAGCGGCAATCCCATTGGGCGGGGGGCAAAGAAAATACCTTGCCATGCCGCCGAAAATTGTACTTTATCACAAATTGATGACCTAATAGAAGAAGTCGAGAGTATGTCAGCCACCAAATCGTCCAAGCACCCTAAGGGAAGACCTGATGCTGTGACTAAAGATATAAAAACCTTTTTTATTCCTGTGACCCCTGGGAATATTGAGACCTTGATTCTGCCACCATGGGGGCCCTAATTAGAGCATATTACGCCAGATACTCTGGCTAACCACATAGTGAGTCCGAAATTGTGTGTGGACAACCAGGAGGTCAGTGTATCTCCCCATATAAACTGTTCTAACATGTGCACTATCTTTCCCTTGATAGTGCTCTTGGCCTACCATGAACCACAAGTAACGTCTGCAGGCAGGCAGGACAGGGATGTGAAAATAAGCAGCCTGCAAGTCCAATGCTTTCATCCAGTCACCTGGGTCCAGGGCAGACAAGACCTGAGCCAACATGAGCATTTTCAACTTCTCCTTCTTGAGGAAGAGATTGAGGGCTGGTAGGTCTAGAATAGGGCGAAGACTCTTGTCCTTTTTGGGGAACAGAATGTAGCGGGTAGAGCAAACACAGTCTACTTCTGGTACCGGAACCCTCTCTAAGGCTCCCTTGGGCATGAGAGCTGCAACTTACTCAGAGAAGGGACAGATGATCCTCCCTCATCTGGTCATAAAATGGTGGCATGGATAGAGGGGTAGTTGTGAAGGGGAGGCAGTATTTCTTCAGGCGATCAGCAAAACCAACCTATCCGAAATAAAGGATTGTTAGTGGGGCAGGTGATGGCGAATCCTGCTGCTAACTGGGTGTCTGTGGTGTTAGAAAGGCAAACTAGGAGTGTTTAAATGCTGGTGGGGGGATGAGGGGAGTGTGAGGGTACGGGGGGTAGAGGCTGGCGGACTGACCTGACCGCTGGCCACCTGACCCACAAGGTCAGTAGGCCCCACACCCTTGGCCAGAAGGACGTCTGTGAGGACATCACTGAATGGGAGCAGGCGTTTGGAGGGGGAAACTCCCAGATGCAGCACCTCAGTCAAGAGATTAATCTTGACTGCCACTGAGGGTAGTGGAAGGGCCAGGACCTCAGCCGCCCTCCTCAACACCACTGCATAAGAGGCTCCCTCCTCAACAGTCATGGCAGGGGTAGAAAGCATAACAGAATCTGGAGATATGTCCATTCTACTGGCTTCACCCTAGTCCTCACTCCAGTCCATTTCCTCTTCATATAGCTGGTATTCTAAAGGGTCCAGCGATCCCTCCCAGTCTTCCCTGAGGCCCAGACCAACAAACTAGGGCTTAGGATCCAACCTAGGAGGCAAAGTTCCTACCGAAGTCCGCGTGGGGCAACATTCATCTGGCTCCATGCCAGAGACAGGAATAACAAAGGGGATGGCAGAGTCAGTGGGCACCAACATCGGGACCGACGTAGGGGAAGGTCAAGGTGGTACGGGCCCAAAGGTGCGACAGCAGGGTTGAACTCCCCAAAAATGAGACACATGGCCTCATTAAATTCTTTCAGTAGGGCAGGGGTTGCTTCGGCTCATGGAAACTTGGGAGGCATGGATTTGGCCAGGCGCAGGTTCTTAAGGATGAGGCCTAGAATGACAACGCTCTCTCATCACGTCAGCCGATAGATGAGGAGAATTCAAAGACTGCTTTGACATCTTGCTTTAGTTCTTGTGCCTCACGTTACCCCATCACCCTGAGGACTTGGAGAAGGACAATGACAACTTGGGACTCCGCGACCGGTCCTGGAACCCTCCTCTTGACCGGTACCTGGACCTGGGTGGAGCTGCGTGCCAGGCCTGCTTTCAGCTGTAGGGAACTCTTCCTCAAAATCCTTTGGATGCATGGCACAGCACTCGGACCACGTCTTCTGGTTGTGGTAGCAACTCCAGACACTATAAGTAGACGAGGTGCAGGTCCGTCACCAACAGTGCCCTATGACAGGATTTGTAAGGCTTAAAACCCCTCTTACGTGATGATATCTCGACACACCAGAAGGAAGAAACCTCAAAAAACTTTCACAAGAAGTCAAAAAGGCCAGTGAAAAAATGAATGAGGGGTAGCACTCTCTTGGGTCTGCGCTAGCTGGCGAGGAAAGAAAAGAACTGACATCAGTGTGCCTGGGTGGCACCTATATAGGAACCGCAAAGTAATTTCCAGCACAGGCAATGGCAGATCGACGCCACCTACAGGTGCGCAGGGCTACTGCTCACGAAATCTTTTCTGGATCCAGTGTGGTGCCTGGGGAGATTTCAAAGATGAGGAATCGACAGCTAGAAGTCTCAATCAGATTATGCATTTGAATCTGTGATTAAAAGTATGCATGACTTACAGAGTTGATACATTAATCACCTGAAATATCTATCACAATAATGAATCGTAAAGAGTGCATAGTCTAGCATAAACTGTGATATATTTCCCTACCAACAAAAAAATCCACTAATTGCGCAGAAGCAAAGGCTGTCTCTCTGAGGGGTGCACCCAACCTGCCTGATTGCCAAGCTGGGACCAGGGGAAACCAAGACAGGCATCGTTTGGTAGATCAAGGGGCCCCAATTACAATTACTACTGAAGGCCACTTGCTGATGGGATGCGCCAGGCTGACCTGGTCTGCCCAGTCTGATGTGAACCTCTGCTGAGGCACGTCTCCTGTCAGGCAGAGATGAAGTGGGAGGACCCATCCCTGGAGGTTGCACCCAACTGCTATGTAAGTGAATCAGTCTGTGCGGCAGAGGCAGCGCTGCATCCTAGACCCTTGTTGATTTCAAGGCTGTAGAAAAGTACCATCTTTCTTGGCATGTTATCCCCATTTTTACCTGTATGTCAGTATGTTTTTGCCTCTCTCACTGGGATCCTGCTGGTCAGGACCCCAGTGCTCATAGTTAATGGCCTAATGTGTGTGTCTGTATAGTGCTCAACTGTGGCACTGAGGCTCTGCTTACCAGAACCTCAGTGCTTATGCTCTCTCTGCTTTTAAATTTGTCACTATAGGCTAGTGACTTAATTTACCAATTTCATTTGGCACACCGGACCCACCTTATAAGTCCCTAGTATATGGTAGCTAGGTACCCGAGGCATTGGGGTTTCAGGAGATCCTTATGGGCTGCATCATTTCTTTTCCACCCATAAGGAGCTCAGACAAACCCTTCCACAGGCCTGTTGTTGCAGCCTGCGTGAAATAGTGCATACATTATGTCACAGCCATTTTCACTGCACTTAAGTAACTTATAAGTCACCTATATGTCTAATCTTCATTTAATGAAGGTTAGGTGCAAAAGTACTAAGTGTAAGGGCACCCTTGCACTAGAAGAGGTGCCCCCACATAGTTCAGGGCCATTTCCCGGGACTTTGTGAGTGCAGGGACACCATTACACGCGTGCACTACATATAGGTCAATACCTATATGTAGCTTCACAATGGTAACTCCGAATATGGCCATGTAAGGTGTCTAAGATCATGGACCCCCAGTACTGCCAAACCAGCTCTCTGAGGCTTGCACTGCAGCTACTGTTGCTACCACCTCACAGACAGGGTTCTGCACTCCAGGGGTCTGAGCAGCTCAGTCCCAGGAAGGCAGAACAAAGCATTTCCTTTGGGAGCAGGGTGTTACACCCACTCCCTTTGGAAACGGGTGTTACAGGCTGGGGAGGGGTAGCCTCCCCCAGCCTCTGGAAATACTTTGAAGGGCACAGATGGTGCCCTCCTTGCATAAGCCAGTCTACACCGGTTCAGGGACCCCTTGCCCCCTGCTGTGGCACAAAACTGGACAAAGGAAAGTGGAATGACCACTCCCCTGTCCATCACAACCCTAGGGGTGGTGCCCAGAACTCCTCCAGTGTGTCCCAGACTTCAGCCATCTTGCTTTGCAAGGTGTGGGGGCACTCTGGAGGGCTCTGAGTGGCCAGTGCTAGCAGGTGACTTCAGAGACCCCTTCTGATAGGTCCTACCTGACAAGGTAGCCAATCCCCCTCTCAGGGCTATTTAGGGTTTCTCCTGTGGGTTCTCTTCAGATTCTACTTGCAAGTTTCCAGAAGGAATCCTCTGCAACTACTACTTCATCCTCTGACCTCGGATCAACCGCAGCCTGCTCCAGGAACCGTTGTAACAGCAACAAAGTATCTACAATGGATACTTTTTATCTGCAACTTCAGCTCTAGCTAGCAACTGCAACAGTTTCCACGGTGTGCACGCTCTGAGCACTTCCCGTCTTCATCCTGCACCAGAAAAAATGAAGAAATCTCCCATGGGGTGACGGAGTCACTCCCCTGCTCACGCGGGCACCTTCTAAATCGACGACCGGTTCTCTCGGACTCCTCTCGCAGCGACGAGCGTGCTCCTCGGAACACAGAGGGTGGACCCCATCGACACAGACTGTCCTGAGGTCCTGCTGTCGCAATTTGGAGGAGGTAAGACCTTGCCTTCCCCCAGAACGACAGTACCCCTGTGCATCGCATCTTCTTCACCTCCTGAGGCCACTGTGCACTATTTGCAATATTTCTTCGTGCACAGCCTGGCCCAGATCCCCAGCACTCTATCCTGCGATGCTCAACTCGCTGAGTTGATCTCCGGTGGCGTGGGATCTTCCTTTGTAATGCTGCACCAACCGCATTTTGCACCTCCATTGCCCCCGTGTCCTGGGACACCCGTGGGTGCTATCTGGTGCTCTGAGGGCTCTCTAAAGTGCTGAGAGCCCCCTCTTCCTCCTCACACAGAGTTGAGGCCCGCAGGTCCTTCCTGGGTCCAAATAGCACCTAGTTGACACAAAACGCAACTTTTCCGGAACAAAGGCTAGTTGGAGGAATCCAGCGCCAAAACTCGCCTGCATACATCTTCACGACATGGGACATCCTTTGCATCATGCAGGAACCCGCTGGCATCTTACTAGGGTGCATTTCTACAGTCTTCATCCAACCGGGGACTCTTCTTTTGCACCCTCTTCTGTGTTGGCAGGGGCTCCAGTCCTTCCTGGAACTTCTTTCGACTTCTGGACTTGGTCTCCTTCTTTTGCAGGTCTTCAGGTCCAGGAATCCACGGTTTGTTGTTTGCAGACTTGGTTGGTTCTTGCAATAATTCCAATCATGAGGTGTAGTGTGTCCTAAGGAAACCTTGTACTTTACTCCTGATTTTCTGGGCTCTGGGGGTGGAGTAATTTACTTACCTTTATTGTATTCTTACTCTCCCAGCGATTCTGCACACACTACACTTGTCTCGGAGGGAATCCGTGATTCACATTCCACTTTCTTAGTATATGGATTGTGTTTTCCCTAGCCCTATTTTCTCCCATTGCATTCTATAGCATTTCCTATGGTTTGCACTATCCTATGTCTAATTACTTGCCTTATTTTGGTGTCCAGTGTATATTGTGCTTAATACTTACCTCCAGAAGGAGTATTGCTTCTAAGATATTTTTGGTACTGTGTTAGCCAAATAAACTACCTTTATTTGTGGTAATACTGAGTATTGTCTTTACTCATGTATAAGTAATGTGTAACTATAAGTGGTATTGCATGAGCTTTACATGTCTCCTAGTTCAGCCTAAGCTGCTCTGCTATAGCTACCTCTATCAGCCTAAGCTGCTAGAACACTACTACATTTCACTAATAAGGGATAGCTGGACCTGGTATAAGGTGTATGTACCCAAGGTAAGTAAGTAAAGTACTGGAAGTTCCCTTAGGACACACTACACCTCGTGATATGGATTATTGCAGTAAGCAACCAAGTCTGCAAACAACAACTGCTGGATTCCTGGACCTGAATACCTGCAAAAGAAGGGGACCAAGTCTAGAAGTCGAAAGAAGTTCCAGGAAAGACAGGATCCCCTGCCAACCCAAACAGTGCACAGAGGCCTCAAGAGGTGAAGAAGACACAGTGCACAGGGGTACTGTCGCTCTCAGGGAAGGCAAGGTCTTACCTCCTCCAAATTGCGACAGCAGGACCTCAAGGCAGTCTGAGTCGATGGGGTCCACCCTCTGTGTTTCTACGAACATGCTCCTCGCTGTGAGAGGAGTCCAGGATTACCGGTCGTCGATTTAGAAGGTGCCTGCGTGAACAGGGGAGTGACTCCGTCACCCCGCTGAGATTTCTTCGGTCTTTCTGGTGCAGGATGAAGACAGGGAGTGCTCAGAGCATGCACGCCGTGGAAACTGTTGCAGTTGCTGGCTGGAGCTGAAGTTGCAGATAAAAAGTATCCATTGTAGATACTTTGTTGCTGTTACAACGGTTCCAGGAGAAGGCTGTGGTTGATCCGAGGTCAGAGGATGAAGTAGTAGTTGCAGAGGATTCCTGCTGGAAACTTGCAAGTAGAATCTGAAGAGAACCCACAGAAGAAACCCTAAATAGCCCTGAGAGGGGGATTGGCTACCTTATCAGGTAAGGACCTATCAGGAGGGGTCTCTGATGTCACCTGCTGGCACTGACCACTCAGAGGCCTCCAGAGTGCCCCCACACCTTGCTAAGCAAGGTGGTTGAAGTATGGGACACACTGGAGGAGCTCTGAACACCATCCTTAGGGTGGTGATTGATAGGGGACCACTCCCCTTTCCTTTGTCCAGTTTCGCGCCAGAGCAGGGGACAAGGGGTCCCTGAACCGTTGTCGACTGGTTTATGCAAGGAGGGCACCATCTGTGACCTTCAAAGCATTTCCAGAGGCTGGGAGAGGCTACCCATCTTCAGCCTGTAACACCTGCTCCCAAAGGAAATGCTTTGTTCTGCCTTCCTAGGGCTGAGCTGCTCAGACCCCAGGAGGGCGGAACCCTGTCTGTGAGGTGGCAGCAGCTGTAGCTGCAGTGCAAGCCTCAGAGAGCTGGTTTGGCAGTACCGGGGGTCCATGGGGGAGCCCCCAGAATGCATGGAATTGCATCCCCAATACCAGATTTGGAATGGGGGGACAATTCCATGATCTTAGACACCTTACATGGCCCTATTCGGAGTTACCATTATGAAGCTACATATAGGTATTGATCTATATGTAGTGCACGCGTGTAATGGCGTTCCCGCACTCACAAAGTCCATGGAAATGGCCCTGAACTATGTGGGGGCACCTTTGCTAATGCAAGGGTGCCCTCACACTTAGTAACTTTGCACCTAACCTTCAGCAAGTGAAGGTTATACATATAGGTGACCTATAAGTTACTTAAGTGTAGGGAAAATGGCTGCGAAATAGTATGTGCACTATTTCACTATTTCATGCAGGCTGCCATGGCAGGCTTGTGGAAGGGTTTATCTGAGCTCCTTATGGATGGCACAAGAAATGCTGCAGCCCATAAGGATCTCCTGGAACCCCAATGCCCTGGGTACCTAGTTACCATATACTAGGGACGTATAAGGGGGGTCCAGTATGCCAACTGAAATTGGTAAATGAAGTCACTAGCCTACAGTGACAAATTTAAACGCAGAGAGAACATAAGCACTGAGGTTCTGGCTAACAGAGCCTCAGTCACACAGCCAAGCACTACTGACAACACATACTTTAGGCCACAAACTATGAGCACTGGGGTCCTGGCTAGCAGGATCCAAGTGAGACAGGCAAAACACACTGACATATAGGTTTTTATCTATGAGCACTGGGGTCGTGGCTAGCAGGATCCCAGTGACACAGTAAAAACACACTGACGCACACTCACAAACAGGCCAAAAGTGGGGGTAACCATGCTAGAAAGAGACTACTTTCTCACATTCTGGGAAACTTAATTATCAGCATATGCATCAGCTGTTCCCCCAGTATGCAAACAATGGGGGGAGGGGACCAAGGACGCCAGCTGCTCAGCAGTCAGAATGAAATTGATAACTGCACCGAAGTATGGATAAAGTGCCAGGCAGACTGAGCAGCTGCAGAATCAGATTTAGCTCTGTAGACTCAGATATACTCTGTATCTTTATGTCTGTACAGATACATTTCAAGCTATTTGTGATTCTCATAAATCTCTGGAGGCACAAATCAGTTGCATGGGCGCTCAAGTGGGACTACTGTGACAAACTTAGAAAAATAGCAGACTGAGTCAAAGACACCGAAAATAGAATATAACTGTGGAAAAAGCAGTGTAAACACTAACCACACAAATAGCTCGCTTAAAAGGCACAGTAGGCCATCTGGAACAAACAGCTAAAGAGGCGGAAGGCAGGTCAAGAAGAAGTAACTTTTTGAGTACTCTAGGGGAACCACCTCCAAAACCTTTTTTTCTATCTGGTTTAGGTCTTGGATCGCGGCTGAATAATTGTGGAATTGATTTATACTTGAGAGGGCTCACTATTCTTTGGTCGCCATGCGACTGCTGGGGCTAGGCCGAGGGCTTACTGCCAGTTTCTTGGATTACGCAGATAGGGGCACAATCTTGCGCCTAAATCTAATCCAGCCAATCTCATTATGGAGGGAACACAAATTAGGGTATACCCAGCTTCTACAATGCATTTAACAGCAACTGAGGTTTGACAGTTTAAAAACACCTCAGAAAAGGGTCTATATAACTACCTGCAGTATCATGAAAACACTTCAGTCAATGTCCTAAGTCATTCCTATATACACAACTTATAGTGCTGGTGCTCAAGCTGTTCGCTACTTAATCTTAATACTACATAAAAAGCTAATGCACAGCAAGTGAAACTGGAGGAGGGGACGTACAATGGCAAAATAGGGTCACTTCAGTGGATGTCCTAAGAGCATAAATATATACATGTACAATGCCAGTGCATGCTCTCCTCCAAAATTTTCCTTAAGTATAAGCAAGGCAATTAAGACTGTTAAAATGATCATACTTTAGCAAAGTAAAACAAACAAAAAGTGCCATTGCATTCTATTCCCTAAGGACTCTTCATTTGATCTCCTTGGTAGAGACGGACAAACACACAATGTCCTTGATAGTAAGCACAGCAAATGGAGCGGTGGAAAAGATCACATTTTAGCAGAAAGAAGCGAATAAAAGGTGCAATGCACCTGCTAAGACTCTTCATTAAATCCCCTTGGTTGACACAAACAAAAATCCAAGTTGCAGTGCATGGAAGGTGAAAAGAGAGCAGGAGAGCCTTTAGGACATGGGTACTCGCAAACATTTTCCCAGGGGCCAAAAAGTTTGGTCTGTGATGTGCCTGGGGGCTGCATTGATGCCAGGGCAGTGGCAGTTGGCTGGGGTGCCTGGGGGTATTGGTGGCAAGGTAGGTGTAGGAGAAGCAAAAGATATATATATATATATATAAATATGTTGGACTTTTGCTTATGCAGGGTCCTCCCCAGTCTGTTTGCCTCCTATTTTTTTCTGACCTGTTGCTGTTGGCTTTTCAACTCTGAGCACTTTACCACTGCTAACCAGTGCTAAAGTGCATATGCTCTCCGTGTAAATTGTATGTAATTGGTTTATCCATGATTGGCATATTTGATTTACTAGTAAGTCCCTAGTAAGGTGCACTAGAGGTGCCAGGGCCTGTAAATCAAATGCTACTAGTGGGCCTGCAGCACTGGTTGTGCCACCCACATAAGTAGCTCTGTAATCATGTCCCAGACCTGCCACTGCAGTGTCTGTGTGTGTATTTTTACACTGTAAATTCGACTTGGCAAGTGTACCCACTTGCCAGGCCTAAACCTTCCCTTTTCCTACATGTAAGGCACCCCTAAGGTAGGCTCTAGGTAGCCCCAAGGGCAGGGTGCAGTGTATGGATAAGGTAGGACATATACTGATGTGGTTTACATGACCTGACAGTGATATACTGCCAACTTCCTTTTTCACTATTGCAAGGCCTGTCTCTCTCATAGGATAATATGGGGGCTACCTGTAAATATGATTAACGCGTAGATTCCCCTAGAGAGTAGATGGACATGTGGAGTTTGGGGTCCCTGAACTCACAATTTAAAAATACATCTTTTAGTAAAGTTGATTTTGAGATTGTGCGTTTGAAAATGCCACTTTTAGAAAGTGAGCATTTTCTTGCTTAAACCATTCTGTGGCTCTGCCTTGTTTGTGGATTCCCTGTCTGGGTCAGTTTGACAGTTGGGTTGTTTTTCACCTCACACTAGACAGTGACACAAAGGGGGCTGGGGTGTAACCTGTATTTACTGATTAGCCATCTCTGCTAGGAGGGAGGGGTGGAGTGGTCACTCTCATCTGAAAGGACTGTGCCTGCCTCTGACAATGCCGGCTCCAACCCCCTGGTGTGTGTCTGAGGCTGTGTCTGAGGCCTTGCATGGGCAAGGCAGGATTTCACAAGTAGGTGTGAGTCCCCTTTGAAGAAAGGTGACTTCAAAGACTAAAATGGGTATAAGAAGGGCACCCAAATCTACAGACTTTAGAAACACTTCTGGAACCAAGAGGAACCTCTGCCTGGAGAAGAGCTGATAGCTGAGGAAGAAGTGCTGCCCTGCCTGCGACTGTGCTTTGTGGAGCTTTCCTGCAGTGCTGCTTCTGCCAGAGTAAGAGGGCAAAGACTAGACTTTGTGTGCCTTCCATCTTGTGAAGAAATCTCCAAGGGCTTGATTTAGAGCTTGCCTCCTGTTTGAAGTCTCAGGGACAGCAAAGACTTCTCTCTGCCAGCACCTGGGGTCTCTGGAGAGACTCCTGCTCTGACAAGTGGTGCCCTATCCAGTCCCTGGGCCCTTGAAAGGAAAGCTGGTGGAATCCAAGGAAATCGACTTTGGACCACTTCGGACTGACGCCGCTGCTGAATCCGGTAACGCCGCCTGCACCTGACGCCGTGACCTTCGCTGGAACGCGACGCTCTTCTCAGGCCCGACCCCGCAGCAGCCCCGCTGAAGTCCACGACTCCGTGGAAGTCGCCGCACCACGTCGTGACCGACGCCGCTCGAAGTGCACAGATTCAACATTTCGCACAGACGCCGCGATTCCCAACTTCGCGCATCGGCTTGTTTTCACTCTTCACCAAAGGTACTATACTTGGGGGTCTACACGACTCCGTGTCCGGCGCCGCTGGTGTCGGCTTGTTGGGAACGACTCCGTCACGACGCCGTGTTAACATCTCATCGAAGCATTTTTGTTTCTAAGCGCTATTTTTTAGTTTAAACTTTAAAAATTGATAACTTGACTTGTGTATGTCGGATTTTTGTTGTTTTGGTCTTGTTTTGTTTAGATAAATATTTCCTATTTTTCTAAATCGGTGTTGTGTCATTTTGTAGTGTTTTCATTAAGTTACTGTGTGTGTTGGTACAAATAATTTACACCTAGCGCTCTGAAGTTAAGCCTACTGCTCTGCCAAGCTACCAAGGGGGTAAGCAGGGGTTAGCTGAGGGTGATTCTCTTTTACCCTGACTAAAGTGAGGGTCCTTGCTTGAACAAGGGGTAACCTGACTGTCAACCAAAGACCCCATTTCTAACAATATATATATATATCTTGTGGCTGAAATGAACAGTGGGAAACCAGAAAACCTGGAATCAATCCAGGCTTCCCCCCTTTTCCAAATTGTGTGATTCTAGGCAATTGTTTACCTTCACTTTTCCTCCTTTTTCTGCATTATCGCATATAGACCAATAAATATATGATTTCATGGTGTGTGCTGCACAAAACCTGCTTCTATGTTTGATTTAATAAACTATAATGTTGTTCATGTATGATGGGAACCTAGGCCAGCCATAAAGTGCACATAACAAGTGACATCCCTCTTTAAATTTACTATTTATTGGTGGTGTTCTCAGGGGAAGAATTAATGTTTGAAAACTATCACTTTTACATTAATACATCTGAATGTACTGATATAACAAATTGTACTAGGGTGAAAAGGTTCTGTATGTTAACTAAATATACGTTTTTAATTTTGAAGTGACTGACATAGTTTTACACTTATGCTGCAAGATGTATTAAAAAATGAAGGCGTTTCTAAGGTTAAGTGCAGGAGTCCCCAGTCACTTCCTTTCTTTAACACCAATTAAGTTTAAATAAATGAGTGTGTGTTTATTTAATATTTTTATATTAAGTGATGAGTGGAACAAACAGCTGCCCAGTGCTCCTCTTGCCTAAGGGGCCGCTTGTTAAGGTAAGAGGGGCCGCATGAGGCCCACGGGCCGTACTTTGAGAATCCATGCTTTAGGATATAGTTCCTCTATTTGATTGTGAAACTGCTTTAAAGTGCTGTTCTACAGAAGTGATTCATTTTACCAAGCATACTATTACTTGGGGGCTCTGGCCGTGCAAACAGAACAACAAGGCTTGACAGCATGTTCTTACTCCATTAGCATTAAAAAGGCTGCATAGAAGCTTTCTGCGCACCGTGTGCAAAATGGGGGATATGCATAGTATGTGCAAGAAAGATTCGTCCACCCTCTGACACAGCCTGCATGACAGTCGATTCTGGGGCCCATGATGACATTGTGTCCTTTATTGGTAACAGGCCGAGCCTTACTGCAAAAATTTGGTTTTATAAAAGGCTTTGATGGTTTCAAAGAGATAGCTCTGCGGCACCGGTGATTTGTAGGTATTGGTGATTAACCATAAGTGTCTATGTTTGCAAAAACGTTCCTTGTCTTGCATCCAGGATAATAGCCTCGCTTGTTTATTTGATGCAAGCTTGAAAGTGTACTGTGGTAAGTGCGCTTCCCACATATGTTGCGTGGCCAGCGTTTTTAAAGCCTCTCTTCTCGCCTTTGCCCAGCAATTTGTTCGGCTGTTGTCCTGAATCTCCTTCCAGATTAGTGATTTTAAAGTATTCAGCTGGCCCATTCTTACAGATGACAAATATTTGAGAAGGATACTTTATTGAGCTAGTCCTTACTCGAGAAGCCCAAATTGTAATTGGATTAGTGCTGGTGACGTGTTGTGTAAGGTGGAATACCAGGCGATAGACCTCACTCTGGGGACTGTTAAAAAATGAGCTCATTTGTCTTTGGAAAGCCACTCATCCATAAGGCAGCATTGGGGTCAGTTTTTATTTGATTGCTTACAAAGTTGGTTTCCTTTGCTGCATTGTTTCTGAAAGGCAGCAATCAGTAAAGCCAGATAGGGTATCAGGGCGTTTAGGTGGCACTTAGGCGAGTCCGGCTCATGTAGCCAAACCCCATGGAATTTGTAGCTGGGGCACCTTTCTACTAAACTGCTAAACAGGTACCATTTATCCTCCTTTTTGCGGCCGTTCCCAAAGATGACTATTTTAGTTTTGCCTAAATTGACCGTCAACCGATTTGTCGCACAGTAGAGAGTCTGAGTGTTGAGCAAATTTTGCAAACCAATGTGAAATAGGTTCATAAGAACAATGTTGTCTTTTCTGAAGTGGAGCTGGCAAGTACTGTCCGAGTTTTTGGGGGCTATGAGAGCGCCCCATCCAGAGCTGGGCTCAAGTCTGAGATAAACAGAATGAATAATGTAGGAGCAAGGACACAGCCTTGTTTTAAGTTAAGTCTCCTTCTGTTGGAATAGCTGTAGATAGACCCTTATTTGTGCCCAGGCTAGCCTTTGCCCAATTATCAGAGTACAATAGCTGTCGTGCCAGCAGGAGATTTGCTAGAATGTTCCATGAGATTAATTTGTGCTACACCAAATTCCTGTCAACATGGTCGAAAGCTTTTGAAAAATCATTGAAGCACGTTATAAAGGAGTTGTTTTTTTCTGAGTGTGTTTCGATATTAGAGTGCAGAACGCAACTAGGTTATCGGTTGTGCTCGAGCCTGTTTGATTACGTAAGAGCTGCCCCAATTCCTCCTCCCAGTTTTCCAGTTCCTGCAGGAGGATACCAGCCAAGATCTCTACATTGGTGTAATGCAATTAAGCGATAACTGTCTGGAGCCCAGTAGGGGGCTTTTTTTATTTTTTATTATAAATTGGGTGCAGGATTGACCCTCGCCAAGACGCTGATATACAGTTCTCACAAAGGCAGCAGTTGAATAGTTGGTAGAGTATTTTGCTCCATAAATCCGGGCCTTGCTTGTATATTGAGGCGGGAGCCCCATTTGGACCAGGTGCCCCATTGCCTCTATTGTCTTTATTTGTGCCGCAGTAGTGGCTTGGGAGATAACAAGGGCTGGTATTTCCGCCTTATTGTTTAAGCACAACTGACTTAGTTTGATGCTGTGATATAATACTCCAATATGCACAAGCCACGTTTGTTGCGGAACATTATTGTCTGCAGCACAGGTGGGCCATGCTCTAGCTGATTGATTAGGGTCCACAAGGATTTATTATGTTTTGCTTTGAAGGCTTGTAGAATGTCGATACAGTGTTGCTCATTTCTTGCTCGCTTTGCTTCCCAGATAACTTTCTTGTATTCTTTCCTGATCTCTGTAAATGTAGGGTAAGAAGTGCACGTGCATGCTGCTGTTCCATTTCTTTGCAGCTTTTATAGCATGCTTCTGTTGTTTGAGAGTGCTGTTGTACCATTTGTTGTTGGCCAGGCATTGGTGGAGCAAGTGTTGCCAACTCTTTGCCTCAAGAGAGTTTTTTTTAAGTCTGCCAGTACATTTGTCCAGTCAGCGAACCCGTTCTGTAGTTCCTTTTCCATAGCTTATATTTTGTTTGAGTAACTTCTGTCCATCTTATTTGCTGCCACACTGCTCCAGGGTCTTGAAGATCTATGTTGCACCTTTTAGTAACATAATAGTTTATAATCTCTACCATTAAAGGGTAGTGGTCACTTTCTCTGCGGCTTTCTCCTGAAACAGCTTTGACCCAGTGCAATAGGTGGAAGGAGACAAATGCATAGTCTAGTATGGACTCTGC
This sequence comes from Pleurodeles waltl, assembly GCF_031143425.1. Classification (NCBI taxonomy): domain Eukaryota; kingdom Metazoa; phylum Chordata; class Amphibia; order Caudata; family Salamandridae; genus Pleurodeles; species Pleurodeles waltl. Next base: position 670,643,927 of record NC_090447.1, read on the forward strand.
TGTTTTGGATTTGAGAGTCGCTGCCACTGATGATCCGAGACAAACTTTTCATTCAGTGCTCTGAGGCCCATTGCTTTAAGTGTTGCCAATAGGTGGTGGTCAGCTCTATTGAGTTTTGCGTATTTTGAAACTTGCTCAGGTATGTTCCAGCTAATATCCAAGGTGCGTACGTCCGTGCTATTCCTAAAATGGTTAGCCAGGTTTAAGTTAAAGTCCTCGGTCACTATTCATTCTGCACACGAGTGTCGGCTATTGAGTTCAAACAAGGCTTGTTCTAAAACTTTGATTGTCTTTTGTCTGCAGGCATTCTTATGGTTCAGGTAGATTTTCACTACTAGGACCTTGATTTCCCAAGACTTGGATTTCCAGTTGATAATTAGTAGCGCTTGCATGTGAGAAGAGTTTGTTTCCAGATCAATCGCGTTTATATTTTTGTTAAGGGTCACATGAATGCTCAGCCTACCCTATGGTCTGATTTTGCCTCCATTTTTTTCAGCAGGTTTATGTAATTGTGCATAACACAGGAGGAGTGTTTCATTGAGGCTCCGCGTCTCCTGGAGGCATATTATGTTGTGTGTACGTAGGTATGTTTCTAGCATGGGGTCCAGAGCAATTTTGTTTGCATCTGCAATATTCTATGAAGTTGGAGTGATGTTGTACTTATGAGGAATAGACTGGTTTTCTGTAAGCCCCAGTGTGCTAGGGACGTCCGTGAGGAGCAGCTGCAAGTCAGTTGTGACCTGGGTTCCCAAGGAACGATATGTCGGTGCACCGGGTTCCATGAATCATAGATAAAGTTTTCCTTCCCTTGTGTTGAGTCGCTAAGTGGGCCTTTTTGCGCCTGCTAGTACCGATTGGCTGTCTCTCGTAGTGGCAAAGTTGTCACCAATAGGCTGGGATAAGACATAAGAATATTGCGCTGGCGAGCTCAGTGGATTCCTCACTCCTACAGCAGTGCTCTGTGCCGCAGGATGTGGTCCTTTAAATACAATGTCACAGAATCTTATTTCAGAGGGTTCCTTGCACTCCCCTGGTCCAGGCGGCAAAAAGGATACGCAGTCTAGGTCCGTGCTGTGTATTTTGTCCAGGCCTGGGAGGGACAAGAAGAATTTAGGAATGTTTGTCCTGTTTAAAATATCCCAGAGACCTCTAGAATTATAGGTAGGCCGAAAAATTAGCATGGCTGGCTAAACAAGTGATGTTTCTGTCTCAATTTGTGTTTTGTTGTGCCCCTGTGGATTTCTGAAGACTGAGGGAGAGGCCCTGTGTGATAATAGTTTTTGTGTTTGGATGAAGCTCTCTCTCTGTCCATTTCTACGTGTTTGGCGGATGTTGGCAGCGAACAACTCTCAAAGCAGCAGACAGGGCAAGGCTGGTCCGTTTTCCCGTAGCATGCCTGAGAGTGTTGCATGTTAAGGCCGTGACTTTCCTGTTGGGTCTCCCTGGGCTGTGCAAACGAGGGGAGTGCATTCCTCGAAGGGTCTTGTTCGATAACAGAGCTAGTAAAGTGGGGGCATGTCCTGATTAAAGGGTGTTTGGGATGTGTTAGCAGTCCCAATAACTTGAGTACGTATTGCTTGCTCCCAGTTTGGTAGGCTCCTGAAGGGAGGGAAGCTGACTGGTCGTTAGAATGTCTATTTACATTTTCTGCGGCTTTAACTACCTGTTCTTTACGCAGCGTTGTAAGGGGCATTCTCTCAGCTGTTTTAAGGTTCCTAAAGTAACAGATGTTCGAGGCTTCAGGTCGTGGTTTGTGACGCTCTGTATATTCCTGAGTTCATGTAGGTCAAGGTTCTGAAGATCTTGTTTTTTTTAAAGCGTAACTGGCCATTACTTTATTTGCATTGTTCTGTGTACCTTTTTGGGACAGTATTCTCTGCTGATCCACCTGACAAGCGTGTCTTAGTGATTTGCAGATGTTTAAATAGGGGATAGACTTGATGGACTTCGTGGCTGTAGGGCTGCCTAACCTCAGGCAGCCTTGAGATTTTCTTATTAAGCTTTTTCTTATTTTGTCTTGAGATCATTGGTTCAAAGTGTGGCGACTCTGGATTCGCTGACCCACTTACCATTGTCTGTGCGATTAAGTTCTGATGGATTGTATTAGCCGTTCGACCCACGTTGTCTTTAGAACCGATTTTTCTTGTGGGTGATAACTGAACCGCCTCCTTACGCACTAAGCGAGGTTAGTCCAAATGTATAGGCTAGTGGTTCCCAACCTGTGATCCGGGGACCACTGTGGGTCCCTGACTGCTTAGAAAGTTAGCTAATAACAATAGATAAAGTGTACATAAAGAAAGGGGCTAAATATACAAATGAACATTTTAAAACATACTGTAAATGTCACGGACTTTGAAATTGGAAGCAAAAAATTAAATTAATATCCTCAGGTTGATTTGTGGGGGCAGAGCAGGTGCATTAAACAGAATATAGTATGGATGCTGTGAGGCTTGAATTTAATTTACAAAAGCTCCAACATTCCTAATAATATATATATTTTTTTACATTTTGTTTGCAAATTAAATAAAATGTGTTATCATTTGTGTATGTGCTTGATGCAATGCTTGTTTCTGTACTTTTGTGTATTGTTTTGAGGTGTAAATCATTGCTAATGTTTAAGCCTGGATCTCCGGGTTCCAGTCATAACACAGTGAGGGGTCCACGGATTCCAATAAAGATTCAGTGGGGGTCCCTGGGTTCCAGTAATGATAAAGTAGAGGTCCACAGAAGTCAAAAGGTTGGGAACCACTGGTATAGATAGATGTACGTTGCCTTTGGGGGTGTCGTCCTCCCCCTGGCAAAAATGCCTGACAGTTGGTGATGTGTCCGGTTTGCCTCAAACGAAGCCACCATGCTTGTACCTCACTCCTCGTCGTGCGGAGGCCCCGTGGGCTGCTTCAGCGAAACTCAGCTAACTGCTGTGAAGGTATTTAGGGCAAAGGCACCCTGCCTCAGCACTGTTCCCCCCGACAGTGTGCCCCTGTCCATAATGGGATGCAATGGTATAGCAAATTTTGCAGCCTTCGGCACGGGCAATAGCTGCTCCCCAGCTCGGGCACCATGTGCTGCTTCGTCCACCAGGAACCGGAAACGAAAACAGGAAGACAGGTAAATGTGGAATGGATGTAGGGCTATTTAAATTAAGTGCTATCTGGAGCTGGCGGTCATCATCTGATTTCCAGGGCATCCGCTCTTATCTCATAGCTGAAATTTAGGGGTGAAGTGACAGATACTTCAGTTCAGGAAGTGTTAGGCTGTGGGGTTGTTAGGGATATAGTTTCAGCAGGGTTTTTTCAGTCTTAGTTTTATTTTCCATTGATTAAGGTATCTTTTTGACAGCACTCTAACAGACTGGTGCCAACTGCGAGGATTCCAATGGTCGACATCACGATCTCTTGATTTACATAAGCGACCCTCTACAGTCGATGCCCTGATTAATGCAAATATTGCAAATTTATGGTGAGGCCTCTAGCCTATCTGTGAAATGGACAAAGTCCACTTATTGCCCCAGTGTCCGGAGATCATTCAGAGATTAAGAAGTCAACGGGTTTCCAACGGGCCTCGAGTCATTTCAAATACTTAGGCATGCAGGTGGCAATTGATAAGAAGCAGGCATGGGATTTGAATGAAACAACTCTATCTAACCATATTACACAGGGCAGGGAGTCCACTGGTGCTTAATCAGGCAGGCAAGGGGGCTTTAATTAAGATGATCTCTCTCCCATGACTACCTAAGATCCTCCAAAACTTACCACACAAAATACCATCCACCTTTCAAACGTTACAATCGGCAATGTTAACATTTCTAGGGGCCAGCAAGCGACACTGAATTACATTTAGGAAGTGTGTTCTGCTGCTATACCATACCACAGGGGACTAGGATTACAACAAGTCCAATTATACTGCTGGGTGAGTCAGATCATGACTATAAATGACTAGTTATTCTCCTATCATGAAGATCCTATTGTGAACCATATGGTCTATTCCAATTACTTTACGGCATGCATACACACTGAGACTTCCCCCACCTACAAAGACGACCTTGTCATGTACTCAGATGAATGAAATGGGAAAGAGCCCTCACAGTCGAAATAAAATTATGGGGAGGTACATGAATTAGACATATGACAAAACTGGTTGTCTTTTTAGCATAGGACCTTATCAGTATCTCCAAGCATTGGGATATCTGGGAAGGAGCTCATATTAGACCATTGTCTCATTTGGTGGAAACATACAGTATGCAGCAAACGCAATTCTATTGATACGCCCAATTATCCCATGTGCTAGAGGCTCACTGGTAAGACCTCAACAATCTCCCAGAATACAACCCTTTAGGGGAGCAAATTACATTATCAGCCAAAGAAGATAAGGGCATCTCTAAACTCTGTCGTGCATTAGTGGCTAATACCTCCAAACCCCTGGTGACACTATGTGACAGGAGGGCACAGAAGACATTATAAAAAAAGACAGAAGCAGCGAAGAACATGCCCATATGGACATCAGGGGATTGCTTGAGAATCGTAATGGCTATTCAAATGCGCCTGACAAGTGACTACACCTATCCTACAGGGCTTTCACGGATGTGACTAACATTCAGCTGCCTTATTTGCCCAGTAAATGCGCACCTGCATGTGTCTGACTTCTTCAGTCAAACAAAATGCAAGTGGTGTATCTGACCTGTGACTCAATGTCCCCTTTCAGATGTGAGCCTAGCATGTGACTGACTTTACCCCTCTGACATTTTGTCAGCTGTGCACCTAGCACGTGACTGACTCAGCTGAAAATACTTCCCAGCTCGTGTTTATAACAGCATAAAAACGATGAGATAAAAATATAAAAAAGACAACCGAGTTTACTATTATAAATAGAGGTCTCTGAGAAAAATGGGGAAAATAAGTACAACCTGGCATCAGAAGAGTCTGATAAATTATAAAGTTTGACATGGTTTTCAACTAAAAATTCGTATTATGAAACTGCAAAGTGTATCATCAATAAACCCTCTTCTCAACCTAATGTGTGCCAGAAACTTTGGCTTCATGGGTAGACAAAAAAATAACTTTTTTCTGGTTGCACACTAGGTCTTCCATGGAAATGTACCTTGGATTTGAATAATCCACGACAGAAGTACCAGATCTGAGAATTCTTGCCATTGTAGGGAGCCATGCATACTGTTGCTGCCCTTGCATCCGACAGCTTTCCAGTAACAGTCAAGTATTTATCGAGGGCTCGGTTCTTGATTCTGACGAATACCGTAGGCTGGGAAAAAAGAAGAAAACATGCCTTAAAGCACAATGCAACTTAATTTCAACACATTAAAAAGAAAAGCATCCTCATGTATTTTCTCTTAATCAACTGTTTATTATATAATTTAAAAGAGAATGATTTAGAGTATCAGCTCTTTTTACTTACGATAACAGTTATAGGAGCTATGAGAAACACTCTGGTTTATTTCTAATATTGCATGGATATATATTTGAAAAGTGACTATGGTGCGTATTAAGAATCCCATCGGAACTGAAGACGGTGTGAAACAGAACATTTTAGGAATGGTGGGGTGACTGCAAGAAATGGAAGTCTATAATAGTTTTATTTAAATTATGTTAAACAATTTAAGCAGGTTCAAAGCTATGAGTACAGTGATCACAGTAATAAACTATGTAATATAGAAGTGCTAGCCTGGTGTATCGGCCCTCAGTAGTGTTTTCGGTGTAAGGCATGCATTTTGAAATTGCAGAATGGGTCCAATATCCTTTCTATATTACGGAATTAGCTTATACACAAATGGGGCATTACCTAATTTGTACATGAACTTCCCGCATGTCCCTGACAGCGATCTGCAAAGGGCTTACCGCCTTTGAAACTCGACCCCCAGGCCTGCAGCTGCAGCAGATGGTCAGCCCCTTTGCAAACACCCACTTTTGGGAGGAGCAGAGGTGGAAAACTACACAAAGAGAAGGGGGAGTGGCCCCACCTGGCACGCACCAGCCCTAAGGTGTTGTTTGCGAGGTGGACACTCCATTTAATTTTCCTCCATCTTAGATTAAAGGAAAATAGCCAATCAGGGATAGGGAAGTGACCCTTCCCACAGGAAGTGTTTACTAAAGTGGGTGTAGCCAACCAAAGGTAAGTGTCCCACTGGAAACTACCAGGTTCCCTCTAAAACATCCACTAAATTCAGTATTTAGCGGGCACCCCTAGACCAGTTGTTAGAAATTGGGTCTTTGGTTGGCAGTCAGGTTTTCCAAACAAGGACTCTCATTCTAGTCAGGACAAAGGAGAAACACACCTGGTTAACCCCCACTCACCCCTAGGTAGCCTGGCACGAGCAGGCAGGCAGGCTTAACTCAGAAGCAATGTGAGTCGGAAAAGTCAGCAATCCGTAGATCCCTTCCTCGCAAGGGAGGCCGTGCATCGTTTCTCCTGCGATCGGGTCGGCGATGTGTCATTTTTTTTCTCCCTAGCAAGAGAGAGCTCTAGCGTCAATTTCTGGACAGGGTACCTCGAATCAGCGCAGAGTCAGGATGACATTGATGCCCAGGGACGATGGGTGGAAAAGCTGGTTGCACGGTGTTAGAAAACCGTGCTGCATGGGGTTTGCGTCATTATCAGCAGCCACAAGTGGGTGTTACGTCGTTTCTCTAGGCGTGACGCATCCATCTCCCATCCGCGGTGCAGATGGAGCGCCTATTTCAGCCGCGAAGCCGGAGGCGAATCATTTATCAGCCACATTGCAGATGGTGCGTCGAAAGCCGGCATGGCTTTCTGTGTGTGGATTTTCAGCTCTTGTTCTGCCAACTTCATGTTTCAAGGGCCCAGGGAATGGATAGGACACCACTTGGCAGGGCAGGATTTCAGCAGAGAAAATGCTGACCTCTCCTTGGTCTCCTCAGTTAAAGCAATCTGCCAATACCCAAACGTCAAGTCAAAGGTGGTAAGGTATTTGGCAGCTTCCAACTGATCAATGAGCCCATCAGCTCAGGGGATGGGGTACGCGCCAGTCTTAGTGACTGCATTGAGAGCCCAGTAATCCATACAAAACAGCAATTCTGACGTAGCACCAGGAACAGCATCCTTTGGGACCAAGACTACTGGGCTGCCCCAATGACTACTGGAAAACGTAATTACCCTTAGGGTTAACATCTTTGATACCTAATCTTTGATGCTATCCCTGACCTTGTCAGTCACTCTGTAAACCTTCTGTTTAACAGGTAGACTGTCCCCAGTGTCCACAAGTGTGTGACCCCTGAGGTCAAAGGGAACAGGGAAGCAAACTGACCCAACACCTGGCGACAGTCCCTCTTTTGTTGTGAGGTCAGGGAGGGGGAGAGATTCACACCCTCCACAGACCCATCCTTCTCTCTAGCAGACAGGAGGTCAGGACGAGGTTCACTCTCTTCCTCGACCCCATCATCTGTTTCTAGGAGCATTGTAAATTCAGATCGCTCAAAGTGTGGCTTGAGGCGGATCACATGCAGGTCCCTCAGGGGGTTCCTGGGAGTCCACAAGTTCATCAGGTAGGTGACTTCACTCTTGCGCTCCACCAACTCAGATGGCCCAGTCCACTTGTCCTGGAGCACTGTAGGCTCCACTGGCTCCATCACCCACACTTTTTGCCCAGGTTGAAACTCGACCAGAGTGGCATTCTGGTCATACCAGCATTTCATGTATTCCTGGCTTGCTTCTAGGTTCTCTTGTGCAAGAGCCCTGAAGCGGGCAGTCTAGTTCCTAAAATCCAGCATGTAACTGAATACATCCTGGGTGGTTTACTAAGGGCTTTCCCCAAGCCCTCCTTTACCCGACTCAAAGGTCCCCTGACAGGGTGCCATACAGTAGCTCAAAAGGACTAAATCGAAGCCCGAGTGAGGCAACTCTCTGTAGGAGAACAGGAGGCATGGCAAGAGGACATCCCACTTATGCCTCAAGGGCTCTGACAGGCCCATGATCATGCCTATCAAAGTGCGGTGGAACATTTCAGCCAGACCAATGCTTTAGGGGTGGTAAGGAGTAGTGAACTTATACACACTCCTTCCACAGAGACTTCATATAAGTAGATATGAAGTTGGTACCCCTATCAGATACCACTTCCTTGGGGAACCGCATGCAGGTAAAAACCCCCATCAAAGCATGTCCCACCACAGGGGAGGTGACTGACCTCAGTGGAATGGCTTTTGGGTACTGGGTAGCATGGTCCACAGAGACCAAGATAAACCTGTTGCCCATGGCTGTCTTGGGATCCAGAGGCCCCACAATGTCTATACCAACCCTTTCAAAGGGGGTACTAACCACAGATAAGGTTGGAGGGGAGCCTTGCATTCTCCCCGCTCTTGCCTGACAAGTTTGGCAAGACCTACAGTAGGCATCTGAGTGCCTGCACATTTGGGGCCAGTAAAAGTGGGTGACAAGCCTGCCAAAGGTTATACCTTGCCTCAAATGTCTAGCTAAAGGCACATCATGAGCCAACCCCAGTAGGAAGGCTCGGTACCACCAGCACACCGGCTGACCCACGCTCAGCAACCTTAGGCTCACTATACAGGAGGCCGTCCTCCCCATAGAGGCCGTCCTCCCCAGGATCCTGAATCCTTGCCAGCTGCCTGGCTTGCAGCCTGTTGCCGCAAACCCTCCGGAGTAGGGCATAATCTCTGAGCCTCACAGAATACCTCCCAGTTGGGCTCCCCTTCCTGCTGCCTCTGTGACAGCTCAGGAACCTCCCCCAGCTCAGCCACCTGTTCCCCTCTAGGCTCTGGAGGTGGTCACCCTCAGGTTCAGCCTCCTTCCAGACAGGGGGAACTTCTGGTGCTGGTTTCCCGTGCCCCACGCACTCTCTCCTCCTGGCAGACCTCTGGGCCACTGTTTCAGGCTCCAGGGGCTTCTGCCCACCCTGACGGTATGCCATTGAGCGGGTAGAGACACACACACACACTCAGGCAGACCCAACATCTCCAAGTGTGACCTGTGTTCCACCTCCTTCCAAGGGGAATCTTCCAGGTCATTGCCAAGCAAACAATCTAGAGGCATGGTTGGACTCACAGCTACTTCCAAGGAACCTGAGACCCCCCCCCCAAATTCAAAGGGAACCTGTGCCACTCTGCACAGGCACTCTGAGGTGTCCACTGCAACTACATGGTGAAGTACACAGGGATCTATCTGCTCTACAGACACCAGGTGATTCCTCACTGTAGTCACACTGGCTTCTGTCTCTCTCCGAGTCTCCACCCTCTGTCCATTGATAGTCACCTACTGCCAGTACTTCTTAGTGTTTTCAGGCACAAGTGTTCTCTGGACCATCTCACTGTCCCCTAGTGAGACAAGAACATTTCAGCTGGCTCCCACCCACCTGGAACCAACTCCTCCCCAAGAGCTATACTGGCCAAACCCTGTTACTGAGCACCAGTGGGTGCCTGTGTCCCCTTGGGACATTAAGGATCCCCTCTCATATGACCCACCTGGTCACATGCATAACATTTGCGGGGACCCCCCTCCACAGATTTCCCTTTGGAGAACCATGGCTTCTTCTCACTGGGCGGCTGGGAATCCTTACCCTGAGAACTAGGTTGGGGCCCTTTAGAGAACTCCCCCTGTTTATCCTTACCCCTCCTTCTTCTTAGAGGGACCCTGCCCACCCTTGTCATGGTCTCCCCCATACCTCTTCTGGACCCTGGTGCTCTCCCAACGGTCCGCTTCATGCACAAGCTTCCTGGACTCAGTCAGCTTTCTGTCAATCAGGTGCTGGCACAGCTTTGGAAAACAAAGACTGTAAAGGTGCTCCCAAGCAATTAAATTGAAAAGCCCCTTATACGTTGTTACCTTACTGCCCTTCACTCAGCTATCCAGTGACCTGCAAAAGGAATCTACATACTCCAACCAAGTTTGAAACTCTTTCTTTTCTGGGACCTAAACTTATCCTTATACTGCTCAGGGGTCAGACCATAGGTTGTGAGTAGGGCGCTCTTCATTATGGTGTAGGTGAGTCCCTGAGGATCCCCCAAGGATGTCAGAGTGTCCCTCCCCTCTACCTGAAAAAACTTCCACAGACCCACCCCCCCTCCCTAATGTGCCTCAGGGACCAGGTTCATATAGAGAGCAGACTCATACCCCTTGAACCACAAGTATATGTCATCCTCCCTCTTACAGTCTTTCACTAAGTCTTTAGGAATGTGTACCCTTCTGTTAGGCTGCACTGAGGTATTGCTGTTACCATCTCTACTGGACAGGTTCCTCTGATCCAGCTCCCTCAAACTGAGCTCAAGAGCCAGCAGTGACTTTTTCTCTTCAATGGCCAGCCTCCTTCCTTCCATCTCCTTTTTGAGCCTCTCCAATTACATTTTGTGACTTCTCTTTGCCTGTCTGTCCTGTAACTCATCAGGAGTCCGACCCTTGGATGACACATTGCTACCTGCCCTGGAGAACCTCCCCCCAGGCATAACAGGTACATCCACTACACCAATGGATATACCGTGCACTTACCCATCCTCACCCTCATCCTCCTCCTCTGTGTGCCCCCAGCCTCCTTCGCTGTCACCCAGGCCCTTAGTGCCTTTTTGCAGCTCCTCGTTCCTGGTGGAGCTCTTAATGGGACAGGCAATACCCTTACAGAACTGTTGCAATTGAGCAACTGTGCAACTTTCCGTTTCCCTAACTCAAAAACATCTCCAGCTGGTGCATCTCCAGATTAAGACATGATGGCAAATCAAAAGTGCAAAGTTCCAAGATAGAAAGAGTTCCCAATGAGAAGTTCAAGATTCAAATAAAAAGATCACCAAAAATTTGGAAGCATGAAAAAAAGTCCAAAGATAGCAAAAGTAAAAACAAGTAGTATGTGGTGACATAGTGGGCTGCACTGAAAACAGTAGTGTACACTTAAGCACTGTATAACAAGTACAAATACATGTCCAATCCTCACCACTGATCACCAGTGTCAGAAATGGGGTCTTTGATTGGCAGTCAGGTTACCCCCTGTCCAAGCTCACTCTAGTCAGGGCAAAGGAGAAACACACCTGGTTAACCCCCACTCGCCCCCTTGGTAGCTTGGCATGAGCAGGCAGGCTTAACTCAGAAGCAATGTTGAAGTATTTATTCCAACACACACAGCAATACAGTGAAACAAAATAAAATGGACAACACACCAGTTTAGAAAAATAGGCAATATTTATCTAAATCAAACAAGACCTAAACAACAAAAATCCAACATACACAAGTTAAAATATGAATTTTCAAAAGAATAAGAGTCTTACTCCATAGAAATTAATGGAAACGATGATTTTGCACAAAGTACCTGGTTTGCGTAAAAAATAAAGCCACACGGGCAAGCGTGCATTGGAAAAGTCAGTGATGCATTGATTACTTCCTTGCAAGAGAGGGCGTGCATAGTTTCTTCTTCGGTCGGGTCTGTGATGCATCAATTTCCTGACAGGGCACATCGAATCTGTGCAGAGTCAGGATGACTTTGACACGCAGGGACGATGCAAGAAAATCTGTTTGCAATGTGTTAGAAAACCATGCTGTGTGGGGTTTGCGTTATCAGCAGCTGCAAGCTGGTATTGCGTGTTGTTTCTCCAGCTGCAATGCGTCGATCTCCCAGCCCCGACTACGTTCTGTGTGTGGATTTTCAACTCTTGTTCTGCCAACTTTACCATTCAAGGGCCCAGGGACTGGAAAGGACACCACTTGGTAGGGCAGGAGTCTCAGCAGAGAGTCCAGGTGCTGGTAGAGGAAGTCTTTGATGGCCTTGAGACTTCAAAACAGGAGGCAAGCTCAATTCAAGCCCTTGGGGATTCTTCTCAAGCAAGAAAGCACAACAAAGTCCAGTTTTTGTGCCCTTTCACAGGCAGAAGCAGAAACTGCAGGATAGACCAACAAAGCACAGTCACAGGCAGGGGCAGCACTTTTCCTCAGCTCTTCGGCTCTTCTCCTTGACAGAGGCTCCTCTTCAATCATCCAGAAGTGATCTAAAAGTCTGGGGTTTTGGGTCCACTACCCCTTTCTGTCTTTGAATTAGGCAAACGTCTAAGGAAAGTCTCTGTTGTTCACAAGATCCTGCCTTGCCCAGGCCAGGCCCCACACACACACCAGGGGGTTGCTCAAAGCAGCATCAGGATTAGCTGGGAGCGCCCAGGTAGGGTGCTACCAGGCAGACTGGGAGCCTGTGCAGTCTCTCTCCATCCAAGCAACTGTGTTGCTGGGCTGGAGAGATCCCACTGCGCATGTGTGTTTGGCAGTACCGAGACGGCCGGCCAAACAAGCATGCGCTCTGAAGGGGAGTGCTGAGCACTCCCCTTCACACTCGTCACCCCCATGGCCCCGCCCCTTTACAAGGAAACAATAACAAACATTGCAAACACTTTTAGCAGCTGCCACTGCTGGCGGAAAGGGCGACGTTCCTCCGCCCTAATGGAGGAGCCGTCCCTGCATATACTTCGCGTGCTGTGCCTTTTCTGAGAAGGAAACTTCACTGGAGCTTGAACTGTCGCTGCATTTGGTCTACCTCAGGGCTACCTTGAGTATTTTTGGGGCTCTAGGCAAGACATATTTTGTGGCCCGTTTGTAACAACTTTTAATTTCGGATCTAAGTTTCTTTTGGCTAGCAAGAAACATTTCACATGGAATTCAGTGTCTAACCATCCTAAACCTCCCACTATAGGATGGCACAGTAAACGTGAATGGGTAAATGTTTAGTGAATTAGAGGAAAATAATAAACAAAGACGTGCACTCAGCGCATCATTTGTAGCTTTTACTAGGAAAGATCAGTAGGTACAAACACATCCCTTTCTTAAATGGAATTCTTGCTGCAACAGGAAAATTCAAAGCGCTGCTCCAAGGATTTTCAGGATTCCATTGAGTGACGAGAAAATGCTGCAGATAATTCCCTTACCATGCCTTGTTCCTCATTTTGTCTCTCTTGTCTAAGTGTATATGTCTTTAGGTAGACAATGGCCACTAGATGTGCTGAGTGAAATGGGAGTGGGCAAGCTAGAGAAGGATCAGAAAGGTAATTGCATCATACAGTGAAAGAGGTGAAGCAGAATTACAAGGGAGATAGAGGTAAGGTAGAAAGACTGATGAGGGAGGGAGAAGCGTACTGTGAAGAGGAAAACTTGAGGTATCTGAAAGAAAGATACAGAGAGGTAGAAAGTGGAGGAGGTGGGTAGAGAAAATAGGTAGAGAAAGATAAGGATTCAGAGTAAAATTAAGGGAATTTTATTCAGTGAGAAAGAAATGCAGAGGGAGGTGGAGGGGCATGTGAGCGAGAGCCAAGATAGAAAGAAAGGTGAATTAAAGCGACACAGAGGTAGACAAGTAGAGAAGTGAGGTAAGTGAGGGAAAAAGAGATGCAAGGTAGAAAGAGTGGTGCATTAAAGAGAAGGGCAAAACCAAAATTGAGGTACAGAAAGACTGGTCAGGTAAAGTGAGGAGTGACATGAATTTAGACAATGGTTCCTTCTGGCTGTGTATACCAAATGGTAAGGAAAGGAAATCTGAAGAAAAGTTGTAAAGGATTTTTCAAGCTACTATTGAAATGAGTTTGGAAGGTATAAGAACCTCTTCAGGAAACCTCTGGGTAGGCAGAGGCTACAAATGTGGTGGTATATATACCTTGTGAACCGGGGATTCACACTGCAGTACCGATGTAGCAAAGAAACAGTCTCATCATGACCCCTCAAAACGTGCTTACTAGAATGACTAAAAAATGTAAGATAACCACAATACTTTGCCCTATATATTGCAAGGTCAATCGGCCCATACACCTCTCAACAATCTAACTTAATATAATAACATACCTTCCTTCTAAATCCCTCCCTCCTGTCCGTCTGCGTGCCTTGAGCGGTCCAAACATCAGGAATAGTATGATTATAACATGTGAAAGTGGTCCCAGTTAGTCTTGTGTGTATTTTCCATCTCCAGTATATTACCAACTCACCTGTGCCCATATTTGTAATGTCAGTGGTGAATTGCTTACTCACAGTTTATACCCTACATCTAGGAGGTAGGTAACTCTTCCCCAGGGATGTGGGGGGGTCCGGGCTCTGTAATGCATCTATCAATGTCTCCCAGGCCCTAGCTCCTTCAAGCTATTCTTAACCTAATTTGGCTTCTCAAAGCTTCTCTCAAAGCTTCATCTCATCCTCATAGCTCACCCACCTTAATAATCCCCATCTCCACGTTGCCACCAGGGGTCCCCTTGGATCTTTCCACTTGGCAATAATAAATGCCAGATCCAAGAACTAGCTTATGATTTTAGTTTTAGCAGGATGCGGGAACCAGCTTAACAGACAGGACCCGGGGAAGTACATGGGATATCCCGCTCCATGACCATGGTGGTGAGGCCTATTATCACTGCTGAGTCAGAGTTAGCACTACTACGGCTGCAAACTGGGCCAAGTGCAACTCTATCTGCACTTAACTCTCTGTAGTAGTGTAAGCGAGCAGTCACAGGTTTCCCAGGGAAGTTATTGTGGGAGTACTAAGGCTCTAGAATCAATACCACCCCCAGCAGCGCATCTCGATCAATGTCCAGCCCTGTGCTTCTGTTTGTAGAAAAGACAACCACTTTATTACATAAAAAACAGAGAATTCCACTACAGATTCAATCATGTACTAGTACTAGATTCACAGGTGTGAGTCTGTGTGCTCTCTGAGGCCTGTCCTGTTTTTGCCTTCATCTATTTCTAGTGGGTCCCTCCCCTGGCCCTAGTCCTACACGTCACAAGTTCAGGTCACCATCTCAAGGTACGGCATGTTGAAGATAGCACCTGGTGTCCACAACCATGAAGACTGTTATTTGTAGGCATATGGCCAGGGTGACCAAGAGGAATGCAGTAAGTATTCATTGGAGAACCAGAGCGACCTGCGTCATGAGTCAAGTACTCACTTGAGTACCGGAGCATACTGTGATCTGCTGCTGCCACCTGGAAGATGACCACTGACAGAAACCCAATTCCCAGCTCTTGCCATAGCCCCCTTTGAACAATATGCTATGCGGCTGGCTGCCGCACAGCCCCCAAGAGGATTGCCGTCTGCTACCTGGATGCTCCTGCCTTCTGCTGGGACACCGGCTAATCACCCGGAGCTGGTGTGAAGAGGACCGCTGGGACCCATGGACGGTGGGGGGTACCGTGGGTCTCCCGGGCCATAGTGAAGACGCCGGAGCCGGGTAGAGGAGGCAGGTTGGGACGTGCTAGCCCCTCTCCCCTTTCCTTGCCCTCCACCCCCCCCCCTCCCCCCCTCACCGAAACAAGCGAAAGCAGTCCGACTGTGGCCACTGATCTTGAAAGTGAAAGTGAAGAGAGGGGTGCTGCAGTAACACCAGATGCCCCCCCAGGGAACGCTGACAGAGACGGAGGGCCCCGCCTTGCAGCTCAGCCAAGAGTGTGTGAAGCATGGAGGGGTGAGTGGAGCACCCCCTAAAGAATCCATGGTTGGTGTAGGGCGGGGGGAAGGCCCAGGACAATACACAGTAGGGGGCCTCTCGGATACTTCCTCGGTCTCCCACACTGGGTGGCAAAATAATCCTTTTTCTTGACCACACCCCTCTCTGAGAGGCGAGACCCCGCAAGCCTGACTGGGGTTGACCACGGGCCATCAGCGGCAATACCCTTGGGCCAGCAGATCCCCCAGGGTCAACAATATACATTCTGGAGGCATGACGAGGGACAGAGAGCAACGCCCCACTCGCCAGGGGAAACTTGACAAGTACGCAAAGGTGGTGCCCTCCAATGTAGGAGACGACAGCCATTCGCCGGTGCAGACAATACCGGACAGTGCCGCACTGCTGCAGTCCTCCCGGGCCTTCTTGGAGGGTTTAATTGGTGAACTCAGAGCGGAGGTCTCGCTACTTCACCAAGATCTCAGAAATGTGGCCGAAAGAGTGATGAACCCTGGGACGAGAATCTCAGACTTGGAGGACATGGTCCTCACACTCATGGAAGAAGCCATGGAAGCTCGAGCAACCACTAAAGACATACTGTGGCGTCTCGAGGATGCAGAGAACAGGGCGAGAAGAAATGACCTGTGATTTGTGGCTTCCCTGAGGGGGTGGAGGGCCAGAATGCATGCACATTTCTGGGAGACTGGCTTATGCAAATATTCTCGAAGGAGAGGCTATCTTCCTGCCTTGTGATAGAACAAGTTCATAGAGCCCTGACCAACAAACCACTACCCGGGGGCCCCACCAAGACCTATGATAGAGCCGATCCTGAATTATCAAGACAGAGACTACATTTTAGCTGAAGCCCAGAGAATTAAAGAAGTGCGACACAGGAACTCGCTGAATCAGCTTTTCTCTGACTACATTAGGGAGGTTCAGTGGCGAACTTCGACTAAATTAAGGCCAAACTGCATTCTCTCCATCTGCAGCGCATGCTTCTCTTCCCGGCCAAGTTGAAAGTGTTATTTCAGGGGAAGGCTCACTTCTTCCAGACACTGGAGATGTGGGGATGGCTTGAAGAAAGAACCCAGATGGCCGGGGAGATGGCTAAGAGTGCAGCGCCCCGACCGTTTTGGGGGAGCAGGCTGAGCCCAGTGCCACAATGAGAATCCTCAAGTAGAGAGCCACGCCTGTCCTGGCGACGTTTGCTCTCCAGACACCAGAAATCCAGAGCTGCACATATCCTGATGCCACCTTCGGACTCGGATGGAGACACTATGGTAGCGGCAAAGAAAAATAAAGAGGCTCCGTGAAAAGCACAAACTGAAGATGATTTGACTGGGATCAAGGACAGGGGAGACCTAGTCCCACAACACCCCTTGGCGTCAGCCATAGTTCATTTGGAGGAGGGGGAAGAGGTGCCTGACATCCCATCACCTGCAGATGGCGTTGAGCAACCCGAAGGGCTGCTCCCGTCTGCCATTTGATTTTGTCTTCCGGGGAAATGGGATGACCAAAGGCCTCTCCCTCCCCCCCCCGCAACAGTAGCTGCAGCTGAAATGACCAAATCTGCCCACATACCATCACCACCGTGCTTTAAGAGCTGGCCAGTTGTTGTGTTGGGTTGCACAGTGCAAGTAGACACACTGCGAAGTTACAGTTGATAGGGTGGGATGGGATTACAGACCTCCACATCCTCTCTGTGGAACAGTTTGTTGAATGGGGACCATTTTCAACAAAGGAAATGTGGGAGGTGAGGTGGGGGACACAGGAAGTCTTGTGTTTAATGGTCATAACAACTTGTTTGAAATGGAGACAGCACTTAGTAGGCAAACACAGCACTTTAGCACCAGACTGCAACAGATTCCCACTGTCAAGGTAGGGTCTGTTTGGCTCCTAGTAAAATTGAAGCATTGTTCTAATGGGGAAAAATGATAAGTACACTTTGTTGTCTTGGAATGTCAACAGCCTGGGTTGCAAAATTAAGGGGGCTAGTAATGACCTATATTAAAACGAGTAGACCTGATATAGTCCTTCTTCAGGAGACCCACCTTAAGGGACCCCATTGTCACTTCTTAGGTAGAGGCCTATACACTGTCATTGCACACACAGGATTCACCACAGGGTCTAGAGGGGTGGCACTCCTGATTAAAAAGTCCCCACCATTCCGGACCACTAAAATATGGAGAGAACCCGCAGGCACATTTGTGGCAGCACAGGGGTACTGGGGTAGACAGGAGATGAAGCTGGTGAACGTCTATGCCCCACCCACACTCCAACAACAGACATATGTAAATCTTGCTGAGGTCCTTTTGGAGTCAAATGCTCCACTTCATCTTATAGGGGGGACTTCAATTATGTCATCTGTCCCGGTATGGATAGGTCGCAGCATACAACATCTCCCTCGCGGGGAACTCCTCTGGCTGACATGGTGTCTTCTTTGGTCCTGACCGATCTATGGTGTTGTCAGCATCCAGGGGCCAAGCGCTTTTCCTATTTTTTGGGGGCACACAGAGTTTTTTCCATATTGGATTATATTTTGGCACCAGTGGGAGAGGTGGCGATGGTGGAAGAGGGAGAATATTTAGCAAGAGGGCTGGTGGATCATTCACTCCTGTGGCTGACAATTGGGATTCAGGTGTTGAATAGCAGGAACTGTGGAGGCTGAGTGCAGGGGCTCACAAGGGTACAGAAATGGCAAATGAATTGAGAGAAGGGACCGAGCTGTATTTTAAGGAAACCAAGGGCTCTGTGACCTCAGCAAATACACTTTGTGAAGCCTATAAACCAGTCTTCCAGGATAGAGCTCAAAACATTATTGCCCAGAAACATATAAGTGAACTGGAGGACATAAATTCAATAGAGAGTCTATTGATGGAATTAGAGCGGAACCCTGGTACCGTGACTGATAACCACACCCGGCGCAAACTGTTGATCGTACAGAAGGAATACAAGGCAATCGTGCAGTGTGAGGTGAGGAAACTAGGTCTAACCCTACAACACCGAACTCCTTGCCTGGCTAGTGTGCTGAGAGAGAGAAGCGGGAGATAGTGGGGGACGATGGGACTGTACATAACACTGACCCAGAGACTGCTAAGGCATTTGTGCAATACTATGAGCATCTTTACAGCAGACACACAAACCTGAGCTCGTCCCGCTTTAGGAATTACCTAGCGCAGATCCCCCTGCAGTGCTTGACCGCAGAGGATAGAACACCATAGATCTAGATATAGAGCCTGAAGAAATTAAGACAGCTATTACTGCAATGTCCGCAGGGAAGACCCCCGGACCCAAAGGCCTCCTGAGTGACCTCTTTAAGGGAAACTCAGGCATTCTCACCCCCTATCTCCTGCAGTTATCTTGTGAAGCCAAAGAAGTGGGTGAGCGCCTACAAGACTTGTGGAGGGCCATGGTAGTGGTGATTCCTAAAGGAGGGGAACCCCCGGACGAATGCAATTCTTACCAACCCATTTCATTTCTGAATGGGGAAGTGAAAATCCCTGTCAAGATGCTGGCCACACGGCTTGCTACAGTCATACACTCATTGATCCACCCTGATCAAACCGGCTTCATGCCCAAGAGGTCCACGAGATTCAATCTGTTCTGTATTCACACTTGGATCAACACCGTTAAGGACTGTGAGGACCCTCACTTATTGTTAAGCCACAATGCTCAGAAAGCTTTTGATGCAGTTCATTGGCTGTTCACGACACTGGGTTGGAGAAGCTTGGGTTTGGCTGAAGATTTCGAGCATGGGTTAAGCTACTGTATACCAACCCAATGGCAGTTGTTCAGTTCAACGATCATCAATCAGATGAGTTCTCCATAAAAAGAGGCAGGCGTCAGGGCTGCCCTCTTTCGACACTGTTGTTCCCCTTGAAAATCAAGCCCCTCACCAGTATTATCCGGTCACGTACAGATTTCCTAGGTTTTCGAGTGGACGAGGGGGAGAAAGAATCTGAAAAGATTTTGCTATATGCGAACAATGTCCTTCGTTACATCACCAGCCCGATAGCGACGTTGCCCCAGATCTGGGAGACACTTGAAGAATATGGGACCTATTCGGGCTATAGTATCAACTGGTCCAAATCGGCACTTTTCCGGATAGGGGGCCGCAGTCTATGTATTGTACTACCGGCTAACTTACACATAGATGAAGTTGGCTTTAAATATTTGGGGATCTACATTACGACAGACCCCACTACAAGAAGAGAGCAAAATCTAACAGCAGTCATCTCTGAGCTCCACAAGGACATGGAGTGATGGGGTAAACTCCCCCTAACGTTGCCTGGGACGGCAGCCCTGTTTAAAATGATCTCTCTTCCTAAATTACTGTATGCCTTCCAACACACCTACGTGAAATGGCCCGATGACTCCTTTGCCAAAGTAGATCAGGAGGTTGCCACATTCCTTTGGGACGGGAAACTTTCCAGGATCTCACTGCAGACATTCCTGCGAAACTCATAAAACAGGGAAATAGCTCTACCGGACCTAAGGGCATATTATTGGGCAACTCACTTGATAGCAATAAATGACTGGGAAAATACTCCAGGGGACCACTCTACATATCTGCTTGAGAGAAGTCAATTAATGCATAAATCTCACCTGCACTACCAATACAGGGACAGGGGCACGGAAGCCCTCTTGCTACCCATACACCTTACGATAGAGGCTTGGCACAAGGCTGGACGCAAAATAGGCTGCCACGCTACACTTACCAGGGAAACTCCATTATGGGAGGGATCCTACTTGAGGGAACTGGGGAGTTTACAGGACTTTCGGGGATGGGCAACCATTGGTATTTCCAAGTTGGGCCACCTCAAAAATGAGGATGCACTAAAGACTTTCTCTGACCTACAGGAGGAATACTCTCTTTACCGATCTCAATACTATTGATACATCCAATCAGTGGACGCTTGGCAAGGCGAAAACTTAGATGTATCGGGCCTTCCTGATTACACCCCATTAGAGGGCCGTCTCCTTATGGGTCAACTGGAAGAGGAAGCCATCTCCTGGATATACAAAACCTTAAACAACAACATGCCAGATACACTCAGAGGGCTCAGGAGCTGATGGGAGGGACACCTGGGGCCAATGGGCGATACTGACTGGGAGACCGCCCTAATGCACCCCCGCACAGTGGCCATACGAATGCGACTAAGACTCATTCAGTTTAAAATCCTGCACAGGATTTATTATGATAGGGTGAGACTGCACATGATGGGAAGGTCCCCCAACCCTGACATGCCTCGGCTGTGGGTCCTCTGAGGCACGTTCATGCATTCTCTGTGGAAATGTCCAAGTATAAAGAAATATTGGGCAAATATTATATATGTAATGAGGGAAGTGCTTGAAACACAGATACCAACGGAACCCGGCTACATACTACTCAGTATCCACACAAATGTAGATCTGCCCCACGCCAAACTTCTTTTCAGTCACCTGGGACTGGTGGTGGTAAAGCGAGATGGGCATTGGGGCTCTCCTGAGCCCTCCCAGACTACAGATTGGAGGCAAGGAATGGATCTGTATGTGATGGTTGAGAGAGTGATTTATAGAGCCCGTGGATGCCCCCAAAAATTTAATAAGGTATGAGGTGCATGGATGTCGTACCATGAACCGCAGGACATGTTAACCCACTCGCATGTTGATAACTACACCTAAATGTAGACATGCAACATTATTTATGGTCATCACTTGTATTTGATTGTACTTGATTCATTGATAGCAAGTGGGGAGTACAAGGTCATTGTAGTTTGCATGGTAACTGTTGGCATGCTCACTCTTATTATTGGTGGTGGTGTCACCCATTTTGTTCTAGTTCAAAATATTGGCCACTGTCCAATGTCCATGCCATATTGCAATTGTCATAATGCCGTCAACACTGCTAATTGTGGAGCTTATGGATTTGTGTCTGCTGTCCCACTGCAACGGGGGAAGAGCTGCAATATACTGATGTTTTGCGCTATGCTTTTGTCACCATTGGTATGGTTTTGCACTGAAAAATAATAAATACACTAAAAAAAACAAAAACAAAAACATTCTGATCACCCCTAGGTAGCTTTCTGTCAGTACGACACCAGCCCTTGGCTGCTTAGTAGTCACTGAGTACTTGGTAGAAGAGACCAGAACAACAATGGGTCTTGAACTCCTATCTTTATACTAATTTCTCAGATAGATGAAGGATATGTACTCTACGTCTATTTTCTTGGAACAGGTTCGAGTCAGCTCTGTTTCAGGAGTCCTGGACAGGCCACTTTCCAGGCCTGTACTTTGTCTGCAACGATGCTCTGCCAAGTAGGACAATCTCCAGTTGGGATGCCTGCTATAAAAGTGCAAAATATGAGAGCAGGCTGCACATAGCAACATATGACCCCCGTTCACCCCCCCCCCCCACATACAAAGATCAGGAAGAGAAACTAGAATCTGTGCACCTTCAACGGACACCTTCCCCTAGCAGATGCTGCAGGCCTTGCCCCTTCCCCCTGCCATCTACGTAAGGACAGCTGCAGTCAAAGTGATTTAGATCCCCACCTTCCAGGCCTGTACTATGTCAGCAAGGATGCCTCTGCCAAGCAGGACAGTCTACAGGGATGCCTACTACAAAAGTACAAAAGGTAGGGCAGGCTGCGCACAGCTACATACAACCCCTCCTCACAAAGATAAGGAGGAGAGACAAGAATATGTGCCCCTTCAAAGGACACCTTTCTGTAACAACAGATGCAGCAGGCTTTACCTTGTACCTCCTGTGGTCTACCTAATGGCAGCTGCAGTCAAAGTCATTTAGAGCCCTAAGTATCAGGAAGGGCACCATCTTCTAAGGAAAGCCTGTCTCCTCTTTCCTCACCATAGCATTTGGTCCCACCTTCCTCCTATTTAGAGAAATACCAGAAATAGACCTGCAGAATGGAGAAAGCAACAATCTTGTACTCTGGTCCAGGCTGTGGGCTTCCAAAAACTCCTAATTTTAGTCACACACCACCACACACACACACACACTGAACCTTTTAGATGCATGGGCCAGTAGACCTGCATTTATGTCTCACAGGTAAAAATGCATGTCACTATAATTCATTAATACGATATGCTGCCACCACCGTGCTCCAATCCTGGAACCTACAATAGGGACAGTAGTCCTGTCACTAGAAGGATACGCTTGGTGTACCCCTTCCAGTTCAGTACTGTGTCCAGAACCTATCCTTGCCATTGAAGCAGGCCCACACCAATGCACATGTATGGGATTAGTATGTGGCATGACAAAAAATAAAAAAAGAAACAGGATCACAGGTGTACAGTTTGAGCATGCAGGGCTTCAGATACAACTGTTCATCATGCAGGGGACAAGCCAGTCCCAATAACTGACTATCTGAAAATAGTAGGCAAGCATATTGGTGAAGAATACTAAAGTGCAAATCTTTATATTGAATTATAAATAGAGTGGAAAGAAAAAAGCAGAACACATAAATCTTTAAATATACCAATTAGTATAAATCCAACACCTATTAAAAATGAGATGGTGCATTGCTAAATTGAGTGACGGAAGTGAAGGCAAATATAAAAGCACTCAGTCAGTCAGTCAGTCACAAAACTTTATTCGGCAAATGCCATAAAAGTACAGACAAAAACACAAATACCACACAATAATTACGTTACAGTAAATAGATAGAAGAATAAAATAGTACCATATCTAAAACATTACGTAAACATCCGGTCTAAAATCTCATAAAAGAAACAAATAAAACTCATAACATAAGAAAAATCACAATAACAGAATACAAAGATTAACTTACAATATTAAACTATACATACATATACATTTAAAATGAAATGAGCCTTTTCCTAATGCTTAAGGAAGCTGTAACAAAATCTAATACAAAATGACAAATTTGTCTATCTGGCAATCTCTGAAAATATATTAAAGCTTCCTTGTAATGGATGGGTCTAACAGAACGTAAAGTGGGTAAAATGCAAACCCCTCTAGGAGCAGCATAAAAAGGGCAAAAGAGAAAAAAGTGCAAAGTACTCTGGGTTGATCTAGAATCACAGGGACAAAGAGGTAAATCCCTTTTCCAAAAACATGGTTCAGGAAACGCTACTTTAAAATGAATTAAATTAAGTCTAAAAAGTGTTAAAAAAGAAAGTATCTTAAAACTGGAAAACCAGGTCAGATAAGGTTCAAGGCATGGGGCTGTCACAACCTGAGAATAGGAATCAAAGGATTTTAATTTCAGAGAACTGTAAAATCTCAGGTCTGATATGTACTCGGAGTAAGTAGCCTTCAGAACGGACCTAGAATTTATAGTTAATAGGTGAGGTTCATCAAACATATATCTAAGACCTAAATTCTCAAAAGAGTTTCGTAGAAACATAAGCCAGGGGATCCTATTTGAATTTTAAAAATAAAAGCACTCAAACTGAATGATGGCTGGCACGTTCACCATAATGGCATTAAGTACATTGGGAAGTGTTCTACGTATGTACAATGTACGAAACTGTTGCCTCAACAGTCCAAAGAAATAGAATGTCGCATTTGACCCCAATTGATTTAACCAGTGTCATCATCAGGACAAAATCTAAGACAATTAAGGCTGTAGAAACGTTAGGAGGGAGAAAAAAGTAAAAAAGAGAAATAAACTGAATTAACATGCTGGCAGAGTCTCGACCAGAAAAAGCGTTACCAAAGGTAAGTACGTTGTTCTTCTGACAGAGATCTCTTACCGCAAATTCTTCAGGTGGGTCTGTAAACCGGCTTAAACCCAAAATTCCTGAAGGACCGGACGGGGAAAGTGCCCTACTCGATGGACCTAACTGTCCAGGCAGTAGCATTTCGTGAATGTGACGAAATCCCCCACGTAGAAGCCTGACAAATGTCCAGGAAAGGCATTCCATTTGCTAATGCAGCAGTGGCTGCTTTCGCTCTGGTGAAATGAGCCCACAAGCCTTCAGGAGGCTGCTCCTTAGCCAATGCTTAGCAGATTTTTATGCAGCGCACAATCCAGTGCAAGATGATCTGTTCCTGTACAAATTTGCCCTTTTCACCCCAGCGAGTGCAGTGATAAGAGCTGACCATCCAGCTGGTGTTCTTTAGTATGATCAATATAAAAAGAGAAGGCTCATTTAGGGTCCAGACAATGTAGACTCTCCACCTTCTTGGTGGGATAAGGTGGAGCAATAATGCTAGTAGTGTGCTGTTCTGGTTGACAAGGAATTGGGTCACCACTTTTGACTGGAAAGAGTCCCAGGTCAGAAGACCTAGTTTGTTAGGGTAATAGCTGGTGTAAGGAGGCTGAACAGAAATAGCTTGAAACTTGCTTACCCTCCTGGCTGACGTAATTGCCACTGAAGGCAGAAGCCACAAAGGTCAGCTGTGCATGGGTTCATGTAAGAAAAGTTAAGGCCTAACTAAGGTCCCATTGGGGCATAACATAAGGGGTAGATGGGAACCATTGCTGTACGTCATTAATAAAACGTGCCACAACAGGTGACTGAAATAAAGTAGGCTGATATGGCAACTGTAAGAAGACCGAGATATCAGACAGGAAACCTTTACCAGCACCCAGTCAAGGCCTTGATGAGTTAATGATAACATAAACAGCAGCACCTCTAGCGGTGAGGCAGTGAGTCAACTTGTTGAGAGGAGCACCAAGTCACAAACTTGTCCCAATGACAAGCATACACTGTCTATGCCAAGGGAAGCCTCACTCGCAGTATAACATCACAGATTTTGGGAGGAAGATTAAAGACATTCAGTTGTCACCACTCACTCTCTAGGCATAAAGGAGAGGAGTGTCCAGGTTTGGGTGCAAGACCCTGCCCTGTTGCTGCGACAGGAGATCCTCCCAAAGGGGCAGCCTGCTCAGAGGATGAATGCTCATGCCCAGGAGTTCTGTCTACCAAACTCTCTGTGCCCAGTCCAATGGCACCAGGATGGCTTGGGCCCAGTTGATCCCGATCTTCTTGAGAAATTGGGACAGGAGTGGTATGGCAGAAAGATGTACAGGAGTCCTGAGGTCCAGGCTAAGCAGAATATATCTCCTAACAAGCACCATTTTGGAAACTCCAACACGCAAAACTGCTGACATTAACCGTTCTCGGCGGTTGGTGAACAGATCAAGCCAAGGTTCTCCCAATTCTTGGAAAAGATTTCATGCCATCTCTGGATGCAGATGTCATGCGTGGCCATGAGGCATTGATGGCCGAGTTCATCCACCCTGGCTTTCGGAGATCATGCCAAGGTGTTGTACGACCATGAAGTTGTCCAGACATTCCAGCCATGTCCAGAGTCCCAGAGCCTCTTTGCGCAGGGCACACGACCCCACTCATCGCTGTTTGCTGCAATACCACATAGCTGTAGTGTTGTCTATAAACATCTGGACCAGCTTTACCCCAGTGGATGGGAAAAAGGTTTTTAATGCCAAGCGGATAGCCCGCAGCTTCAGAAGGTTGATATGAAGCTGCGATTCCACCACAGACCAGATTCCTCTGATCATCGCCTCTCCCAAGTGGCTGCCTCAACCAAGATGTGATGCATTGTCACCACTGTCAGCTCTGGGTCGGTAAGAGAGAGAGATCTGCTGCTGATCCAATCAAGGTTTGTCTACCACCACAGCAGATCTTTGCAGTCTCCCTCAAAATCTGGACCAGGATGGATAAATTTCCCTGGTGCTTTGCCCACTGGGACCCACTACATAGCCCACATGTGCCAGTTAGTATGTTTCATTAACAGGATGCAGGAGTCCATCAAACCCAGCAACCTCATATTAAGTCTCACTGTGCTCCAAGACTGAGGCTGAAACATCTGAGTCATAGCTTGAGTGTCCCAGACTCTCCCCTCACAAGGATAAGCAGAGAACTGCACTGTGTCCAGAAGGAGTCCTTTCAAAGAAAGCATTGAGGATGAGTCAGGTGTACCTTAGCCATGTTGACAGTAAACCTGGAGTTGGGCGCTAACAAACTGGGGGGAGCCGCCTTCAACAGCCTGTCGTCAAAGTGGGGGAAGACTGGTACCCTTGACCTCGGCAGATGTAGTGCAACCACTGCCATTACTTTTGTGATAACCAGCGGGCACTGGTGAGGCCAAGGGGGAGCACAGCAAACTGAAAATGTTTCTGGCCTA
This sequence comes from Pleurodeles waltl, assembly GCF_031143425.1. Taxonomy (NCBI): domain Eukaryota; kingdom Metazoa; phylum Chordata; class Amphibia; order Caudata; family Salamandridae; genus Pleurodeles; species Pleurodeles waltl. Next base: position 670,670,405 of record NC_090447.1, read on the forward strand.
CCGTGAACTACAGGTAACACCGGTGGGTCTGCAGCACAAGAATATGGAAATCCGCAACCTGGAGGCCCAACAGGACATCAGCAAAAGTGAGCATCTTGAATTTCTATTTCCATAAAAAGGCACTGAGCGGGTGAAGTCCTAGAATTAGCAGAAGCCACTGTCCTTTCTTGGCACCAGAAAGTATCAGGAATAACAAACATGCCCTACTTCTGATGCTGGCACTCTCTCGATGGCTCCTTTGGCCACCAGGGCCTTAACCTGCTGCCGCAGCAAGGAGAGATGGTCCACCATTCTGAAAATGGTGGCAAGGAGGGGGGGTGTTTCCAGAATAGGAAGGACATATCCCCACTGTACTAGTTGGAGCACCCACTTATCAGAGGTTATTGCTTGCCATTGTGGTGCCTGATCCTGTCTAGAACAGGATGGGAGTGCTATGTTGAGGGCACACTAAAGTGGTCGGAGGCTGTATTAGATGGAGCAGTGGACTTGACAGTAAGCTGGGTGTGGGTTCCACATCTTCTTTGAGGACTGTGTCCCTGGCCACGAAAAGTCTGGAAAGCGTGCTGGCCTGGGAGGTAAGGTTGGAATTGCAGGCATAATTGAAAGCTCTGGCTGGGGCCAAAGAAAGGGGAAACAGAGGAGTACTGTTGTCGGGAACCCAAGGAGAGGCCTAGGGATCTGGCAGTGACATGACTATTGTTAAAGCGCTTGAGAGCTGTGTCAGATCTATTGGCGAATAAGTGAGAGCCATCAATGGGCGTGTCTATCAGGGCAGATTGGACATCCACTGAAAACCTAATCGATCTCAGCCAGGTATGTAGGCGGTGTGCCACTGAAAAAGTCATGACCCTGCCTAGCGAGCAGTGGTGTCCAGTCCACACAGAATGGTGAACTTCACTGTCTCCTGACCATATAGCAATGCCTGGTTCAAGATTGCCCAGTCTTCTTCTGGGAGCATGGGCCCAGCTGCACAACTGAGTCTCACAAGGCTTGAGTGTATTGGCCAAAGAGGCATGGAGTGTTCACTGATAGCAAGGCTGGTAGAAGAAAAGATCCTCTTTCCAAAGAGGTCCAGCCATTTTGATACCATATCTGGTCAGCACTAGTTTTCGACATTGAGAGTAGTCAAGGAGGCTCAGCCTCTGAGTCAGGGAGGAGTATAGAATCCTCTTCACTGAGAGGTGTCAGCTGTACCAGAAACAGACTGGAATCAGCATAGGTGTTGGCACTGGTATCTGCATCAGTTTGGATCTGGGAGCATATCCAGGGGGGCTACCTAGCACTGGGGGAAAGACCCACTGGATGTTACCCAGCAGGGGCATCTCTTGGATCTGTGCAGCCCAAAGGGACGCCTGATGGAACAATTGGCCCAAAGATGGAGTGCATTTCACTGTGAAACTCCTTGAGCTGGGCAGGGGTCATTCTTGTTCCTGGGAACCATGGAGCAGACCTGGCCACCAGATCCATGGGTGGAGTGCATGAGTGGGGCCTAGAAGCAAGGTGCTTGCTAGGAGAAGCCAAAGTACACAGTCTTCTTCTTGTGCTTCTTCGACCTACCCAGCTTCGACGGCAAGCACTTGGAGTGGGATGAAGATCATCCACAGGATCGGCTCTGAGAATGGGCATGAGATCTCTTGGTATCAAGACTAAGAATGGTGCAGAGCCTTCTGCCACAACACAAGGAGCTTCATTGCACACTTCTGAATAGCCTTGGGATGCAGTTGATGTAGACCCGGGAGTTATGGTCTCACACTAGAGACCACAGAAATTGAATTAGGCATCAAGGGCAATAAATCTGCTGGAGACATTCCTCACCGAGTTTAAATCTCATCGGCTTCTTGGGGGATATATCCCTAGCACACTGGGAGCAAAGCTCAGAAAGAATGGACAAAAGGTTAAAAAAAATAGTGGTCAAAAAACAGCGCAGCCTGGTGGCTCCTGTATGGGCCAGCACACGCCACTTGCAATGTGGACGATGTCGGTAAGGAGATGCTCGACTACACCTACCAGCGCACAGAGATGCTACTAATTTTCTAAGGGGAGTCTGCAGTTAGAAGTCTCTATCAGAAATTCAATTACTTTGGACTGTCATGACATAACAGTTTGGAATACTGTACACACATAAACTTCTTCCCAATATACTTTACAGTATTGTGATGTGCTTGACAGCCATCACTTTATCATGCTTTTATTTGTGTTTTCACTTCTGTCATTCACTTTGAGTGCTGTGCTGCTTAATTTTTCACGTGTCACATTTTCTGTTTATACAAATTAGTATATTTGCATATTTATGTGTTATGCTTTAGCCTTTTCATCATTTATATTTCAATATAAATGTATTCACTTTAATATTCTTTGCCTATTTTTTAAAATATTGTGTGAAACATTTACTAGTAGACTGGAAAACACTTTACCTCCTTTCTTCTGATTTTATTTCCATAGCGTTAGGTCTGAACCTCCAGAAGAAACAACTGTCTGGATCCATACGCATTTGCCCGTTTTTCAAGACTACTGGTCTCACCCCTTGTTTTGTACATAAAGTGATAAGTGAAACAATGAGAAAGATAGAGAAAGAGGTTAAGGCTATGACGAGATATAAGAAGCAGAGAAAATAGAGGTGACTCAAAGTGACACACGATGTAGAGCTAAGTAGAGACAGTTGAGCAAAAGATGTATAAAGAGATGTGGCAAGGGAGGGGAGTAAGAGTGTGATTTCGAATAGCTAATCCAGTAAAGCAAGAGAGGAGGTAATGACAGAAAAAAGTAGAGGTAGAGAAAGAAGTAGCAATAAAAAAGTAAGTCAGTAAGAGATGTGTGGTAGAGCGCACAGAGATACAAAGAGATGGGGAAGTGCAGAGGGTAGGAAATGAACGATGAGGTAAATTACGAGGCTGGGTAGTGAGAGGTGGGTTAGAAAGACGATGTAGTGAGAGAAATGTGAGGTTGAGAGAGGCTTCGTAGCTGGAGGACAGATATAGGGAGGTGAGATTGAATCAGTGCAACGAGGTGTGAAGAAAGGAGTGAGGCGAAGAGGACTGGCGTACTGGGGTTTGAGACAGAGAGATGAGGCACAGTTGTAAAGATTTAGAGCTAAGCACAGACTGGTAGAAAAAAGTGAGGCTGTGAGGCAGGTAGATAGATATGATGTAAAGAGAAGTCTATTGAAAGAAAAGTGAGGTAGATCAGTGTGAGGTAGAGAACTGAGGTAAAAACTGGGTAAAGTACACAGATGTAGAGGAAGGTAAAGAGATAAGTAAAGAGGTGGGGCAAGGGTGAAAAGGTGATGCAAAATAGAGAGTGAGGCATAAGCCAAAAAGATAGGTGAGGCAGAGAAAGAGCTGTAAAGGGTGGTACAGAAAGGTGGTAGAGAGTGGTGCAAAGAGGCAACAGAAGAAGGCAGAGAAACGCATAGACCAATAACTGATGTGAAGAGAATGGCTGGGATTTACTGGTCAAGGTAGACAGAGATAGGGTGCAAGAAGATAGGGAGGAAGAAGGAGAGAGAACTTAGAGAAGGTTAATACGGCCCCCTTGGCCAAAAGAGCAATAACTTCCTCGCGGAGAAGTGCCAAATGATCTGGGCCAAATGATGGAGGCATGGCTGGAGGGGAATTCTCGAAGGGGAGGGAGTGGCCCCTTCGGCGATCTGCAAAACCCACCTGTCCGTTGTGATGGATTCCCAGTGGGGCAGGTGATGGCTTATCATGCCACCAACTGGTCTGAAGTGGGGGGGGACGAACAAGGAAAGTTTGGAAGCTGCAGCCGTGGCAGAGGTGGACTGGGCAGAGCCTGTGGGATTCCGCGTCCCCGGCCGCAAAGGGGCTGTCCAGCATGCGTGGCACGATGTCTAGGGAGGGGATGCAACAGGAAACACCTTCCGTGTCCACAAAAGGGTCAAAAGGCGGACAGGTGGGGGGTGAGGGGCAGTAGAAAGTCCAAGGGATCGAGCCTTATCCCGGGAGTCCTTGAATCTCTCCAGTGCCAAGTCTGCCTTATCTCTGAAGAGATGAGCGCCATCAAAGGGCATGTCCATGAGGGTCTGTTGGACATCCCCAGAAAAACCAGATGTTCTTAACCAGGCATGGTGTCATAATGCCACTGTCGACACAACCGATCTGATGAGAGAGTCGGTCCTGTCCAGCCCACATTTTATGGTGAACTTGACCGCATCTCTCCCGTCTGCAACAGCCTGAGAGACGATCACACAGGCCTCCTCCGGGATCTGCGGCAAAACTTGCATGGCCGTGTCCCACAAGAAGTGGGTATAATGTCCCAAAAGGTATGCGGTGTTCACCGACCGCAACGCCAGACTGGAGGAAGAAAACATCTTCTTCCCAAGATTATCCAGCCTTTTTGATTCCCTATCTGGGGGAGCAGAAGGGAATGCGCCAGATGATGAGATGCCTGAACAACCAAGCTCCCAGGTGTGGTGTGTTGGGTCAGGAATTTAGGGTCGTTTGGGGCAGGCCGATGGTGGCGAGCGATTGTTCTATTCACAGGAGCCCCTGTGCTGGGTCTGGACCAGGTACCCAAAAGGACATCAGTGAGGGCTTCATTAAATGGAAGGAGAGGTTCCAAAGCAGAGGTTGGTTCTGGGCTAAAGTACCTCCATCAGGAGATTAGTCCTAACCTCAACAGTAGGCAGCTCAAGGCCAAGGACCTCGGCTGCTCTACTGACCCCCATGGAATAAGAAGCTCCCTCCACCGTAGCAACAGTAGGAGGCAACAGCATGCCAGTGTCTGGGGAGGTATCAAGACCACTGGCATCGCCAATTCCTGATGCCCAGTCCATGTTCTGCTTATCTTGCTGGTATTCATAAGGATCCAGTGACCCCTCTAATTCTTCCTCATATTCATACCCAAAGTAAAAAGGGTCTGAATCCAACCTGGGGTGGCTAGGCCCTGTTGAGGTGTGAATCAGCATCGACTGACGTCGTTCCAGTTCGTCTGGGACTAGGATCGGGTCGGTGTCGATTGTGGATCCAACCGACCTTGGGGAAGGTCTCAATGGTGCAACCAGTGCCAACGCGGATCCGGAAGGACCCCCGGTGGCCGGACCTGGAGCTACCGGCGCGGAACCCGAATGTCCCCCTTCTAAACCAGAACCTGAAGGCACCACAAAGGGGTCGGACTGCCCAAATATGAGGCTCATGGCCTCATAAAATTCTTTTAGTTGGGCAGAGGTTGCTCCGGATCCCGGAAATTCGGGGAGGTGTGGAGTAGACCCAGAAACAGACTCTGCGGACAAAGACCTAGAGTGTAGAAGCTCTTCCTGTGTTGCCCAGGGCTGCGGACTAACCCTTGGAGTGCGACCTTATCGCTGCTGCCACTGCACGGAGATCAAAATGGGCCGCCTCCTGGGCGCACAGTGGTGTCTTGGCCTGCTGCTACATTTGACGGCCAGCCTGAATGCCATTACCTGTGATGTGCTGATGAGTGGGAGTGAGAGCTGTTCCCTATTCCAGGAGTCGCAAGGCCGTGGGTGCTTTGGCTGGGGTGCTGGCTGGATTAGTTGCAAGGCCAACTACTCAACTGCTGCAACGACGCAGAGGTTAGACATCTGGAACGGCTGACACTTGAAGGACCCACAACACTCCCCTCTAAACACTTCATACCTTAGTACTGCATAAGAGACAGCCCACAGATGCTCAGAGAGGTGGGGAGACATTGGCAGCCGCCTGGGTCACCACTGTGCGGCGCGCTGTCACCCCTGACTCCAGTTGTTAATTTTGTTAAGGACCGGACACCATTACTTGAGGCCTTGTTGACCAGGCAGTGGCACATGTACTGAAGGCCCGGAGATGCAAGGCAATGGGGCGTGATACAGCCCCCCCCCCGCTGGATAGCCAACCAAGATAGATCACTACACTGACCCTGGTGGAGCTCCGTCCAACGGGAAAGGGAGGATGAGACAGCACACACCCACCATCAAAGCCCTATTCTGGCAGCTATAGCACAACTACAGCAAGCCCTGGAGCAAAAAATGGACATGGTGTCTATAGATGTGAAACTTCTGAGGGCGGACTTAAGAAATGTTAACAAGAGGTCCCTGGAGACAAGAGTGAACAGTGGTGGAAATCACAGCAGTGCTGGAAGAGTTGTACAAGACGGTCCGCCCCCCCACACGGATAAGAATATGTATCTAGATGCTCGCATGTAGGACACAGAGGGCAGGGGGCAGAGATGTAACCTTTGGTCTGTGTGGTTCCTGGAGGATGCAGAGGCATCCTCCCCAGTGTAACTCCTAGAGGAGTAGCTCTCTGCCTCACTCCAACTGACAGAACTTTCACTGATATTCATAGTGGAGAGAGCACACAGAGCCCAGATGCCTTGGCCTCCACGGGGACGATCACCAAGGGCCATGATCGTGTGAATCTTAAGCTACTGGGACAGAGATGCCATCCTGAAATGGGCGCAGATGCAGGGTGACATGAGATTTGAGGACCAGTCTATTAGCATCTACTTGGATTATACAAGGGTTGTGCAACTCAAAAGAAGTCACCCCTCATAGTGAAGTGGAAATTGAGGCAGCTTATTATCGGTTACATACTGTTGTTCCCAGCACAACTGTGAGTTGTAAACGATGGCCAAAAGCACTTCTACAGTGGCTCACAGGAGGTGTGGGACGGGTTTGAGGGCAGTGGTACGAATGGTGGAGCTGGGATGCAGACACCGCAGGAGAGGGATACTGCCAGCAACCGCTGCCCCCTGGGACTGGAAGAGAGGCGCAGATGGTGACAGACCATTCGACCTCACGGGTGAAGGTACAGCCAGATGGCACGGTGGTGGTGGTCCCAGACACACCAGAGCCGGGCCTGGACGCAATGGCTGTTTGAAGGGGACTCAAGACCTGATTGGGGGACATGGTATTCTTTTTAATGGCTGAAATGGTCTGGCTGGGGAGGGCTCTAGTTTGAGAGTGCAGAGCCCTCCGCTCCCATCCATGGGTGACTGGTCATTTATAGGGTGTTTGCGCCGAAAACCACAAGGTGAAACATAAAAGATGGAGTGGCACACACATGCACTGTTGCTAGGCGGGGTGGCCGGCTGTCATGCGAAAACAGGTAACTGGAGGTATCTAGGCAGGGACAAACTCTCTGGACCTGACAGCAGCTAATAGGGACATGGGTGAAGCCTGGTCTTGCAAAGGGCGGTTTCTTTCTGGACGCAAGAATCATGTGACTGCCTACTATTTGAGTGCTGGATAGTTGGTTATACAGCCCCTGTTGTGCCACCTTGTAGTTAACACACTGCTGTGTTAACACCTTCAAGTTGTAGGGTAAGATGGGGAAGCACTGGTTCTTTTTATTCTGGTGTGTTTACCCAGGGGAGGGAAGAGGTGGATTTGGGATACAGGCCACACTGATGAACCCACATGTAGGAACAGGGCAGATGCTCTATAGCATACTCAAAAAATGCACTCCTATTCTTTTTAAGCGTTGGGGCAAGAAGAACAGGGGCATGCAAAAGTTACCCATAGACAAGGATTAGACACCTTACCTATTGCGACCTGGAACATAAGGAGTCTCAATGCCTACATGAAATGACATAGGGTACAGACATACCTCCGTAGACACAGCTTTGAGTAGCCATGCTACAGGAGGCACACCTTCACAGTGTAACACACAAGGAGGTGTTGGCTGACATCAAGGGCCCGGAGACAGAGAAGACACAAAAATCAAAAAGGAAATGGAGGGTCCAAATGTACTCCTTGAAGTATTCCTCCTATGCAGGAGGGCCTCTGATCCTGATGGCCCTTGGGGTGCCATTTCAGCACTGCTATGTACATGCGGACATGGAAGGCCGCTTTTTGTTCATTTATGGTCTACCGGATGGCAGAGAGGTGCATTTCCTGAACTCTTATGAACCCAACACATACAACATGGCATTATACTGGGCCATAATGGACATCTTGCTATAGCTATACCGCTCATCTGGTGAGGAAGCATTAACTGCATTCTAGATGGCAACCTTGATATATGACCCCCCTCCAGGGACGACAACAGCACTGGCTGAAATGACAACCTGACTAGGGTCTAATGGTATACTGCACGTTACATCCCACACTGAAACAGTACTCTTGTTCTCAGCCAGACACCATATGTACAGCCGGCTGGACTGCATACTGGTGAGACAGACCCACAGCCCTGCAAATCCTGTAGCGCAGTATCTGAATAGATTCCTTTCAGATCACGCCCCACTGTCAGTGGCCTATAGAGTCTATAGTGGGGACACCAGTTCCACCACTAGAAGATTTCCCATTGATGCGCTGAAGGACCCTATCTTTCACCCGGACATCAGAGTAGCCCTGGAACACTATCTGGGGCACAACTGGGGATCCACGCTTACCAGAGCGACAGAAGGGAAGGTGATGAAGGTAGTGGTGAGGGGAGAGTGCATGCCAAAAATTTATGGCATTAAGTGACAGCTGATGCATGAGTTACAACAAATAGAGGCATTAGGCAGAACTGCAGAGTGGGAGTGAACCTGACAAAACCATAATCGGAGCCACTCTTGATTCTCTGTTGGGAGATAGCAGACCTGTGGGATGCTGTACACAAGCACCCTCTCCGCAAATATACAGAGGTTGCATGCGGAGGGGGGACAGGTCAGGCAGGATGCTAGTATGGCTACTGAAGTGGGAAGCCCCACATCCCCTGATCCTCACCCTTAACAATTCAGACAGAACAAGAGTAGTGATGCAAGCAGACATAAATGTAAAGCTGTCAACATACCTGCTGAATCTATATCAGAGGTCCCCTGGTACTAATCATGGGCAGATTGCAAGTTCTCTGGCTGCAATTCCCCTGCAGACGCTTGCAGCGGTGAACAGAGTGGGGCAGGAGGCTGTGTAACACGCAAGGAGGTGTTGGCTGACATCATGGGCCTGGCAACATGGAAGACGCCCAGAAGAGATGGTTTGCTCCCTGAAGTTTAGCAGGTCTATGTGAACATCATTGTGGATCACCTACTGAAGGTGTACCCAGAGGCAGGCTTGAGCGGTAGTTTCCATGAGGGATGCCATCATAGTTGTGGTGCTGAAGCCGGACAAGGACATAGCGGAGATGACCTTGTTCAGACCCCACTACATGCTAAATGGGGATTCGAAGATACTTGCTTGCATGCTTGCCAACCGACTACTACCTAGGGTGGGGTGCTAGTGCCTGAAGACCAATGTGGGTTAATTCCCAGGCAGAACACAATGATGAACCTGTGGCGCCTCTGACACACTGTATATGCCACACGAGATGCTGATGGGGTGGGCCCTTGTGACCTTAGACACAGAGATGGCCTTTGATAGCCTTAGATGGGCATACATGTTTGAGATCCTGACCAGGATGGGTTTTAGACCACAATTTCTCAAGTGGGTGAAGCTCCTGTACAGAGAACCCATGGCGCGACTTTGTACTGGTAGGCAACACTCACCACTGTGGTCTATTGAGCGAGGCATTAGGAAGGTATACCCCCTGTTTCCACTACTTTTCGTTCTTGCAGTAGAGCCTTTAGCTGTGTGATTGCAGCACATCTTGCATCCTTGGGGTAAAGGGGAAATTGATAGATGAATGTGGTGTCCATGTACAATGACAACCCCCTGGTGTACCTGGCCCGTCCAGACTAATCGCTTCTGACAGAACTGCCCACGTTTGTGGAAGTGTCTGGCCTAAAACTAAATAGGCAGAAGATGGTGCTGTACCCATGTGTGGCCCTGAATAGTCCCTGAGAAGAGGCTCTCCCCCCGGTGGGATTCTCCTGCAAATGCAGCACATTCTGCTATCTTGGCATTTGTGTCATGACTGATGTGCCCGGGTTCCATCGGCTCAACACAGAGACAATAGTGCAGGGGGCTCCGAGCCTTTTGTAATACACTTGCCATCTCCATAATGGGGTGGGTAGTGCTGGCCAAAATGGTTCTGCAGCCCTAGTGTATCTACCTGCTCCAGAACATGCTACACCCAATTTCCTGCTTGATGTGCCTGGACCGCGACAGACCTATTATCATTATTATGGGCTGGGGGACAGCACAAGGTCCGACAGGAGGTATTACTCAGCAGAGCTTTACTAGAAGTTTACTATATGGAATCACAATAGTGAAGTGGTGTGCACCAGAGCCTGGCTGGGAGAGGCCACTCCTAAGTGGCTTGATAGAAGCAGAAGAGCTCCCTCCATGTCTCATGTGAGGCCGCAGGCAACTGGAGGGAGTGCCGGAGGTGGGGTCACAGGTTGCTGTGGTGTGGGACAGGGTGATTTGCCAGGTCTTCTGCCCACCGTTCAGCAGATCCATCCTACTTGACTGGCTACGACTGTTTGGACAAATTTCCCAAGTCATGTCACTGAGAGAATGGACTGCCGGGGGCCTGCCTCCTGTTGGGGGACCTTTACCCAGCAGAGGCACAGGATATAATCTGGGCAGTCCTCAGAGTGTCCTAGGTGAGGTGAACCATGCATTGCATTTGTGCACGTGACCTAGACATGTAGGATGTTATGGACATACTGGGAGGACGTGGCTGGGAAGCTGAAGAGGGGGATGGGGTGGACATCCAGCTTACGGTTCAGCATTACCTCCTAGGCTTGATCCCTAGACCCAAGAAATTGCAAAATTGGGTCTTCTGCTGGCTAGGCAGTGGGTGGCCAGTACTGGTCCCAGGGTGGAAAGATGGCACAGAGAGAATGCAGGAGTGGGCGCTAGCAGAAGAGATCTGCCTCAAGCAGCTCAACATGGATGAAGGTGTGGAGGAAGACCTCAGGAACTAGGCCAACATGATTCATCAACTGGCAGGGGATGGGACCACGGCAGATGGTGTGGGTTCCCAAGGGCTGGATGAAGAGTGAAATGGTGGGTTACTGTAGGGCGAGTGTCCGCACCCACAACACACAGAAAATGGAGGTGTGCAACAGGGCGGGAGGGCATTGACTTACTGGTGCTATGGCTTCCTATGGGGAGTTAAGCAGGAAGTGGGCCGCGTCATGGTGTGCTTTGGGGGAGATGTTGTTTACTACATTTTATGTTATAAGTTGTTATTGTACACTGGACTATGTATGGGATGATCAGATGTGGGATTTCTACTGACTAACGCTGTTAGATGTGCGAGTATGCCACAGTAATGCTGTACTGTTGTATTACCAACTTACATTATTCTGTTACAATATGGTATATGCTCATGACTACTGAAATTTAAATAAAAACAGTTTAAAAAAAAGATTCAGAACTTGAAAACTCTGGATCTTGTATAACCAACTGCACTCTACAAAACCCCAAAAATCTGCTTGTCATTGATCCAGACATTCACGCAGGATTACGTGAAGCACGAATAAGTACCAGTGTAAAAGGCATCCTTGGCATCTTTAGCTTCTCTCACCTTTCACATATGGAATTAAATGTAGATAGTCCAAGAGCAACTAAACAGAGAGAAACAGAGAGTCCAACAAGGAATTGAGGCCTTACGGGAACACATGAAAGCTCAAGCCAGTCAAACAGTAGCAAGTCCACAAAAGAGGGTCACCTCTAAAATGCATTAAACAGGTGGCACAGCTAACTTTTGAGTTTGTATCTGCATTGGTGCTCCAGAAATATGTTCAAGGAAAAAACTACAACAATTTAGTCATACATTTTGAGAACGGTTACTAGGAATGCTGCATGATACTTTGCCTCTTTGAATGAGATGAGGCAGAAGATTGGACAATGGACCATCAATAGAAGGGTGTGAGATGTGGGTTAAAAGAGTGTCAATGAGTCTATTAATTAAGGTGTCAGTTCAAACCTTTATTGTCAGAGCACAAAGTGGTGAGACAGGCTGAGGCATATTTGGGCCAGGTTTAAATCTCATGTTCAGCACTAGTTTTATTTACTGAGTTTTTCCTCCCCTTTTGTATCTTTCCCCTTACTTCCTCTCCTTGAAAGTCATGAGGTGTTTTAGCAAGGATGCAACCCTGTTGGGAGGGGGCACTGCAGAGTATGAGGACTTCCTCCAAATTAAAGTATAGTAGTCTTGTTGTCCAAGTGGCAACATCAACAGAAATTATCAAAATAACCACACAATCCCCTTGCATATGACTTGGTAGCACAAAGAAAAAAAACAAAGTTTCCCACCTTTGTGTCTCCTTCCCCGCTACTCTAGTACCTTAAAGGTTATTAGCCTGAGTTGGAGCTTGGGTTAAGTCTCCTGTGACAGATGGACACCCACCTGTTATCCACAAACATTCCGTGGGCTGTGGTGGGTCCTGTTCTTGGGAAGGTGTGTTCAGGCAACCTTGCCTCCTTGCCCTAGTCAAATGTTTTGTCTTGTCATTGTCCCCTGGGTGTTGACTCTTCCCAAGTTTTCTCCTGCGGCTGTGTTAGGTCCAGCTTTTTTCTTGTTAGCTTGGGTATCTTGCTCCTTTGTGGTCTTGCTTGGGTCATCCTTTGCAGGCTGATGCCCAGGTTTTTGTGGTTTTCCTTTTGCGTTTCGCCAGTTCCTGGCACCGGGGTTTTAAAACATGTTGAGGCATCAAAGCAATGCTTTGTAGTCCCTGGACTTCAAGTGCTGGACAGTTGATGCATAAGTACAAGAGCTGGGTTGCAGGTGCAATAAAGAACGAATGCATGTTTTTACACTCTTTTTAGGGAATATTAGAAACCCATCAAATATGGGGAATTCCCCAAATACAGAAGTATTGTGGGACGCCAGAGGGAATACTTGAATAACACTGTGAACAAATTACTCATTCAGGAATACTTTTAAAAAAAGCATTGGCATAGTCAATAGGTCCCGCCTTTAGGACCTTAGAAGTGTTTAGCCATGCAGCACATTATCCTCCAGCAGCATGCCCACACACTTTCAACCTCTTTGCATAATCATACAAGTTTTTGCTATTTTTGAAGTACAAATCTTTAATGTGTTGTATTGCCAAATTTAACGTGGCAGTGCAATATTAACTCTTCCTTAACTCTCCCTCAATTTAATAGATGCTAGACATCACAAAGCAAAACACGACAAAGAAAACACCACAGCACACTCCTCTGCCTGACAGCTAGGTTCAACCAAGGCTGCATTGACGCCTTAAATATGATTTTTATGGATGCCAAGTAAACAAAAAACATATCATATGAAAAATACATAACATAAATTTGCTCAGAATCACAGGATGTTGGGCGGACGCCGAGACTCAAACCTAGGTCTGAAGCTCTCACCAGAACTCTTATATGGCTTTTTGGAAACAACTAGACAGGTTGTCCTGTTTGTTCCTGTATTTTGGTATTTAGTTCAACCAGCCCTAGGATCTTCAGAGAGGAATTGCTCCCATAAGGCCTTAGGCAGAGAAAAAGAAGACAGATTTGCAGTAAAAAGTGTGTGGCGGGGGAAGTAAGGGCTTAAGAGAGGGTGATAAAATCACAATAGGATACTTTAGAGGGCAGTGCATTAGAGGGCAGAGGTGGTGGTTCTAACATAGGTGGTAGTTTAATGGGATAAAGAGAAACACCAGACATTTGCAAGTCTTGAGTCGACTCAATGGTATTTGCCAAAGGTCGCACTGAGTGTCAGCAATTCACTCAGTGGGTAAGAACTCGCTACACAACAAGCACAATGTTAGCAACACAATTTGTGCATGCAAGGAACCCCTCAGACCTCTCTGCACACAGAGGCCACTTAATCTTCCATGTACCGAACAGGGTGCAATTTCTCTCCAAACAGTGAAGCCAGCCTTTAGCACAGCACCTGCACGTGTACTATCTTAAGTGCATTTATATAGCAAATTGAAACCACCTGTGTGGTCCCAAATCGCTTTATGATACACACTGCCACGCGCACATTTAGACATGCAAACTTTACAAGAGTAGCAATGGGACCTTTAATTACAGCCCCAAGTTTTTTCTGAGCAACGCTGCATCTTGAAATATCGTCTCCACGAGCTGCAGAAACAGCACACGTTTTAACAGGGTGGAGGGAAGAAACGGCATGCAAGGCATCAGCAGGGATTAGGTTTGTACTGAATAGCATGTAGCTTCTGTGAAAATGCCATTGTTATCAGTCAGAGAAGATTTCTTTAGGATCTGTTTGCAGCAGCTTTGGTCATTTTGAAATCAAATGAGGAATTCTACAGTCCAAATACAAATCAATATACATCAACACAGAGTTAAAATAAAGTCAGCTGGGATTTTCTCCACAACAATATTTTTTAAAAGCCCATATACTGCAAAGTGCATCCAGAAGTGACCATTTCGGATAGGGAATTGCGCCAGGGAACTCTGTTCATTTCTCATTTGAAAGTCATGGAAGTCTGTGTCTGAAGAAATAAATCACAGACTTGCTGGGGGCAGCATCCCGGCATCAAAAAGGTCGAAGATCTGATGCGCCTGTGTTACATGATGTTGTTTCATTCTCCAGCCACAGAAACTACTTTCACAGCGAATGAAGCAACTGACAATTCCGTTCCAGTAAACAGCTTTTTCTGTTCCTCTCCCTCTTCTTTTCAGAGAAGGTCAGAGATGGGTTCTCAGGCAGCTGCATACAATGCTAAGAGCGAGCCAGCAGCAGAGACGGATGGCAGAGTCAGAGATCTTCTGATTCCCTTCCTACAAATCCCTTTGTAATCAAATTAAAACAAAATATAAAAGTTAGTGAATGTTGCTTGTGACGTTAATGCAAGCAGCTACGGGAGCCAGTTCCCATGTCCTCTTTCTCTCTTGCATCACTCCCTGTTCCTTCCCCACCCTCTGCTGTTGCATGGTGAGGTCACAGGGGAAGCATGTGGAAAGAATACAATAAGCGCTGCCTGGAACAAGTCTGGGTTGATAGCACGGGCTAGGTGCCCTCAGACAAATGTGATGAGAAAACAACAATATTTACAAGACTGTTTATGGGGGAAGCCTGGAGCAGTGTTCTGGATCCTGAAATTCTCAGCCTGTAGACAGCACTGGGAGATTAAATAAACAACTGCAAACAGTAACACCAGCAAGAATCAAAGAGAAAAAGAGCCCTGCATAACAACAGATAAGCAGCTAAACTGTAAAGTTAAAGTACTTGGTTCTGCTACCTGGGAGGAAACGAAAGACAAAAGGAAGGACAAAGAGGAAGTATTGACCACTAGCAAGCAGGACACTAAAACAAACAAATGACAAGTAGTGGCAGGCTCCAAGCCCACAAAGTATATACAACAGGTCGCTAAGTGACATCACAAGCGCTGTCTAGACTCGGACTAAAAAACTGTTACAGCACTTTGGAGTATACAGTCTACAAGGTGTGAGGGGACTTTGTCTTCTCTGCCTGTCTCAATAAAAAAAATACTTCCCATGGCTCACAAAAGGAAACAAAGAATCAAGAACATCTCGATTTTGAGACCGGATATAACCCATCACACACTACAAACACCATAGAAATCTCTTTATTTTTCATCCAAATGATGTGACCCATACACCAGAAAGGTAAGTAAATATCTAATTAAATTCATCCTTGTCACCTTAAGCACAACTGTGAGGTATTAATATAATAGTTGCATCTCTGTGTTCCTCTCTGCAAGCTACTTAAGTGTACTCCTATGTCAATGCTTTAAGCCATCTCAAGTGCATGATGTGCACCATGACAGTTTGGAAGATTACATGGAAATGTTTGCTTTGATGGGGTGATATCTACACCAGCATCATGGTAATGAGTGTAACTTGAGGGGCTTAACTGCTGCCTAAACCTGTAAGATCAGTCACTTACCATGACAAGTCTAACAAATAGACAAAAAGTCTTGTACATTTCTACAACACCACAAGCATACAGCGCATTCCTTTCTTGACTGAGCAACACAAACGAGAGACAGTTTAGATTGGACCTTCTCACTTATCTGGCAGGTGATCACATTGAAATTCTGCAAATGAATTTTCCATCAGGTCTGATGAAGACACACACCTACGACCTCCGAAGATGTGCTGTTGACACTGCCATCACTTTCATGAGCACCCGAGGGGCACTGGTGAGACAACAGGGTGGCTGTGCTTAGTTAATGGCATGCTAAAGGGGTTGGACTGTGAGAATGGCAGTGAACTGATAGATCTGCTGACCCTGACTGCAGGGGTACTGGGCACTGCAGTCACTAAACTGCTGTGCATCTTGCTGGGACTGAATAGGCTCACAGTGTGGGGTACCTCTGCCTAAAAAACAAAAGTAATTACTGGGCTGATGCAGCTGGCTAGGGAAGTGTAGGGGATAGAGATATGTCTAGGGAGCATACTGTGACTCTGATGTCTTTGAACCTCTCCAGAGCGGAATCTGCCTTGTCCTCAAACAGGTGATTCCTGTCAAAGGGCATTTCTATAAGGCAAGGTTGTACATTGCCTGAAAAGCCAGTGGATTACAACTAAGCATGGTGGTAAATGGAGACCCAAGTGCTGATGGCCAGCTCAATGGAATTGGTGGTATCTAAGACACAACAAATTGTGAACTTGGCTGCATCGCAATAGTCCTGGATGGCTTGGATGTGTACAGATCAGAAGTCTTCTGAGATATATGGGAGGACTTGAACCATTGAATACCAAAGAGCACGGGTATACTGGCCCAGGAGACAGCCACCATTCACAGACCTGAGGCCAAGCTGGTGGAAGGAAATACCCTCTTCCTAAAGGTCTAAACACACTGGGACTCCCTATAGGGGGAGTAGCCTGGAAGGTAGTCAGCTTTGTCTGACTTGTACACCTCAGTGCTACCCAATGTTTAGGGGAGAGATGCCAAGACAAAAAACGTGTGGTAATCAGAGCAGGGTGGTGGTGTCTTGCAATCTGCAAACTGACCAGTGTCCAGAGAAAGGCTTGGCCCAATCCCTCAAAAGTATATCTGTAAGTGCATCGTTGAAGGGCAGGAGGGGCTCAGTGAATGTTTGCCCAAGCTTGAGCACTTCAATCAAGACAGTGGTAGGAAGCTGGAGGTCAAGAAATTCTGCTGTCCTACGCATGACCATTACGTAAGAAGCACTCTCCTCAGTGGAAGGACCAAGTGGTGAAAGGAGGCCCGACTAAGAGGAAGTGTGAAGGGCACTGGCTTGTAAAAGTCATCATACCAATTTCCTTATGGTATGCTTGCCGATTTCATCATCCAGATCATAACCATTGTTCAAATCTGTGCCAAGTAAGGAATGCAATGTATTTATCCATCCTTATGGAGATGGCAGGTCCAGCAGGGGAGTTGGCACTTCGATGGAAACAGAGCAAGGCCTCACTTGAGATCATAGTGGAGTCGACTCCAAGTCAGAGAGCACAATATGCACCTCGTTCTCAGGCGTCCATGGAGTCGGCTTTGAGGTCAAGCCTTTGGGGACCGGTGTGGTGCCAGGGCAACATCAACTGGAAGAGGTCCAACAATGGATTAGGAGGTCCAACTGGCACAGTGGATGAACCAAGCCCTTTGGGACCCAAAGGAGTGCCAGAAGGAGTTGTTAAGGATCTGAAGATTCAAGGCATGGCCTCACAGAACAAATAGATCTGCTGTGGTGTTGCAGACTGCCCCATAAACCTGAGTTGTGATGGGACAAGTTGCGGGATAGGCTCCAACGTCGATCGACTTCAGGAGTGAGATCAAGAAGCATAGTGAAGCCCTTGCGCCTTCTCAGGAGTATGTGTGTGGTGGGAAGAGGCCGAGTCTCATGTGCATTTTTGTGCTTTTTTTTTCACTTACCCGAAAACTTGAAGCACAATGAGAAGCAACCTCAGAAAATACTCCTGCAGTGTTTAGATCGGAACCAACCTTTCCATTTGGACTGTATTTGTTGCAGTCTTCTGGTGCTTGGTGATGTAGTTTCACCTCGTAATCTCGTATGCTTGTCGGATTCATCGCGTGCAATCACTGCAGGCCTTAGAGTCGTGGCTTGACCCCAGGCAGCACAGACAAACTTGATGAGGCACTGTCACAGATATTTGTTTGCAGCAGTCCTTATAGGGTGTGAATCTTGGGAGGTGACATTTCCCTTGCACACTAAAGATTTAGGTTGAAAATCTGCCTCAAAGAGACTAGAGATTGCTCCACCTCTGTTAGCGTGGAAAGAAAGGATGTGTTATCATGGTGCGGGAGTGACGCCTATATAGGCTCCACACATCATTTCCAGAATGACATCTGTGCAGCACCACCTACCAGCATGCAGAGGTACTGCTCAAAGGTCCAATCAAAGTTTTAAAACAAGGTCAATTTTTCATGGTGTGTTAGAGGAATATAGTGATAAGAGGCTTTTAGTGATATAATGTAATTGTAGTATGTAAAACTGTATAAAGAAAACATTTGCAAATGAAATATTGTAGCACTGGCTTAATGCTTACCACCTTTGTGTGGAGTGCTGAAGATGGCACATTACACTGAGTTGGGTGTGTGGTTTTAAGTATATTGCCTTCACTTTGAGCTTATGTGGGAAGTGTTTTCATGTCATGTGAGATGACCACAGAGATGTGGTTATTGTGTTATGGGACATGGTTCTTCACAATGTGATGGATGAGGAAGTACAGGAGACAGACGCACATTTTTTAAAACTCATTTTTGGTATGCTTGTAACTCTGATGAGCTCTGCAGGGCCATTTATTATGTTGTCTATTTTTCTTCTACATTCTCAAACCAATTTTCTGTGCTGGTTGTGGAAGCTGACCATCCACACTGAGATAAGGTAAAAGGAGTAGATAAAGTCAGAGCCTTGTGACAGTGAGGAAGAGTCTGTGCTTTTCAGTAATGACTTCACCTTAGCATGCATCTTACCTCTCTGACACCTTCAATTTCCCAATGTTTGTTAGACTGCGGTTAGAATAGTAAATCTGCCCCACTCCTGGCAAAAAGTATGCACTTTTAACGTATGCATTACCCCCAATTTTTGTTACAGTGGAATTAGACTATAACATCTTACACTCCCACCCGAATATATATACTATCGCTAACGGTTTTTGACTAAAGTTTGAAAAAGCAGATCTGGTGCCCACCTCCCTGCCCCCAATGAATGTACTTGTCCCAATATTTGTTACATTGAAGCTAGAATCCCCCAAAGTATGTGTTTCCTCAATTTATTCTGGATAGTTAAGATTTTAGTTAAAATAGGGAAATTTTTAAAATAATTAGTACACTTTATTGTATGATTACTTAAAATCGTTACAATTAATTTAAAAAAACATTCAAGATAAAATATTGAAATGAGATGTTGATCTTAAACCAGGAAGGTAAAGTAATACAACATCAGAGTTAAAATCCACTCAAATCTAGAGTCCTTGCTCCAGATCAAAGGATACAGCATCACTAAAGGTAAAGCAGAAGATGGAATTAAAATACTCTCATCAACAATTAAAACATCTATTGGCCATTGGTAAAATCAGCATCAAAGGCTGGTGTAACCTAACTTATTTTTCAGTATAGAAAGTGCTAACTCCCTAGACTTGTATGGCCTTTCGGAAACGTGCAGCATACAAATTCATGCTAATCAAGTATAAGGTTTATTTATCAGTGTGTAAGGTACAAGGACTCTAAAGTGCAACGTGCAAGTTCATGCCAAGAATTGATGGGCTTCCTTGTTCAAACCCAGCAAGAACTGGCAAAAATATAGGGGCCATATGCCGCCCTGGGGAGCCATTTCCCATCCCTCTGAAGTCATAGGACCATTCACTAAGAAGCTTGGCAAGAGCAAAGTCTATTATGAAGGAGGACCTATATTCATTTATTCGCAAGGCTAGTAGCTGTGTCAGCAGAATGTTCCCTAAAGTCTGTCTCCCTAAAGCGGCTTTTAAGTATGGCTGAGATCAAATGGCTTCATGTGATATATCTAGGCCCACTGCGCCCAGAATACTCCTCATTTCACAAATGTCCTCTCCCTAGACTTGCGCTTGCATTGCTCTTGCACAATCATGTTATCTTAGCCAGCTGCCCTTTTGTCTCGAAATACTGTGCACAAGGCGCCTCTCATTGATGCTGGATCCGCACTGGACATCTGATTTAATCACAATTCTTTTTTTTTTTCTTTTTCTTTTTTAACAAATCGATGCCAATTTTTTTTTACAAGCCCAACCTGCGTTGGGTGGATTTAGAGATGCTAAAAATGCTCCTATATGCGGCTGTGTGTCAGCATTTCAGTGGCTTGGTCAGCATGCAAGTTTAACATAGCTTATGGTGGGTAAGAAATTTGCCTGTCTCATTCTTAGGATCCCTTCTGCCGAATTACTATGTAAATTATAGTATAGTTTGCACAATGCGTACATTGTTTTTGCGGCCTTTTCTGCCAATGCTTTGGCATGTAAGTTGGGTTTGCTAGAGTCTGACAGCCAAATGCCAAGATAGTTATGTTTACAGATCATGCTACTTTCTTAAGGGTCCCAATTGCCATTCCAACTGCCTTATTGTGCTTTTTGGCCAAGGAACAGGACTTTAGATTTTGAGGCGTTTGCCAGTAAGGCATTCCTTGTGTTGTGTATGTGGAGTATACCCAATGCTCTCTTCATGCCAATGCGTGTATGAGCCAGTAAAACCAGGTCATCCGCATTCTGAATAATGATTAATTTGACATTACCTAATTTGGGCAGAAAGATGTTCCTCTTCAGCAGCTTCGCCCCTAGGTCGGCAGTGTGTGTAGATTAAACAAAGTTGGGGCAATAACAGGGCCCTCCTTAAGACCTTTGTGTAGGTTTTTTCCAGATGCATGATTGTTTGTGATCCTAATCCAAACCCATGTGTCAGTATGCAGTGCTGTGATTGCTGACAAAGGTTGCTTTGGTATCTCCTACTCTGCAAGTTTAGACCAAAGAAAGTGCTGATCAATTCCATCAAATGCAGCACTATAGTCAAAACAGCAGGCGTAAAGAGGGGGCACGCTTGCTTCCGGGACGTGTTCCCCAGGTATGAAAGGATGATCACATTATGCATTTTCGAAGAATTTGGTCTAAAACTGTCTCATAATGCGGGATAACATTGTTCTTGTTGATCCAGGCCTCCAGCTCATGCAATAACACCTTCGCGAAGGCCTTCCCATCTACATCTAATAAGGCAATTAGCCTATAATTTTCAGGTGCAGTGCTGTCTCCTTTTTTATGAATAGGATACGGAATAGAGCTTTTCCATGATTCCAGAATGGCCGATAACAGAATGCATTCATTGAACAGTCTATGCATATGGGATGCCCATAATGCCCGGTGGTCCTTCATACTCCCTGGCAGGCCGTTAGGGCCAGGGATTCTATCCTTCAGGATACACTTCAGAATCCTTAGTGTTTTCTTTTCGGAAACACCTGTAGTGCTCACCTCCAGGCTATCAGGTGTATTCATTAGTAAGATCTTAGTACCGTCTTTCGTTTTCTCTGGATCGACATGTAAGTTTGACACATGTGAGCGCCACCTGTTAGCTGAGATGACGTTCTGCATGCCCATTCATTTATTTGCTAGGATGATAATATGACTCCAGAATTCCTTTGACTGGCTGGGTGCTTACAGGGTATACATACGTGGCCATTCCTTTCTAGCTGGTTTTGTTTCATCTTATATATGAGTTTTTTATGAGTTTTCCTTGCTATTTTTACTTTGGTTACCACATAGGGAGTCTTCCATTTCCTATGATAAGCCTCTGCAAGGCGGTATTTCCTTCTGCTGTTGCTAGAGCAAATATATTGATTAAAAAGTATTAATGAACGTTTATGTATTCTGAATAAAGAAAAACTGTAGAAATCGATTAACGTAGAAAATAATGTGCACGTTTGAAAATGTGCCCTCGGAGAGCTATCAACAAGATTCTCAAATGTACTAAGAAAATGAATAACATGTATGAAATATAGAAAAATTTATTGAAATAATGTAGTAATATGTCATATTGCGATATATAACTTATGTTTTGCATTGCATTGTAGAGCTTAACTTAGCCGAAGTTGTGGCCTAGTTTGCCAGGCCTTGTGCAGAAGCCAAATATTAACGCTCAATGTAGAAATGCTGATGTGCTGAACTGACCACGAACTGCTCGTTGTTTAATAAAATCTACTCAGATAAAATCCTACGTGTGAACCGACAGAAAGGAGATGAGGGAATCAAAATTTGTATCAAGGACTGTGTAAAGCATTCAGAATGTACTTTCCCAGGACTTGAACAATGGAGACACTGACTGCAGAAGAAAAAGCAACAATTTCTATACCTGACGAGCCGGATGATGAGGACATCGTAAAGTGAACCAATCAACTATGTAATAATGTTAGAATTCATAGATTGGAAAAATAAGGACTTTTGGATAATGCACAATTGTGTGATTAATTGACCAATTAGAAATTGGGGGTTATTCTGGGCGACTTTGATATAATGACACCAACAGAAGGGGAGAGTTCAGATTTTAGGCGGATGTCCAGAGAGAGAGAGAGAGAGAGAGAGAGAGAGAGAGAGACTACGGGATCAGAGATTCGAGATTCTATCATTGGGCTCACGCTCTTGAGAGCCTGATGCGATGCTGATAAATTGATGACCTGAAGACAAAGACTGACTTTTTTGCTGATCCATATCATGGACAGGTAGCTATGACAATGTGACTGAATTAACTTTTGTGCCTTTTCTTTCTAGGTACCAACTGCACTGTTTTTATAGTTTTCCTCTTAGTTAGATGTTTCCCAAATTCATGTTCTAAACTGTTTTTCGTATGAAGTCCCACATGCTAATGTTAATCTGGGTTTGATGAGGTTCCTATTCTAGGACACTGACACATACTGTAACAAATTTTTGATGGACTCATTTGCTGAACTCTGCTACTCTTGCTGACGTATTCACCTTTGATCCATATGCTGGCTTATGCTGATGCGTTAGAATTAGATTATGTTATTGGTTAGTACCAATGAATCAATTTTGATTAGATTGAATAAAGCTTGAATGAACCTCATGACTTAGTATTGTAACTAATAGGGAATAAAACGACTAAAATGTATAGTGAGTTGTGGTTATTCATGACCGGAGGGTCATGGGGTGTTATGTTTCTGTTTCATTAATGTTGATGAGTAATGTATAGTGAATTGTGTGTTAATCATTAGCTTGTCTGCCATTAGCCTAGCTAGGATACTCCATGCGAATCAAAAAGTTCATCGACCTATATGCATCCCCTTGTAAGTTTACTTACTAAGGACCAGGTGCACTGCTTTTTTGTAGCAGCTTGATGGTTAGTTTCCTTGGAGAACTAGTTAGTGGGTTATGGTAGTAGTTGAAGGTTGGTTAGTTATTCATTTTTTAAATATTGATTGTTTTCTGAAATGGCAATTGTAGCAAAGTTGATGTCCCCTTAAGCCCAGAAATGACTTTCCCAGATCCTGGATCCTGCAAGTAGAGTTGTGTATGTTCTCAGCGTTTAAGTGATAGTGTGAAAGTGATAGGTTGCGCTTGCAAAGGCTTATGCAAATTGCAGGTGAATTGTGACGTATGTGAGGGAAGTAGGGAGTCTGCATACTCTAGTTGAAGTGTAGTATAAGTGTGCGCACTACGTAGTGTGAGAGTAGGGAAGTTGCCTAACTTCACATGTGTGGCGCTTTGTGCTAAAAAATTGTCTACATGGTTGTTGGTGATGTACGGACCCTGTGTGGTCTAAGGCTCCTGAGTACCTTGACAAGTGTAGGAGACACTTGGTTATATCTTGTAGTCTGTCTGGTTTAGTAGGTTGATCGGGTGTGGTCAACAAGTCGGCGTATAAGTTAAATGAGTAGGAGAAATTTTGACTGAGATTTGGTGAGTCCTATGCGCATTAGGACAGACCCATTGATCAGTTGAGAGTAAAATTTGCGGGTCGAATTTTGCTTGCGAATGTGGGAGACTGAGAAACAGGAATAGCTGCATGAGCGAAAGGGACATCAGTGAAAATCCGTAAGGTCTCTGAAGTTGATTGTGTACCTTCCTGTAGTAAACTAGCAGGTTTGTTTTTTGGTTGTTGGTTTTTGATTAGTGCTCGCAATAATTTTCATTAGTTTTGTGTGAGTCGGAGATTAGAAGGACAAGCCGCAAGACTTTGTCAGCCGCAGTGTATGAGTGTGACGTCAGAGTGAGCCGCGCTGGGATAGGCTGGTTTGTAAGAAGAGTCGCGAGCAGATTGGCAGCCGTCCGTGAGAGACAACTGGTTGAGAAGATGGGTGAAAGCAATCCTGGGCGTAAAAGTAATTTCCTTATTGAATCGAATAAATACAACAGAGAAAGATAACGTTTTTCAAAGTGTTTAGGAGTGCGATGAAGGGAGATACATACATTAAGGCGACAGTAGGCTCCCCCACAGGAAAATTCTTGTTCACTGAGTTGAGAGAGACTTTGAGCAGAGCTCCATAGTTGGGAATGCCTGATTACACAAAGCCATTCACATTGTTTTGTTTTGTCATGAACGTGATGCTTGTTCTTTGTCTGTCTTGACACAGGTCCATGGAGGTGCTTATCGCCCAGTAGCCTATTTTTCAGCTACCTTGGACCCAGTTGCAGCAGCCTTACTGGGTTGTTTGGGTGCAATTGCCACAGTTGGTCAAAGCATTTCACAACTTGAGGGAGTAGTGATGGGTTTCCCTCTGACGGTAAAGGTACCTCACTCGGTTGAGGTTTTACTGACAAGGACGAAAACACAGTATTTGACTGGTGCCAGACTGACAAGGTATGAGACGAGCATTCTGGGTGTTCCAAATGTAACATTGCAAAGATGTACAGCGCTGAACCCGGCAACATTACTTCCAAGTGATACTGTTGAAATTGAAAAGGAAGAAGACATTGAGCATGATTGTCTTGAGGTAATTGAGTTGTGCACAAAACCAAGACCTGATATCAGAGATACCCGATTGGAGGAAAATTACCAAATTGTCTGTCGATGGTTCATGTCTCAGAGATGGTACAGGAACATTGAGAGCAGGATATTGTTGACGCAGATATGTTAATTAGAAATTATTAATTAATGTTTATGCATTTTGATTAACAAGAAATTGATAGAAAAAACAAAGGTAGAAAAATGAATGTGCACGTTTGAAAATGTGCTCACGAAGAGTGACTACCAACTCATACGAAGTTGTACTAAAATTATTAAACATGCATGAAATATTGAAAATGCGCAATAACAATGTAGTAATACTTCATATTAAGATATATAACATATGTTTTGCATTACAATGTAGAGCTAACTTAGCCAAAGTTGTGGCCTAGTTTTGCCAGGCCTCATGCAGCAGTGGAATAACCATGCACTGTAGAGAAGCTAACATGTTGAACTGACCCTGAACCATCCGATGTTAATAAAGTCCGGACATCAGAGATACACGATTGGAAGAACATGACCAAATTGTCTTTGTTGATGGTTCTTGTCTCAGAGATGGTACAGGAACTTGGAGAGCAGGATATGCTGTATGCACAATCACAGGGACATTAGACGCTTCTTGGCTTCGAGGTGTATATTCTGCACAAGTAGCAGAATTGGTAGCTCTTACTAGAGCGTGTCATGTATCTGCTAGATTGAGAATCACAATCTATACTGACAGCCAATATGGATTTGGAATTGTTCATGATTTTGGCCAATCTTGGGTGCAAAGAGGTTTCTTGACCTCTACTGGTTCACCAGTAAGAAATGGCGACAGAATAAAATAATTGCTGTATGCAATACAGTTGCCTGAAGAAATTGCCGTGGTAAAATGCAGTGCACATCAAAAGACACAAGACTACATCTCAATGGGAGATGGATATGCAGATCAAGTTGCAAGGTTTTGCGCATTGAACTGTATATCATTCAAAGACAAGTGGCAATTAATGTCAGAAGAAGATAACCCATCTACAAGTTTTGCATTGAAAGTGATCGATACTTTGGAAGAATTGAAAACATTGCAAAGTAATGTTGGCAAGGAAGAGAAACGACTCCGGTCCAAATTAAAATGTGCTCAACGTCCTGATGAGATTTGGGTTCCTGAGGAGGGTCAGATGGTCCTGCCCAATAGTTAATTGTCACAAATGGCCCATTATTATCATGGCCAGGCACATATTGGGAGGGATGCCATGGTACAATTGTTCAAGATTGACTGGTTTCATCCCAAGTTTAGGCAGGCGGCAGAGGCAATATGTCATTGCTGTATAATTTGTCAGCAGCTAAATGTGGGAAAAGGGACAGTGGTGAATTTGAGTCACATTGGAAGAGCAGGAGGTCCATTCAGCAGAATGCAATTGGATTTCATTGAGATGCCTGCATGTGGAGGTTTGATGTACGTGTTGGTGATTGTGTGCGTTTGTAGTCACTGGATTGAAGCATACCCTACAAGAAGGAATGACAGTCTCACAGTAGCGGAGTTGTTGCCAGGGAATCAATACCACGTTTCGGGTTTCCGATCTCTTTAGAATCAGATAGGGGAACTCACTTCAATAACGAGGTGAATAAACTCTTATGCGCAGCACTAAACATCGAACAAAAGTTGCATTGTAGCTATCACCCTGCAGCATCAGGACTAGTGGAACAGATGAATGGTACCCTGAAATCAAGAATTGCAAAGATGTGTGCAGCTACAAATTTGAAATGGCCAGATGCAATGCCTTTGGTATTGATGTCTATGAGAAACACACCTGACAGGAAGACAGGGCTGTCGCCCCATGAGATCCTCATGGACAGAGCAATGAGACTGCCAGCATTCCAGCCAATGCACTTGTAAACATTACAGATGATATGGTGTTGGACTACTGCAAGGGTCTGGCTGATTTGGTTTGCTCTTTCTCTCAGCAGGTGCAGGCCACCACCCTGCCACCCATCTACAATCCAGGGCACAATCTGAGAGCCGGAGACTGGGTCATTGTCCAAAAACATGTTCGCAAGACGTGCTTAAAGCCACGCTGTGAAGTGTGCAGGTCTCCCGAACTGGATACACGGGAGTCATACAAAGAGTGTGCTATGTCCACAGGATCATGAAGAAGTATTGTTGAGAGCACCAACAACAGCGAAACAGGTTGCCGCACCTGAACCAGAAAATGAACCAAGAGAGCCTGAACTTCAACAAGAGCTTGTGGAAGATGGTTCTATTACCCCTGGATGAGAAGAGAGTGAAGAATTACAGGAGGGTGCGGAAGAATCAATCTCAACGGATACAGCAGGAGAGCCTAGCTCAGCAGGGGTTCTCCCAGAAGCAGGCAGTGTTGAAAAGCAGACAGAGCAAGTGCCAGACCAAGAGGGGGAAGAGTTGAGACGGATCAAAGTAAAAAGTGATCTGACTTCTCCTGAGCCTGTTGCAGGTCCATCAAGAGAAATCACCATAGAAACAGAGAAGGAGAAGAGTCCAATCCTGAGAAGAATATTGACAGAAGGATCAAGAAAAGGAGATAATTGGCCTGAGTCACAGACAGGGAAGAAAAAGGAATTGGTCATAAACAAAACAATAGAGGAAGAAGTAGATACTACGAGAAAAGAAAAATTGAGTGAAGGAGAACTAAGTGGTGATCGGAAGTTGAAAAGTAAAGAGAATAGCAAGTCGGCGTTACGCAGTTCCTGAATGGGCATATGCAACTACGAATGAATGGCAACACAAGTTTATGTCTTTTTGTTTTGATAGAGAAGTTCCGAGTCAGTACTTAGATGTAACCTGAAGGTGATAAAGAAGCTGAATTGCTGAGCTAATCTGGAGAAACCTTAAAGAGACTGTTGAAAAATATACCGGAAAATACATTGATAACCTGATTGACATAAAAGTGGATGAGACAAGCTGCTAATTGATTCTTGACAAAGGAAAAGGGGTTCCTGAGTGTAAGACTGAACTGTGAGAGAAGAATTTTTCTTTTTTATTTTTTACTGCACTTTATATAAGAGTTACTTTTGCTTTCTGATTCTTTACAGATCATGGCTGAGTTAAATAATCAAGGTAGAAATGGTAGACACTGTAGATTTATGTGTGTAGGATTAGCAATTATGTGTGGAATCTTGTTTATAGTGGTGATTGTGGGACTGTCTGTTCCTGATGTGAAAGGAGCCACTCCTACTTCTGCTCCTGAGACTACTACACTAACGGCTTTAGAGAGGTTTAAGTTAGATGAAAAGTATTTGCATGATTACACTAATGCTCAAGGAGAGCTTTTGTCTAATGTTTTCTATCCCTTATTGAGTGAGTGTGTTGAAACAATGGATGCAAGGGATTGTTTTGTGTGTACGCAAATTCCTTCGTCACATACCACAGCTTACCTCTAATCTATGGAATAAGCTGTAGCTTGCTACTAACAAGGTTCTATAACCAAGAGTATGTACAATATTTTTACTCTGTGACGTTGTGTTTCCATTTGTTTCTAATATTAGATATTTCAGTTGAGTAGCTAAAGAGCATGATATAGTATTAGTTAGAGGATTCTTTGAGCTTACACTAACATTACACCTTTAGAAAAGAGCTTCATAGGGCATGCTGATGACAGAAGAAAAGCATTAAAAGAAAAACTAGAAAAAGGTTTAGAGAAAAGGGCTTACAAGAATGATTATGCTTACACTGCAATTAAAATGCAAGGGAGATTAGCATTAGATGCATTACATGTAGGGAAGCTTTGTATATATAGGCCAAAATCATGCACTGACACTTTATTTCTGGGAACGAGTGAATGTAGGCATGTGTTTTTGTTTCAGAGTAAGTGGACTTTTATGTTGAATGGTCAGGACCCTGCGATTCCTGGGATTTATTATAATTGTGGACTCAATGCTTATTACCGTCTTCCAAGAGGATGGTATGGGACATATTATTTGGGAATAGTTTTCCCAAAGATTATTCAGATAGATGACAAAGAAGTTTCCGAAATTGCCTGAATTACATCTTAAGCAACAGAGGAGGGAAACCTCTTCTGCAGTTGTGGGAGATATCTTTGGCACAGTGATTTCTTCACTGGGAGTCATCCTGAATTCAATCACGATACGAAAGTTGTCTACTATTGTGGATAACATGCTGACAAATTTTACAGGGGCAATACTCCTGATGGATACTGAATTAGCCGCGGATAGAGCTATGACGCTTCAAAATCAGCGTGCTTTAGACATTCTTTTAGCGGAAGACGGCGGAGTCTGTAAAATGATTAACTCTAGGCATTGTTGTTCTTATATTCCAGATAACAGTAAGAAGATAAGAGACTTAGGTGGTCATTCCAACAGACCGCCCGCCAGGCGGGAACCGCCAATCAGCCGCCACGTGGTCAAAAGACCGCTGCCGGCATTCCGACCTTCCCGCTGGGCCGGCGGGCGCTAACCATGTTAGCGCCCGCCGGCCCAGCGGGAAGGAGGCCTGCAACACAGAAGCCGGCTCCGAATGCAGTTGCACCCGTCGCGCTTTTCACTGTCTGCTAGGCAGACAGTGAAAAACCGCCCTGGGCCCTGTTAGGGGACCCCTGCACTGCCCATGCCATTGGCATGGGCAGTGGCATGGGTGTCCTGGGGCAGTGCAGGGGCCCCAGGACACCCGTTCCCGCCAGCCTCTTCCTGGTGGTGAAAACCGCCAGAAACAGGCTGGCGGGAAGGGGGTCAGAATCCCCAAGGCAGCGCTGCTTGCAGCGCTGCCCTGGCGGATTCGCCCAGCCGGGGGTAAACCGGCGGGAAACTGCCGGCCCCAGTTTTCTGACCGCGGCTTTACCGCCGCGGTCAGAATGGGCTAGGAAGCACCGCCAGCCTGTTGGCGGTGCTTCCGTCATTCGCGGCCCTGGCGGTCTTTGACCGCCAGGGTCAGAATGACCCCCTTAGTCAATAACCTGACTAACTCAAGTAAAAATCTGAAAGAATTGAAAGAACCAGGTGTTTGGGAAAAGGTTGGAAAAGGATTTGTATCAGTGGGCAACTGGCTTAGTAACATTTGGAATGGCGTATTAGTAAAAATCATACAGGGAATATTAATTGTGATTGCTTGCATATTAGGATTATGGGGTTCATGTAAATTGTGTCAAAAGATTAAACTGAAGAGATCGAAGAATAATCAGAGGAGGGAAGAACAAAACGGAAAGAATCTAAAGAGAGGATTTGAGAAGGAGGCAAAATACCGAAGAAATGATGGCAAAGAATGGTGTGATGACATATTTAGTAATCAGAGGAGGGACTGTGGAAGCAGATTTGTTAATTAGAAATTATTAATGAATGTTTATGCGTTTTGATTAACAAGAAAATGATAGAAAAATTTAACGTAGAAAAATTTATGTGCAAGTTTGAAAATGTGCCCACGAAGAGTGACTACCAACTCATACGAAGTTTTCATCAAATAATAAAAAATGCATGAAATATTGAAAATGTGCAATAACAATGTAGTATTATTATTTTATTCGGTCTAGAATTAGACCATTAAAAATCATCGAAAGGAACCATACATCCAGAGAAAAACAAAGATACAAATAATACACTCCTTGTCCAACAAACCAAATGTTAGATAAAACTCCTTAGTTGATCGATCCTCACTTATTGGATACCATCTATCAAGGCGATTTAAAAAAGAAACAGATGTAATACTGTATCTTTTCCAATATTACCTATAAAAACAATTCTAAAGCAATTTTTACATAACCAGTGGTTCGCAGGGCTCCGTAAAATATTTCATATTTATAAGACATTTAAAAGGGTGCCATAAAATTAACCTCAGTTCTTGAGTAAAATATTCATAAGAAAAGAATCTTACCATTTACAAGGAGCTATACGCTACGCTATTAAGAGTCAGGTAAGTAAGAAAACCCAGTAAAAAAACAGAAACACAGATAAAATCTAATATCATAGGTGAACCGACGCAAGTAATCAGGTTTAGGTTCCCTAATCGTCTAAAATCCTCGTCCACAAACTGCTGGTCCTCTCCTCAGTAATTAGACTAGAATCTGAAATAGTACTGCTTCGAATTGACCATGCTGCTGACAAAAATTTGGAGACAGACCCTACTATCAACGTAGAAGTATCATATTTGCGGTGGTTCGAGCATGCAGTAGCAGTACCTTGCACAAAGGGATAATCCACTTCCCTCCAGGGCATTTATACAAGGGGCAGAAAAATAAAACATGCTCGGGAGTTTCCTTACAAAGGTGGCAATTTATGCATTTATCAGACGTGGGACTATTGATCGACCAATGGGCCGAGTAGCTGTTGATTGCTAATGTTCCATATCTGAACTGAAGGAATATGGCTCGGGCACGTGCTGGTATGGGGAGATTCAAAAAATGTTCGGGCCGGGGTTCGTGCTTGACCCGCAGAAACTCAGCTGTCAGCCGACCTAGCCCATTTCGGTGAAAAAACTCATCATGAATTGTTCCCCAATATCGCTCTTTGATCAACAATCTAGCGTTAGCAGGGATTGTCTCAGGATTCTCCCAATAATGGGGGAAGCCCAGCTTAACCCAGGCTGATTTAATCTCCCTCAACCAGCGAACTTTTTCCCATCCCTGGGAAGGTGGTATAAGATCTTTAATTGCTATCCTGAAGGGCTCAAATTCTTCGGTTTTCCATATTCGAACCCAATATAGAAGTGGCCTTAAACTTGCTGTACCTTTGATGCTATTTATACCCAGGTCTAATATTAGGGGGATCATAGGTGTGCCCCTTCCCAAGTCTAGATATGTGTCTGAAAAAATTGTTTTCTTTGATTTGGAGAATATCCAATTGTCTGTATGAACCCCAGAGTTCCGCTCCGTACAAGGCAGCAGCACGGATTTGGACTTTGTAAATTTCGGAAATAGGGATCAGAGGGGGGGTTGCTGCTGTATTAGCCTTTCATTCTAGCACTCCACCTCTTTGGCTGATAATAAGTGCCCCTTTTCTTATGGCTGCATCCCAAGTACCCTTATCCGATAATCTAATACCCAGATAATCGTACTCCGTTACCCTCTCCAAAAGGACTGAATCCATTGCTATATCTGCTTTTATCTTCTTATTCGAGGTGCTATATACCATACATTTTGTTTTCTTAGCATTAATATCCAGCCCATAATCTCTAAAAAACACACAGAACTGATTAACCAAATTTTGGATTCCCATGGATGTTTTGGCCAACAGGATGGTGTCATCCGCATAGAGCAGGCACTGCACTTAATTCCCGGCCAACTTAGGAGAATCGTTGTTACAGTTAGCTAGGTAATGAATGCAATTATTTATGTGTAGGAGGAAAAGGGTAGGGGCTAAGACACAACCCTGTCTGACTCTTCTTTCAATGGCGACTGGATCGGTTAAATCGCCATCCTTACCACTCCTAATTTGTGCATAGGTATTCTCGTGTAATCGGACCATACATTTCAGAAGACCATTGGGGATGCCCATATCGGCTAATGTCAGCCATAGCTGGTTCCTAGGGACCAGATCGAATGCGGCTCTAAGATCAATGAAGACCTCAAACAGGTTACCCCCTCCTACTTCCCAGTCTTCCATTTGATTGTTAGAAATCTTAGAACTTGATCTATGGTACTGACTGCTGGCCTAAACCCTGCTTGCAAATTAGAGATGGCATTAGTTTCTAGGATCCATTCTTCAAGATGAGACATTTTTTGAAAATTGTCAAGTAAGGAAATTGGACGATAACTGGCAGGGTCAGAGGGACTGCCTTTTTTAAAAATAGGAACTATCTCTGCTCCCTTCCAGGAGCTCGGAACAGGCGCTCTTGCAGCAACTGCATTAGAAACCAAGTTCAAGTATGTGGCCCATATATCCGGGTTTGACTTGTACAGGTCACCTGGAATTTTATCAAGACCTGGGGCCTTTCCCCATTTCAGAGAAACAATTGCCGCCTTATTTTCTGCATGAGTGAAATTAATTGGGGGTGCCTCGGAGGACATAATATGGTTCAGTTCCCCAGTAATAACATCTGTAGGCCCTGAGTATAATCGGCCAAAGTGATCTGTCCACTCCACGGGGAGTATTGAGGCACCAGCCAGACGGCTGGGTTCCCCGCTGGTGTCGGCCACCAATTTCCAAAATCTCGAGGTATCATTAGCTTTTGCAGACTCCAGGAGGGAAATCCATCTAGACTCATCCCATCCCCTGCGGGCCCTGCTAAGTGCCTATTTATAATCTTTCCTTGTTTGCCTTATAAACTCTGACTGACCCCCTCTAAGAGCTCTAAGTAGTTTGTGCTGAGCTTCCCTGCATGCAGCACTGAACCACCTTGCACTACACTTCTTTTTTGATTTACTGGCAATCTCTTTAGTAAAAAGGTGTTTTAGGGAATTAAATAATTGTGTATGGGCTACTAAGAGCCCGTCACCATCTTCTAAAAGCAGGGACATGCACTCCATTTGATCAGCCAACAGGCTGTACAGAGTTGTCATGGAACCTAAGTCGGTGTTCACAAATTCCCATTTGACATTCCGTCTGTTGTTTGTCAGTGCAAGCTGTTGTTCATAGATCTTAGGACAAGGGGCTTCAAGTAGAGGTAATAAACCTCTGACCGCTAAGTGGCTCATGATCACTTTCCTCATGTTCTAAAATCTTCATATCAGCCATGTGACCCCACAACCGAATGTCAAGCAAAATATAATCTATCTAGCTCTTCTGGGCTCCACGCCTGAATGTAGGATGAAGGTCAACATCCGAGTGGGAGCGACCATTGCAGGCCCGAAAACCATGTGCCAGTGTGATGTCCACGACTTGGTGTGTTAATCTGTTCATTCTCTGTCTTTTGCTTGACACCAGTTGAGGGATGCCCCAATATGCGTCCTCTTCTTTATATAGTTCCTGGGCCAGCGAGTAGGGCTCAAAGGTGACATTAAAATCCCCTGCGATAAGAATATAATGGGAAGAGGTTTTGCAGGAGAGAAAACTATCCAAAATAGTCAGAGCGTCTGACTCGTATTTGCTGCCCAGGCTCCTATTGTAGATGTTAATTATTAGGAGCGGTTTCTCCTTAAGGGATGGTATGATCAGACCCATCAGATCGGGACAGCCCATTTCTACTGGTTCAACCCTACATTTGAGTGAGCAGCTAAGCCATATGAGCAGCCCGCCTGATGGTCTCCCGGAGGTCACCTTGGATGCTGGGACCCAATAACTTTTGAAGCCAATTCTATATTTGGGCTCCAATGACCACGTTTCTTGAAAAAGGCCTATTTTGTATTCGTCTATAAATTTGCCCCATTCAGGGATACCCATTTTATTCTCCAGCCCTGCGACGTGCCAGCTAAGAACTGTGTCTAAACCATTTGTTCTGCCTTGTGGAGTTTTAACCGTCAAACACCCTCTAGTGAGTGAAGTGCCAAAGGAAGGGTTTGTACCCCTCTCAATCGTAGGTAAACTAGCCTTGGTTAGAGTTTCCACTGCATTATCACCCGAAGGGTTGCTCGCCCCACTTATAACGGGGCCTGGCATAGTCAGTTCAGGTACCCGGACCGGTTGGGTACACCCACGGTTGTTGAAACCTATTGATTCCGGGGCTGGGTTACTCTCATGAGCCACGCCCTCCTTACTGGCTCCCCAAGTACAGATCTCCCTGCTCTGACCACAGAGGGAAGGAGGGAGGCTATTTTCCGTCCTGGAGAGTTCTATCTGGGCTGGTGAAAAAATTGGTATGTGGTCTCTGATATCTACAATAGAGGTCTGATCAGTCTCAGGACTACTTGTACCTATTCCTTGTGTTCCACTAGTTCTGATTACAGGGAAGTTCTTATCCCAATTTCTAGTTCTTTGAGGCTTAGGTGGAGCATAGGCGGGGCTGTCTTTTAGTCAGTCAACTTCAGAAAGAGAGGGTGAGAGGGGGCTACATCCTATCTGGGGAACAAACTGCTTCTGAAAACTGGTGTAACCGCTGTGTAGCATTAGCGCCCCCTTACTAGCTGATGTGACTATGTGAGGATAGAATGCCTGGAGTCTACACAAAGATACTTCTTCTCCTAGAGGGTTGGATTTGCACACATTCAAGGAGAGCTGCTGAACAAGGGTGGGTGAATCGAAGTTGATAACAATACAATCCCCGTGCCGGGGTTCTTAATTGGTCCCACCCAACCCACCCTCCTCACCATTATTATTGAAGATACCATATGGAATGCAAATCTGGCGTTACTGTCTAACCAATGTATAACCTTATTTTTCAGTTCTATATATGATTCAGAAATGTTGGTTATAAGTTTAGGGACACTTGTGATGACAAGAACATATGGACAGGATTCCGGCGGTAGGTGTAAAGTTCCCAGGTTGGTTCCTTCGTCCCTATACGTCTGATCAAATGATGGATAGTTCTGATCGGAAATGTCTTTATAGGATTTCGTTCTCATAATGTTGGAAGGAACAGCTCCTCCATTCCACCTCAATAGGGAAATGGCGGTCTTAGGACCCTTGTCCTTTGGGGCAGTAGCCAGCCTGCCAGTTAAAACCCTCTCTGGTTGGTACCGAGGATCTGGGCCGTTCATTGAAGGGTTGAGATCCATACCCAAAGGTAAGGGAAGGTTACTGGCACTATTGCCCAGAAGGCTCGAGGGGAGAATTTGGCAGGGAAGCTGCAAGTCCAGCGAGGGGGGAGTAGCCAACTGCTTGGGCTCGATAAGACCTCCCAATTTCTCCTCAATGGCTTGTAGGCGAGCTACTATAGGGTGTAACCTCTTAGAAAACTCATCTTTAATGCGTTCTATTATATAGTCAATTGTTGGACGATCATCAATAGGTGCTTGAGCTAATGTGTGACCCTTGCTCCAAGTTGACACATTTGGTACGCCATGATTGGGAGAGCTCTGAATACGGGCCCGTTTGTTCCTTAAATTTACCTCGCCTCGTTTTCTTTTGCCCTTTATATTGTGCTCTGGATTAGGTGCAGTCCTATCTGAAAACGGCTGTGTCAGATCAGGTGGCTGGGTGGCATTTTCCTGGATCTCCACAGTAAACTCTTGTGATATTGGAGGTGAAATAGCCAGAGCAGACTGAAAATCGGGTGGGTGAAGGGGTTGTGTTGGAACTTGCAATGGGGATAAGGATGGGCGATTAGCTACCATCGATGGGGGGGCAGTTAGACGGCGTTCCACCAGTTTAATTTCCTTTTCTAATGCTCCGACCGCTTTCTGGAGGAATCCATCTAAGGTCTTGTTATTACCAGCCTTTTCCAAGGATGCCCCCCCTTCCTTCTGCCCATCTTGTATTCTTAGGATCCCTTTAGCCGACAGGTGTTTTTTAATCTCCTTGGCCAGTCTTTTACTATAGGCACCTAGGTACTTGTCTCCCCTGTTCCCACCCTGTTTGCACCCCACTGGGGCCTTGTTTGGAGGACTGAAACAACAAAAGGGAAAAAATGTGCAAAATATAGCTCACCTATGGCGGTATATTGTCCTCGCATCCGCGGTGGGATCGACCGCTGGTCACCAACCCCAGATACCAAGAGAAGAATAGTATGGCCCAGTCTCCTCTGGGCTCCACCAGGGGCAAAAAAGATCTTGAAGGGTGCTTCGTCCCACTCTTGCTACCTGCAGCCACCTCGTTAATTTAGTACCCTCGAGTAATATCCATGCAATTTGGAAACTTGTAA
Source organism: Pleurodeles waltl (assembly GCF_031143425.1). Classification (NCBI taxonomy): domain Eukaryota; kingdom Metazoa; phylum Chordata; class Amphibia; order Caudata; family Salamandridae; genus Pleurodeles; species Pleurodeles waltl. The sequence goes on from NC_090447.1 coordinate 670,706,732, forward strand.
GATAAGTACTATGTCCGCGGTGAAGGTCTCAGAGGGGTGGCCCAGCCCAGCCTCTGACGGGCGCAGGACGGGCCCGCCATTGGCACGGGCTTTGCCCGGGCGCCGCCCGCGAGGCGGGAGCTCTAGTCTGGATTTAAAGGGCTCCTGCCCTTGGTTGAAGTGGTGCCTGCTTCCGCCTCCTCCCGCCGCAAAGGCGCGTCCCGCGAGGCGGGAGCGCTAGTCTGGATTTAAAGGGCTCCAGCCCTTGGTTGAAGTGGTGCCTGCTTCCGCCTCCTCCCGCCGCCAACGCGCGTCCCGTGAGGCGGGAGCGCTAGTCTGGATTTAAAGGGCTCCTGCCCTTAGTTGAAGTGGTGCCTGCTTCCGCCTCCGCCCGCCGCAAACGCGCTACAATGTAGTAATATGTCATATTAAGATCTATAATATATGTTTTGCATTATATTATAGAGCTAACTTAGCCGAAGTTGTGGTCTAGTTTTGCCAGGCCTCATGCAGCACCGGAATAACCATGCACTGTAGAGAAGCTAATGTGTTGAACTGACCCTGAACCACCCAATGTTAATAAAGTCTGCTTAGCTAGAATTTTCTGCAATGTACCGACAGACAGGAGATGAGGGAATAAATGTTGCAACATGGAGTATGTAGCGCAGGCTAGATGTACTTTCCCAGGACTCGAACAATAGATACACTGACTGAAGGAGAAGATGCAACATTTTCAAAACCTGATGAGCTGGATGATGAGGACATCGTACTGTGAACCAATCGACAATCTAAGAGCGACAAAATATTAGAATTCATAGATTTGAAGAATTGAATGTATTGGTAGTGTCACATATGGTGATTAATTTACCAATTAGGAATTAGGGGATGGACCGGGCAACTTTGATATAATATCGTGACAAAGAGGGAAAACTTCAGAACTGTTGGGGAGATGTTAGAGGCAGATGATCGGGAAGAGACCTTTGCTGAAATTTATGCGAGATTCTGTCATTGGGCTCATGCTCTTGAGAGCCTGATGCGTTACTGAGCGATTGATGACCTGAAGATGAAGACTGACTTTGTTGCTGATCCATTCCTTGGATAGGTAGCTATGACAATGTGACTTAACTTTTGTGCCTTTCTTTCTAGGTACCAACTGCACTGTTTAAATAGTTTTTCTCTTAGCTAGATGTTTTCTAAATTTATGTTCCAAATTGTTTTCGCATTAAGTCCCACATGCTAATGCTAATCTGGGTAAGGTAGGGTTCCTTTGGGTGACGCTGACAGTGACAAATGATTCACACACTGATTGCTGAACTCTGATATTAATGTTGTTATATTCATCTTTGTTGGCTTATGCTGAAGCATTACAGTATGTTTTCTCAAGTTCTGATTAGATTAGGTTATTGGTGGTCACTAATGGACTAATTCTGAGCTGATTGAATAAAGTTTGAATTAACCATATGGATTAGTATTGTAACTAATAGGGAAATAAAAATTGTTAACACGTATATTGAGTTGTGGTTATTCATGAAATGTTGATATAATTGACTAATGATTAATGATTTTCTTAGTGGTTATACTGATTATTCATAACATTGGTTACTACATGACTAGGAAACTCCATGCGAATCAAAAGGTTCATCGGCCTATACGCGTCCCCTTGTAAGTTTACTTACTAAGGACCAGGCACGCTAGCAATATGCTGTGTGCACCATTACAGGTACTCTAGAAGCTTCTTGGCTTTGAGGTGTATATTCTGCACAAGTAGCAGAATTGGTAGCTCTTACTAGAGTGTGCCATGTGTCTGCAAGATTGAGTGTTACCATTTACACAGATAGCCAATACGGATTTGGAATTGTTCATGACTTTGGTCCATTGTGGTCACAAAGGGGTTTTCTGACCCCTACTGGTACACCAGTAAGAAATGGTGACAGAATAAAAGAGTTGCTCTATGCAATACAGTTGCCTGAAAAAACTGCTGTGGTGAAATGCAGTGCACATCTAAAGACACAGGATTATGTGTCACTGGTAAATGGATATGCAGATCAAGTTGCAAGGTTTTGCACATTGAACTCTATATCGTTCAAGGACAAGTGGGGACTGATGTCAGAAAAAGATAATACATGTACAAGTTTTACATTGAGGGTGATCGATACTTTGGAAGAGTTGAAAACACTACAGAATAATGTTGACAAAAAAGAGAAACGACTTTGGCCCAAATTAAAATGCGTTCAAATGCCTGATGAGATATGGGTTTCCGAAGAAGGTCAAAAGGTCCTAACAAATAGTTGATTGTCACAAATGGCCAGGTATTATCATGGTCGGGCACACATTGGGAGGTATGCCATAGTACGCTTGTTCAAAATTGACTGGTTCAATCATAAGTTTAGACAGGCAGCAGAAGCAGTATGTCATCGCTGTATAATTTGTCAACAACTAAACGTGGGAAAAGGGACAGTGGTGAATTTGAACCACATTGGAAGAGCAGGGGGTCAATTCAGCAGAATGCAATTTGTATTAGCTTCTGCTGTTTTAAGGTTTGTGTGGTGACATCTGCTTTTTATAACTACTGTGGCTTTGAAAATAGAATAGAAAAATAAGGAAAATCGTTTATTTAATCAATGTGTGTGTTTTTAAAATTAGCATTTTTAAATTGTGCAAAAGTTATTTCTGAGTATTTTTAATGTTTTGGGGGTTTGGGGAAGAGGAGTTTAGTCAAAATAGCCTGTGGAGAGAGTGGAAATCGTTTTTACTTGTATTAAACAGGAAGTGAGGGTCAGTAAGAGCCCTCCTTCCTGTTGGGACCGCAAGTTAGCGGTCTAGTGTTAGAGAGACGATTCTGGGCTGGGCCTTGTTCCTGCAGGCATAAATGTGCCGGAACGAGCGACCGCGCTTGAGAAGAAAGCACTTTTTTAAGCTTCTGCTGTTTTAAGGTTTGTGTGGTGACATCTGCTTTTTATAACTACTGTGGCTTTGAAAATATAATAGAAAAATAAGGAAAATCATTTTTTTTATCAATGTGTGTGTTTTTTTTTAATTAGCATTTTTAAATTGTGCAAAAGTTACTTCTGAGTATTTTTAATGTTTTGGAGGTTTGGGGAAGAGGAGTTTAGTCAAAATAGCCTGTGGAGGGAGTGGAAATCGTTTTTACTTGTATTAAACAGGAAGTGAGGGTCAGTAAGAGCCCTCCTTCCTGTTGGGACCGCAAGTTAGCGGTCTAGTGCTAGGGAGCCGATTCTGGGCTGGGCCTTGTTCCTGCAGGCATAAATGTGTTGGAACGAGCGACCGCGCCGCTAGTGCGCCGAAGGAGCGCCAAAGGCAAGCCCGCCCGCGTCCCGGGGCCAGAAATGCTGCCCTTTTTCATAGCTGTGCAGTATCTGGGGGAGAGGAAGATTACAGTAAACTATCGCCTAATCCCACTAATAATGTAGTATCTAAGCCTTTAAGGAAGGGTGGATCTATTTGGACCTGTGAAACCTGTAATTGGGCTATTCAAGTCCCTTTAGAGGCATCAAAGGTAAGAAACCAAGACATTAGGCCAGCAGGGTTGGGAGAGAAAAAAATGAAACAGAAGGCATTTTATAATTACAGCTTTCAGTATGCCTTAATAAATGCTAGGTCCCTTCCCAAACATAAACAGGAAATCTACGAAATGATTGATAATTGGTAGATTAATTGTCTATTTATTACTGAAACCTGGGGCAAAGTAGAATCAGACGAAGACTTTATTGTCGCCTCTCCACCAGGTTTTATCTTCCACAGACTTGATAGACCTCAGAACGGGGGGGGGTCTGGCCATTATTTATAGGTCTACGTTGGCATGCACATGCATTAGTTCTTCGACAGATTCATGTGAGGCAATTACTTTTGCAATTTCTCAAAACAGTGGGGTACTACTAGAGGGGCTGTTGATATATCGTCCACCAGGACCGACTAAAAAATGTTTTCAGTCTTGGCCTAAGTTGATAGAACCTATGGTTCTGTCTGCAAAAGCTGTGATATTGGGCGATTTTAACATGCACTTTCATGAGACGTCAACTCCTAAGATCCGTGAAATCATTGACTTTATGGGGGCCCTGGATTGGACCTCCAGAGTCTCGTCGGCCACCCATATTGCAGGGCATATTCTGGATGGGGTGTTTGCACGAGCTACTCAACAGGTTGAGGTAACCATGATACAGTTGAGTTGGACGGATCATCATCTGCTGAAATTTAAACTCGCCTCAAAGAATGTTGTGGCTGCTAACGTGGAAATGAACAAGGTAGCCAGGTTATGGAAACAGGTTAAAGTAGAGGAATTAGGCCCAGCTTTAGAAGCTGAGTGGGATAAGGCTAAAGCTATGGCCTTGCCCCTGATTGACAGCTTTCTGAAAGGAGTGGAAATGACCATGGAAGAAATGGTACCCCCTGTAATTAGAAGGCCCAATAGTCAGAAGAAACCAGGTCACCCTTGGTTTACAAAAGACCTCAAACTCCTTCAAAGAAAGTATCGACAGCAGGAAAGACGGTGGAAACTTAATCCAGTACCTGAGGAAAGGGTGGCCCTTAAGTCCACTCTAAAGGCTGATAAAGCAGCACAATGTATGGCCAAATCCAAATGTTATACTACCAAGGTAAAGGAGGCTATTACTGCCTACAGGGAACTTTTTAAGACCATTAAGGCCCTAACTGTGCCCATGAAGCCGGCTGGTCTAGAAAACTCTCAGGGTTTCTTTGACAAAGTTGCTTTTCATTTTGAAAATAAGATATTGCAAATACATAGCAACTTTGATACCCAGATCATTCCCGAAGTATCACCCCCCATGATAACAGAGAGTGCTACAGCAGATGGCCAGTCATTAATGTCATATTTCCAACCCCCTTCCATGGATACTATTAAAAAGAAGATTCTTGAAATTAAATCGGGCTCCCCTTTGGATCCGTGTCCTCCCTCCATTTTTCACTTGGTTCCGGATTTAATGGTCCCCATTTACCAAGAGGTAGCTATGTCTGGGGAGTACCCATCTATCTGGAAAGAAACGATTGTAGTACCCCTCAAGAAAAAAACAGAGGGGGATAATCAGGACATGAGTAATTTGCGGCCAATAGCACGTTTTTGGCAAAGATTCTAGAAAACATTTTGAACTCTGAATTGATCGAGTTTTTAACAAAAGCGGATGCTCTTGATATCTCCCAATACGGGTTCCGAAAAGGGCATAGTACTGAAACTGCCCTAATCTCATCCTCTGATACTATTCAAAGGATGGTTGATGAAGGCAAGGGGGCCGTTTTGGTTCTTTTAGATTTATCCGCTGCCTTCAACACTATCTCTCCCACACTATTAATGCCCCGTTTGCATCATGTGGGTTTGAGGGACAAGGCGCTTAAACTTTTGAAGTCGTTACTTACAAATAGATGGACCACAGTTAGCAGTGGTGATTTCAAATCTAGACCGTATCTTCTGCCATGTGGTATTCCGCAGGGATCTTCCCTCAGCCCCACATTGTTTAATGTGTATGTAGCACCTTTGGCTAGTCTACTTCGTACTTTTGGTTTCATTCCATCTTCCTATGCTGATGACTCCCAGCTTATTATTCCTATTAATCAGCCATGGGAGGAGGTTGCAGATTGGTTCAGTAATTGTATGGTGGAAGTGAGTAAATGGATGAAGACCAATTGGCTCAAAATGAATGCCACCAAAACTGAAGTTTTATGTTTTGGACCTGGAAAGAATTTATGGAACTCACGGTGGTGGCCCTCTGAATGTGGTAACTGCCCAGTGCCCACCACTGTTACTAGAAACCTAGGCATCTTGTTCGATGAACATATGTCTTTTAAAAAACAGATTAATCATATGGTAAACATCAGTTTATGGTCAATTAAAATCCTCAGAAAAATCTTCCCCTATCTGTCACATTAATGGAGAGTATCTGCTATCCTGGCATTGGTAATGTCCAAGATAGACTACTGTAATGCACTGTTCCTTAATCTGGATAAAGGGCTGATAAAAAGACTCAAATTAGTTCAGAATTCCGCTGTCAGAGAGGTTCTTAATCTCCCACGATGTATATCAGTTAGAGAGAGTCTCAGGAAATTACATTGGTTACCAGTGGCGGAGCGTATCCAGTTTAAGTCGCTATGTCTTACTTTTAAGGCAGTTCATGGAATAGGGCCACGGTACCTGACTTCCAGACTCCACCTGCATGTACCTAAAAGAAACTTGCGGTCTTCCCAAGCTCACTTGATTCAGGTCCCACGCACACATAAAGCCAAATGGGGAGACAAAGCTTTTACAGTAGCTGCAGCCAGAGGATGGAACTCTCTTCCACAGAATATTAGGCAAGAATCAGGCTATATGAAATTTAGGAAAATTGTGAAAACTTGGCTCTTTCCTTGTTAATTGTTTTTGGTACATCAAGATCAGAGTCTTTGGATTTAGTTCGTTTAAGTTTCTTCTATTGGATGTTTTTCTATCTTCATTATTTCTGTTAGTTTTCTTATCCTCTCTATTTTTTTTACGACGTGCTTTCTTCCCAGCGCTTCGATGCTCTTTGAGTAGGAACGCGCTTTATAAATCTCGAATTACATTACATTTCATTGAGATGCCTGCATGTGGAGGTTTAAAATACGTGTTAGTGATAGTGTGCATTTCTAGGCATTGGATTGAAGCGTACCCTACAAGAAGAAATGATAGCCTCACAGTAGTGAAGTTGTTGCTTAGAGAGTTGATAACATGGTACGGGTTTCCAATCTCTTTAGAATCAGATAGGGGAACGCACTTCAATAACGAAGTGATTAAGCTTTTGTGTGCAGCACTAAACATTGAGCAGACGTTGCATTGTAGCTATCACCCTGAAGCCTCAGCACTAGTGGAACAGATGAATGGTACCTTGAAATCAAGAATTGCTAAGATGTACGCAGCTACGAATCTGAAATGGCCAGATGCATTGCTATTGGTGTTGATGTCGATGAGAAATACACCTGACAAGAAAACAGGGCTATCGCCCCACAAGATCCTTATGGGCAGAGCAATGAGACTACCAGCAGTGCCAGCCAATGCACTTTTAAACAGTACAGATGATATGGTGTTGGACTACTGCAAGGGCCTGGCTGATGCGGTTCGCTCTTTCTCTCAGCAGGTGGAGGCCACTACCCTGCCACCTATTCACGATCCAAGGCACAATCTGACATCCGATGACTGGGTCATTGTCCGAAAACATGTTTGCAAGACGTGTTTAGAGCAACGCTGGTGAGGGCCTTACCAGGTGGACCTAAGAACTACGAAAGCTGAGAAGTGTACAGGACTACAGAACTGGATTCGCACGCGTCATACGAAGAAAGTAGCATGTCCACTGGATCATGAAGCAGCACTGTTGAGGGTCCCAACAACGGTGAAACAGTTTGGCGTACCTGAACCACAAAAACAACCAAAAGAGCCTAAAATTGAACAGAGCTTATGGAAGATGGTTCTATTACCACTGTAAGAGACGAAAGTCAAGAATTACAGGAGGGTGGGGAAGAATCAATCCCAACGGATACAGCAGGAGAGCCTAGCTCAGCAGGGGTCCTCCCAGAAGCAGACAGTGCTGAGAAGCAGATTGAGCAAGTGCCAGACCAAGAAGGGGAAAGAGTTGAGACGGATCAAAGTCAAAGTGATCTGACTCCTCCTGAGCCTGTTGCAGGTCCATCAAGAGAAAACACCATAGAAAAAGAGAAGAGTCCAATCCTGAAAAGAATATTGACGAGAAAAGGAGATAATTGCCCTGAATTGTAAGTAGAGAAAAGAAACAAAGTGGTCATAAATGAAACAATAGAGGAAGAAGTAGATAGTATGAGAAAAGAAGAATTGAGTGAAGGAGAACTAAGTGGTGTTCAGAAGTTCAAAAGTAAGAGAATAAATAGAAAGTCGACGATACGCAGGTCCTGAATGGGCGTATGCAACTACTAACAAATGGCAACATGAGTTTATGTCCTTTTGTTTTGATAGAAAGGTTCTGAGTCAGTATTTTGATGTAACCTGAAGGTGAACAAGGAGCTGAATTGTTGAACCAATCTGAAATAACAAAAAGACTATTGAAAATAAACTGGAAGAGACATTGAATACCTGATTTGACATTAAAACAGGATGCTACAAGCTGCTAATCGATTTTGACAAAGGAAAGAGGGTTCCTGGATGTGAGACTGAACTGCGAGAGGCAAATTTTTCCTTATTTTTGCTGCACTTTATAAGAAATTACATCTGCTTTCTGATTCTATACAGATCATGGCTGAGTTAAATAATCAAGTTAGGGATGCTAGGCACTGTAAATATATGAACATTGGATTGGCGATTATGTGTAGGATTTTGTTTATTGTAATAATTGTGGGTATGTCTGTTCTTGATGCAAGAGGAGTCATCCATACTACTGCTTTTGAAACTACTACACTAACTGCTTTAGAGAAGTTTAAGTTAGATGAGAAATATTTGCATAATTACACTAAAGCCAAAGGAGAGCTTTCTTCTAATGTTTTATATCGCTTGTTGAATGAGTATGTTGAAACAATGGATGCGAAGGATTGTCTTGTGTGTACGCAAATTCCTTCATCAGTAGAGGAGGGAGTTATGTTCCACAGTCTTCCATTAACCTACGGGATAAGCTGTAGTCTGCTACTAACAAGTTTCTATGATCAAGAGTATATACAGTATTTTTACTCTAATTTTGACCTGGTGTTTTCGTTCGTTCCTATTATTAGGTATTTGAGTAGAGTAGCTAAGGATCATGATATAGTATTGGTTAGGGGATTCTTTGAACCTACAACAACATCTGGATCTGCATACGCACATAAAAATAACCTTGCATGCTTTTTTACACCATTGGAGAAAAGCTTTTTAGGGCATACAGATGATAGGAGAAAAGCATTAAAGGAGAAATTAGAAAAAGGCTTAGAGAGAAGGACTTACAAGAATGATTATGCATACACTGCAAATAAGACTCGAGGGAAATTAGCTCTAGATGCATTACATGTAGGGAAGCTTTGTCTATATAGGCCAAATTCATGCACTGACACTTTTTTTGTGGTAACGAGTGAATGTAGGCATGTGTTTTTGTTTCAGAGTAAATGAACTTTTATGTTGAATGGTCAGGACCCTGCAATTTTAGGTATCTATTATATTTGTGGACTGAATGCTTATTACCGTCTTCCAAGAGGATGGTATGAGACATTATTTGGGGTTGGTGTTCCCAAAGATTTATCAGATAGAGGACTTGAAAAAGTTTCCGAAATTGACTGAATTACATCATAAGCGAAAGAGGAGGGAATCCTCTTCTACGATATTGGGAGATATATTCAGTGCGGTGATACCTTCATTAGGAGTCATCCTGAATTCGATCAAGATTCGAAAGTTGTCTACTATTGCGGATAACATGTTGACAACTTTTACAGGGGCAATACTCCTGATAGATACTGAACTGGCTGCCGACAGAGCTATGACTCTTCAAAATCGTCTTGCCTTAGACATCCTTCTAGCGAAGGACGGCAGAGTCTGTAAAATGCTTAACTCTAGGCATTGTTGTTCTTATGTACCTAACAATAGTAAGGAGATAAGAGATTTACTTACTAACCTGACTAACTCAAGTAAGAATTTGAAAGAATTGAAGGAACAGGTGTATGGGAAAAGGTAGGGAAAGGCTTTGCTTTAGTGGGAAATTGGCTTAGTAACATTTTAAATGGGGGTATTATTAGAAATCATACAGGGAATGTTAATTGTGATTGCATGCATAATAGGATTATGGGGTTCATGTAAATTGTGTCAAAAGATTAAATTGAAAAGGTCTAAAAGTAATCAGAAGAGGGAAGAAAGAAACAGGGAAAGAATCTATAGGGAAGATTTGAGGAGAAGGCAAAATGCTGAAAAAACAGAGCTGTGAAACTGTTGATGGGAAAGGTAGTGTGATGACATTTAGTCATCAGCGGGGGGATTGCTAGAGCAAATATATTGATTAAAAAGTATTAATGAACGTTTATGTATTTTGACTAAAGAAAAATTGTAGAAATCGATTAACGTAGAAAATAATGTGCACGTTTGAAAATGTGCCCTCGGAGATCGATCACCAAGATTCCCAAATGTACTAAGAAAATAAATAACATGTATGAAATATAGAAAAATATATTGAAATAATGTAGTAATATGTCATATTGAGATATAGAATGTATGTTTTGCATTATATTGTAGATCTTAACTTCTTTGTGGCCTAGTTTGCCAGGCCTCATGCAGAAGCCGAATATTAACGCTCTATGTAGAAATGCTGATGTTCTGAACTGACCATGAACTGCTAGTTGTTTAATAAAATCTGCTCAGATAAAATCCTATGCGTGAACCGACAGACAGGAGATGAAGGAATCAAAATTTGTATCAAGGACTATGTAAAGCATTCATAGTGTACTTTCCCAGGACTTGAACAATGTAGACACTGACTGGAGAAGAAGATGCAACAATTTTGATACCTGACGAGCCAGATGATGAGGACATCGTAAAGTGAACCAATCAACTACATGGGAACTATGTAATGTTAGAATACATAGATTGGAAAAACAAGGACTACTGCATAATGCAAAATCGTGTGATTAATTGACCAATCAGGAATTGGGGGATAGTCTGGGCGACTTTGATATAATGACACGACAGAAGGGGAGAGTTCAGATGTTAGGCGGATGTCCAGAGAGAGAGACTACGGGATCAAAGAGATTTGAGATTCTATCATTGGGCTCACGTTCTTGAGAGCCTGATGCGATGCTGATCAATTGATGACCTGACTACAAAGACTGACTTTGTTGCTGATCCATATCGTGGATAGGTAGCTATGACAATGTGACTGAATTAACTTTTGTGCCTTTTCTTTCTAGGTAACAACTGCGCTGTTTTTATAGTTTTCCTCTTAGCTAGATGTTTCCCAAATTCATGTTCTAAATTGCTTTTCACATGAAGTCCCACATGCTAATGTTAATCTCTGGGTTAGATAAGGTTCCTCTTCTAGGACATTGACATATACACTGACAAATGTTTGATGGACTGATTTACTGAACTCTGCTACTCATGCGGACGTATTCACCTTTGATTCATATGCTGGCTTATGCTGATGCGTTAGAATGCATTCTTTCTCAACTTCTGATTAGATTACGTTATTGGTTAGTACTAATGAACTAATTTTGATTTGATTGAATAAAGCTTGAATTAACCTCATGACTTAGTATTGTAAATAATAGGGAAAAAAACAATTAAAATGTATAGTGAGTTGTGGTTATTCATGACCGGAGGGTCATGGGGTGTTATGTTTCTGTTTCATTAATGTTGATGACTAATGTATAGTGAATTGCGTGTTAATCATTTGTGTGTCTGCCATTAGCCTAGCTAGGATACTCTATGTGAATCAAAAGGTTAAACGACCTATACGCGTCCCCTTCTAAGTTTACTTACTAAGGACCAGGCGCGATGGCACTGTCCTTGAGCTCTTTGTTATTGAGAAATAAGGACCACTGGCTTCCAGTGGGCATAATGTGTTGTTTGTTATGCTTATCTAATGTTAGGGCATCGTGTTTTTTAGTTATTATCACCACCCATTGTTTCTCAGCAAGATTACATTTTTGGATTGGAGCAGTAGGGGTGAAAGCTGATTTCCATCGTGCATACCTGTCTGTAGAAGCAGGGCCCCATTTGACTCTTCTGGTTAATGGGCTGACGTTTGATGGAAGTGGTTGACTAACCAATTTTTCTCTCCTGTGCGTATAGCCCCCAAATTGACCACTACAGATAATGGGTGATGGTCACCTTCAGTTCTGTGCTGGACTTGGAACACTGCACACCCGTTTAGTAAATTCTTGCTTAGGAAAATGTAATCCAGCATTGATATGTTCTTAAAAGTTGGAACGGAAGAGTCTTTTTAGTCAGCTGAGGTCAAGCCATACTCATTCAAACAGACCTCTAATATATATTTAATGGAAGGTCCCTGTTTAGTAATCCAGATTGGCACAACTCTCGGATGCTGTAATCATCAGCACCTAAGTACCCGAGGCCTGGGTGTTCATATAAGAGGGTTCATATCAAGTTGGTGGTTCTTGACGTTCGCAGTTTTAGTGGTGCTCTGCGGGTTGTTATAAAACTTTTAGCACCACGATGGGGGAAATGGATATTCCATCTGTTGCCAGGCCCTTGATTTCCAGAGCCTGCATATCGCAGGAATAAGTCTACATTACTTTATTTTCACCTGCAAGTTCAATTCCATGTAAATTGAGAGCCCGCCCATCGGTCTCCCAAAAAGATTTTTCTTTTGCACTAGTGTGTGAATTGCATGGAACCCTGGGATGGAGAAAGGCACAGTCCACCACATTTCTTGCAGAAGCAGAATGTTGCCAGAGTGAGATATTCCATGGTGTGTGTATATTGCTGATTAATAAGAGTAAACCTGCCATGTTCCAACTTATTGTCCAGAATCCCCAAGGTGCCTCCTGCGTTACCTGTCAGCATCCCCAGGGATTAGGGTTAAATCATATCTCTATTCTTGGTTAAACCTTCATGTTTCTAAGTAAACATAATGTGCTGTGTTACACAATTGGTTTTATAAATGCTTGTTTTACCAATGCTTGTTTGCTAATGTGAGCAGGTGTAGACATGTGCTTCTAATTGGGTGTGGTGTAGCCATGTGGTTCTAATTGGGTGTGGTGACTCATCCACATGTGGAAACTCAACTGCTTGCCTGATTGGCTATAAATAGGAGAGTGAAGCATGCCTCCCGGCTTGGCTTTGTTTTGCTTCCTGATCTCAGCATCTGATTTGGCACTCCAGCTCTTGCTGTCATCCTCGTATTCAGGACTTTTGAGGCAATTATTTTCTTCGTTCCTGTACAAGCTGAAACCAGGCATTCCTCCAGCACTCCGGAAAAGACTTCAGCTAAGTGACTAGTATTCTCCAGGGAGTTTGTTCTTTGAGCGCTGCACTTTCCTAGAACAGCTGGTGTATTTCAGACCTCGTATTTTGGCTTACCTTGAAGAGACAAATGCATTTCTGAACATTCGACATTATTATTGTAGTTACTTGCCTAAATGTGCTTCAGGAAACCTGCTTGAGCTCAAGTACTACAAAAAGTGCAATTTAAAAGAGCATTTACGTGACTTTTCTTTCTCTAATAGCATAACTGTGGTATTTAAATTGTGCCATTCATGCCTGTGTTTCAGGTTTGAGGAATTTGCTTTTGAAGGGTTTTTCACACACACAGTGAAACCAAACCAAACTGTGCCACCCTAACTGTTTAATGCATGATTAGTGCAACCACAGTTCTAATTGTAGTGTGCAAATGTGAATCTCTGTGACGCCAGCCCTAGTGTCGCAGTACTTATTGTTATGGTACTCAGTTTGGGTTTTTAGTAAACCAGTGTTAGTAATTGTGCCAACAGTTATTATTATCCAGGAAACGTGCTAGAGCATCCCAGTGTTCTACCGCTCCTGTGCTCATTTCAGAAAGAGAGATTCCGTTTCAAGGAAGTTGAGTGCACTAACTCTACTATCACTCTGTCAACAACGACCTTCCCCCGAAAATACGGGGTGGCTGGCTGGACCGGCAAGACGTGGCAGTGTGTCGTTTCTTTCTCTTCCATTCCTACTTTCCTTTTGGAACACCTGCCGGAGGTTTCTGTGTCCACCAGGAAGTGCCGAGAGGTGTTCCAGGAAGTCGCAGACATCCTGCTTTTCAGGTGAGTGGCCCGTCACGACACTTATTAACGTGATTACAGCTCTATGCCCCATTTAATTTACCCTCTTGGAGCTAGGTATTCGGTTTCCCCTTTGCTGTAAGAGCTACCAGCAGCCAAGACCAGTCAAGATGCTCTATACTATGACTAAATGTCTGACCCAATGGCCCTCTCAAGGGGGAACGGTCTCCTGCGCCTGTGTCAATTGGACCATGATCCCTTTTTCCCCAAGGGCAGGGGCCTTACTTGCTTTGTTCCTCTCAAAATTCTGAATGCTGCATTGTCCTCCGTCAAGGCTTGTAGTTTATCTGGAGAGCTATGCGGGTTCCTCTGTTGAGCCAAGGTTACTTCTCTTTCTGACAGTGTGTGTGGGGGGGGGGGGGGGGAAGTTTTCCTGTACCGGCATATTTACGACGATGCCCCATTACTTAAGTTTCCCTGTTTCTGCCATGATGTTATTGGCAGCAGCGATGTTGGACTATTCTGTTAGAGTAGAATCTTGGTAATTAGTCAAAGTGCAGTTCCTAAATTGCACTGACAGCAGGTGTGCCGATGTAAGGTAGAAGAGCGAGGGACTGTTGTTCAAGAGATCATTTGTTGGACATATTAAAAATATCCCAAGGCCCTCTTGTTTTAAATTCTGTGGTAAAAAGCAGGACAGGAACTTTGGGTGCCATCTGCTGCTCAACCCTGACTCGAGTATTAGCACTTGAGAGTAGCTGTTTGCCCTCTTCCTCTGTGCTGAAAGAGGTCAGATGGTGATGCAGGCCCTGTATATTATGTGACGGCTCTGCTGCCTTGATTGAATATAGCCATTGCACTTCTTTTTGGGCTGTGGATTCTAATTCCATGTCCTCTTCCTCTGTACAGATATGAATCCGGAGGTGGTGTGAAATAGAGTTCTATTCATTATGTGATTGCCCCACTAACCTGGTTCAATTGGACTGATACATTTCTTTTGGCGCTGATGATGCTGTGTCTTCAGTCCTATCAATAGACTGCTCTTTGGCTTGGCTGCTCACCTCAAAATGTGTTGCAGGAACCCTGAGTAGCTCTTTTGTCTCATTGACATTTTTAGAGTGCTGATTGCTTAATTCCGGGGCAGTGCCATTTAGTTGGATTCCACAGCTTATGCATAGGTTTTCATCAGAGCGTTCAGGCCTTGTATGGCATAGTCTGAGTATGGTTTTCCTTTTTCGATTGTGCATCAGGATGCAAACTGGAGTGATCATCTTGATGCAGCTGGTGTGGCTGGTTAGATCATTTTTGCATAGCTGGCTTTGTTTGAAAAATTCGGTAGTTCGTCACTTCCTCTGGACTACCAACATTGCCATTCCCGCTACTATCAACTAGCCTATCTGGTAATTGTGATATATTTGGGTTCGCTTTCTGATCATTATGGATGGACCTTTTCATTCTTCTACTGTTCTTCAGTGATTTCCTTAACTTTTTCTTTTGGCGCCGTGAAAGCTGTACTTTACCATTTGCATTTAGTGAAGTTGTCCCACTTGTCTGGATGTTTATATGTAGTGCATGGGTAGTTTTCCTGGCTGAATTGACATTGTCATTTAACTGATCCATTTTTTTGTACTTGACTCCCTCCATACTCAGTGGAGTGGATGTCGTTATGCTATCTTGTGGAATTGCTGGTATTACTCTGCCCCATAGTTTTGCGGGACCCTTGATTTCTGATGTCCATTTTGAAATCTATGACTGATGTTGGCCTACCAAATTCAGGGCCTATTGTTGTGCCTTTGTTTGTTTTTCCACGTTCACCATTCCCTCTGACTGAATTTGTGAGGAAGGTTACCATTCTGCATCGGGCACGAGCATGTCTTTTTACAGTGATTTATTAGTGAGGGTAATAACTCTGGCAACATGGTTAACTTGACAATAATGGCACTGTTTGCTTAGGCCTTACTGCCCTTGCAATTGTTTGATCAAGAGTCAATCTCCTATCCAGGGTATCCAGCTTCTTGTCTAGCGTCCGGTCGATCTGAGCCAGCATGCAAATAAGATTCACTTGAACTTCTAACTTGTGGGACTGCCAGGAGAGAGCCTTGAACGCATCTAATAAGAAAGAATTGATAGTGTTTATGATGGAGTCAGCGGCGCAATCGCTGGTTGAATTCGATATTAGGGAATGATCCCCTGTAGGCCTAGTGCACTGGACGACCCGACATTCGGCCCCCATGCTGAGAGCGTTGTCCTCTGTGTCAATTAGTGTTGGGGCAAATACTTGTTGTGCCTTATAATGATTATTCAAAGACCCTTTTGTCATTTTAAATTTGTCTAGTGGGGTAGAGAAGATATGATTAGATGCCTCAGTTACAAGGTTGTACAAGGGATTCCCTGGTTGGTGGACCATTGCCTCCGTTACAATGTCATGGCTTTTTACCTATGGTGTTGCTCTGGCTGCTTCCGAGTTTATTTGTGGGGGTGGGTGCTTTTAACCCCAACCCTGTATGCACCACTCCTACGCTTGTGAGGTGGCTTTTGGACTTGTGCTTTGCTCCTCGTCTTGTATGGTGGCTTTTGAATTTATGCCACCATCATTCATATGTGACAAGATCTTTATGAGTTCTATTCCCTCTGCCTCACCAGCATGCATGCTTGGATTTTGTACGTTCATTAGGCTGTTGCTTTTTTCCATTGCTGTCTCGGCTAGCTCCACCATCTCTGCAAGTATTGAGTCTTCTAGGCTGATGCTTCCTAGTCGATTTCCTAGGCTGTTTTATGTCCGAGGAGGCTCTTCCTGTAGCCTCACGCCTTCTTGCTCAGGTTTCAGTGTGGCTGTCCCAATGCTTTCTCCAGCACCCACCTTTCTCCTTGTAAAATACCTATGTAGGGAGTATTTTACTGCCAGGCCTCCTACTGAATCTTCTAGGTCTGGTGTACCCTTTGAGGGCTTGGTGCCTATATTCCGTTTTCCCTCTTCAACCTTAGGCCACCCTTTCACTATTTCAGTCTTGAGTTGATCTTGTGTGATGCCTAGTATAGTCCCTTGCTGCATCTGCTGCCTCAAGCTGCATACTGTTTTCCCCTTTCCTGTTGCCTTGGGCATGGCCATAGTACTCAGAGCCACAACTCCTAGAATGCTCAGTGCTCTCTGTGATCTTTGCACCTTTCGTAACCTGGTAACCTGCCTATGGGCCTCGAATACCCTATGGAAGAGCTTCTAACTGGTTCAGAAAGATGAGGGTTGTTGACGTTGCTTGACTAACTTGCGTGACCAGTGGAAGTGCAAGTGCGAGGGTCTTTGTTGCACCGGTACCACTCCAGATGTTAGAGGTAACATAAGTGTCACTTAGTGAAATCCTTCAACAGCTGCCTGGGTTGGTTTATGTTCTTACATTTTGTATTTTTTTTTAATTGCATTTAATTGAGTTGTTGGGTTATTTATGCATGACTGATGCACAACTGATGGAGATGGTGTGTCTGCCAATATGTTATGCCTGCCTATCTGGCAGTATGCAATATACATCCAGTGACCAGCATCTACGACCACAACCGCTGATAATCCAAAAGGCTGCTTGCCCGGAGGTTGCTGAACTTAGCCTTTAACCTCTAGGCTATGGAAGGTGCCCAGGCGATAGTAAGAATGAAAGGCCAAAGAGATGAAGGTAGTTCAAAAGCAGACTGCCAAAGGTAAGGCAGCAGAAGCAGAAACTGAGTGGGAGCTGTAATGCTATCTGAATTTAACCACTGATTCCATCGTGACCACTGACTCCACTTTGTTCTTAACTTAGCTTCAAATGCCATCACATTCGTGGAACAGATATTTTTCCACGCACAGCTTGTTCTTTACATTGAACGTGTTTTCGCTCTTTCTCACCAGAGAAGGGAACATAACATGGGGAATGCAACGATGTTAAGAGTGTACAAGGATGAGAATGTTTATAGCAAAGACAGGTACAGCTCGGTCTTAGAAATGCACATTAGGATCTGGCCAATCATTTTGTGTGTTTTCAACACTGACCAAGTACAGCCAGTGCTTGAATTTCACAACTTACTCGAAGGGAGGGGGGGAGGTTTTCCAGAACCTTCCTCTTATGTTTGTTTAAGGAATTTAAAGTGCAAAATTTGGTGCTGAGACAGAAGGAACTCATTTCTGAGGGTGGATGCATTGCTCAGAAAAATCTGAGTCCCATTGGGGAAAATGTCTCGTCTCAGCTGTCTAGGGTTCCATAGCTTGATGTTGGCAAGGACCAGGATTACATTGGATTCGATCCCCATGGTGATGCATTTTAATTCTTAATTATCTAGCTTTACTGTGTGCTTGCATACATATTCATTGTTGATACATTGCATTTTTTCTGAGTATTCTTATTATACAACTGCTGTATTATTTAGTAGCTGCGCGTGTTTTGCTGCATTCAAGTTAAATGCTCACATTAATATTTTGTATACTTTTGTTGGAGCCCTAGGAAGTGCCTTAATAAATTAATTACTCAGAATACTCAGAATAAGAGTGCTGCATTATTTTGCCTCGTTCCCTCTTAGTTTGAAGCTAAGCAGAACAGAAGCTCACTGGCCTACCCCGCAAGCTGCATCCAGACCTAGCTGGTCTGCTTCCGTAGGGAGGCCAGGCTCACACTTAGTGAGGCTGACTACAGCCTGCACAGGCAGGGGTGTCAGCCAGGAATCACACCAGAATCTTCTCCACCGGGGTAGGTGGGCGGCTGATGCAGAGGTGGTGTGGGTTTGGGTATGCAGATGCGGGCCCGGAGCAGAGGACTCCTAGATGTTTTGCCTCCTCACATGCTCAGTTCACTCCGCCTCCTACCCCCACACCTGCACACTCCCCTGGCTCTGCCCACTTTGTTGCAGCCAGCGTCCCACTGTAAACACACTTGAGCCGAGGCAGAGGATTTTCTGCAGCCGTCCACCACTATATTCCAGTTGGTCATATTGATAAATATTACCTACAAAGCTTGACAACTTCAATATATGGTTTATGAATAATATATGGTTTATCATGTTTTGAAAATTGCTTAATTATATATTTATGTTGGTTTTAATTCTTTAACATAAATTAAGATTAATTACGAATATAACATTTTTGTGTGTATAACATATGTATTATAATTTATAATGTAACAGTATGATTATGTTTTATTTCTACATCTTTTAATAAACGTCTATGTATTTGTAATTTTGTTGAGGTAATAAATGTGTTTGTTATTGCCTGCTGTATATATATTTTGTACAAAAAAATACCTTTTATTTCAAATTTATAATGTTAATTAAAATTAAATATGCAACCTTATCATTATAACGTCGATATGTTGAACAACAACATTTTAACACAACATATTTGTACTTTACGAATATGTAAAATCAATGTTTTTGTAATCAATGTTTTTACCATAATATTTTTAAGGGTGATTTTTCATCATACAACTGCAAAATAGGGCGACGGACTGACATCACCAGATAAATCATAACCGCAGCCAGCTTGGGGTAGGCAAATGTTGATTCCTACCAACCAAACATGCAGGACTCCGAAAAATACCATCCAGGTAACTTTGTGATGGAAAGTTTTTGAAAACACAATCAGTTGGGTTAGACAGGCATGACGCATTTCGATTGTAAAGACTAGGACTGAGAGAGATTGAGACGTAATGGGAATATTTGTCAAGCAGACAGCTTTGAATCCAGAGTTCTAATGATCAACAAAGTTCAGAACTAGCAATTTCCTGACAGCTGCCTGGACAAAGAGGGCGATTTCTGCGGTAAAAAAATAAGCTATACATAGAAGCAATTGTAAATCGGCTTGCAGAAAATACTGGACTCACAACCCTAGAAAAATCTTATTTATGCTCATGAGAAGTGACGAAGAATGTTCCTAAATTTGAATTAGGGGCGTTCTTTTGAGCAGTACGACTGTTATGAAGGTTTGAAGCTACAGTAGGCTATTTTTTCTGTCTTTAGTGGAAGTGAGTCAAAGAAAATGTGATTGTCCGTATCTACATTCAGCTTCTGTTATCCTGGTTCGTGCCACTGAACAAAGGCCTCGTTGTGTCTGTGAAATTTTAAGCATACCTGAAGGGCGTTCTTGGTTAACCAATAAATTGTATGAAAACCTGCCATTGTTAGAACTACGATATGCATTTTTGAAAAATGCTTACTGAAATAGAAGTATTCGAGCGTGCTGTGAATTTGCGCCTTATTTGCTTGTCGAGAGATTCTGCTACATGAAAAACTTTATATAAGACACACGGTGCTTCTATAGCGCATTAAGCAGCATTCTATAGAAATAAAGCTTCAATAAGATCAACTTGCCTTTCATTTACCTGCAACAAATTAAATGAGACAATAATTCTGTAGCCCTAACAACCACTAGATGGTGGCATTTCTACATGAAAACATCTGATGTACGTCTGAGGCACAAACTAACTTTATTTGCCAAAAAACGCAAAGACAGAAGAAATAGTTTCAGATTAACAAATCTCAACTACTAATGCTGTTCGCACGAAAACTACAAACTATGATGCTATTAATATGGACTGCAAAACTAAAATGTGTTGTGTCCCGAGATGCTCAAGAAATGACGGACGCAGCGCGGGGTACTGGCCTCGTTTTTACACTGTTCTCTTCTAATGAGGAAGTTTACCTCCACCCATGCTGTCACTGTCCTTATCCAAATTCCGTAATCTTACCCACAATTCCTGTCTAGGGGCAGGAGGTTGCGCCCAGTGTCCTAGTAGGACCAAATCATGCAAGGTTCCCAGTGTTTTCATTACATCTCGCCCAACTGTTGGGGAAAACGACACATCTTAAACAAGACATCTACCCTTACCTGAAGAAATACGATGTCTTTCGTTGCATTTGGTGCTGTGAGCTGCGACTTTGTTGAGTCAATGGAGCTTCTCCTATTACTAGGGATCCCATAATTGTCATTTATTTATGTTACTCTTGCTGACGTGGTGGGGTGATGTTTTTTAGTTCATGGTTAATTACTTTTTGGAGATTGTCTGCAAGGGTGTTTTTTTTTTTTTTTTAAATTATAAATGCATTTATTGGTTAAGTAGAAGTACAATAAAACTTCAATATCATGTACAACATTTCAACATGTAGACAGGGAGAGGAGCATAAATGTCATTCCATGGTCAACATTTCGATGAGAGACAGTGAGTTAATTCAAGTATCAGCAAATAATGTATGGTTGCTTAACCTTGCACACTGATAGGAAACATATAGTTTGTACAATCATCCTGCTACAATCAAAATTCCGGTCTTGGTTCAAGATTGTAATAATTAATCCATGTGTTCCATATTTTGTGCAATTTATGCGGACACCCTCAATTTACATATACTACCCTTTCTGCTACCATCTAAATGTCCATCCCTCGCTTCCATTCCATCAGGGTTGGTACCTCGGGTCCCCCCCCCCCCCAGTGTCTAGCCAAATCCCCTTTTGATGTTACCAGTCCAAGGTAACATAATAAGAGTTTCGTACGAGGCAAGTCTATATCGCTGGGAATGCCCAGCAGCACGTATTTGGGGTCCTCTGGGATCACAGTTTAAAGTATCTTGCCCTCTGCTCAATATGTATGCAGAAGCTGAACAGAAGGGCCACTTCCCTCCTGGGATTGACCTAGCTACAATAGTAGTGATCCCCAAGACCCAACCCCCGTCACAACACTGCTCGGCATACCAACCCATCTCGCTCCTGAACACTGAAGTCAAAGTACTAGCCTCAATCCTTGCCTCAAGACTAAGAGACGTAATGCCTACGTTGGTGCATCTTGACCAATGTGGCTTCATGCCTGCCCGTAGCACTAGGCACTGTATTAGGCAATTACACCTAGCCTTGGTGCATCAAAAGACTTTGTCTCGCACCCCCTTGGCTTTGCTTTTACTCGATTTCAAGAAAGCCTTTGACACGGTAGACTGGTCCTACCTCGAAAGCGTCCTACAAAGAAACGGACTTGGGCCCAGATTCCGGGGACTAGTGAGGCTACTTTATTCTAATCCAATGCCCCATGTCCAAGTGAACGGGGTAATCTCTGACCCATTCCCTATTGGCCGTGGCACCCGGCAGGGATGCCCATTATCCCCCCTGCTCTTTGCACTAACAATAGAGCCTCTGGCGAAATTGTTATGGGAAGACCCGCTGATAGAAGGCTGGCCCTGGCCCGTCTGCCAAGAGGACCGCGTGGCATTGTACGCGGACGACGTCCTGCTGTACATCTCAAACCCGGCTAAAAGTGGCCCCCGCATTCTACAAATTTTAGGTCTCTTCTCGGAAGCTTCAGGACTGACCCTAAATCCTAGTAAATCCTTGCTGGTTCCACTCCATCAATCCCGAGACTGTATAGACTGGCAGCAAAACATTCCAATACGAAGGAATAGCTTTAAATACTTGGGTGTGCATGTCTCCTTGCTCCCTAAGCTAGCATGGGAACTTAACATCACACCATTAACCAAGAGAATAAAAAATGACCTCCAACGATGGAGAGACCTCCCCTTAATCTGCACGCGAGAATCGCACTTTACAAGATGATGGTTCTCCCCAGACTTCTTTACCTCCTCCAGAACTTCCCTCACCCTATCCCCATGAGATGGTTCAGAGAGATGGACTCACAGGCATGTAAATTTTTATGGAATGGCACCGGTCCTCGGCTGGCGCTTAAAACCTGCCAGAGAGATATATATGAAGGGGGACTGGGAATGTCCAACATCCATTACTACTATCTAGCAATGCAACTACTAGTGATCAATGATTGGATGGGAGGTGGATGGACAGATCCGGCATATCGGCTAGAACTCCAGACCATGAGTTATTCAAAGATCTTTGATGCCCTGTACGGGGGCCCGATCTCGCGCGGGACCCCTGAGGTGACCGGGGTGGTGCTGCGGGGTTGGCAGACGGCCCAAAAGGTGACAGGCTGGTGGGGGCACCCCACCCATCAGACCGCACTATGGCAGGGAACACATTTAAAAGAAGTGGCGGGTTTGGAAGGATTTCAGAAGTGGGACAACATAGGTATTTCTACACTGGGCGACGTATGGGATGGCACACATATGTGCTCTTTTGAAGACCTCCAGAAAATGTTTTCACTAAACAAGACGCAATTCCATAGGTACCTCCAGATCCGCCACGCCCTCCTGACAGAAATCCGGACAGGTGACAACATACCTGAGTATAGCCCTATGGAGGCGAAAGCTCTGATGGGAAACCTGGGTAGAGGAGGTGTCTCCCAGATATATCGTTCATTAATCACCATTACTGCCGGTTCCCTGGAGGGGCTCCGACGGAGATGGGAGGGGTGGGTGGGTCCTGTGGAAGAGGAAGACTGGAACGAAGCATTAGCAGCTCCGCACACTTTAACGATGACGACTCATCTCCGACTAATACAGACTTACTATCTCCATACGGCATACCTAACACCCGTCAGGTTGTACAGAGCAGGTCTCCGTAACGCAGCCGACTGTCCACGGTGTATGGACCCAGACGCAGACTTTTTCCACATGGTATGGTCTTGCCCAATTATTAAAGCTTATTGGGAGGCTGTTACAAAGGAGATCTCAACGGCCTTACAGACGGACATGGGGTTGACACCAATGCCGCTCCTGCTGGGGATCATGGGTGATACTGGACTGAGGAGGGCGGAACGGACCTTTCTGGGGGTGGCATGCCTAGTGGCCAAGAGATACATAATGACTGACTGGAAAACCAAAAGCGCACCAGCTTTGACTAAATGGAGGCGAGGAGTGGATTGTTGTGCTCAACGTGAAAAACTTGTTTATGAGGCCAGAGGGTGCCCGAATAAATATAATAAGGTGTGGGGGAAGTGGGAGGCCACAACAATCAACCTCCCCGCACTGTCAACGGGCTCAACACCCGAAAGAGCCTAAACAGGCCCTTCCTCCTCCCCCCTCTAATGGGTGGAAACATTCATGAGACACTTTGCAGAGATATACATACTCTTCCCACCAGGGTGTTGTCTAGGACTTGGGATTGACCATTGTTCGGTGCCCGTTGGCGCCTAGTTACATGTATGTATCACTGTTTTACCTTTTGCAAAATCAATAAAAATGTCTTTATAAAAAAAATAAAGTATCTTTCCCAGTTCAGCCAGTAGTGTTCGCCAATATGTACGTACCACCGGGCAGCCCCAGAGGGTATCGTAGAAACCCCCCTAATGAGTGTTACAATGCAGACACTGGGGGGAGGATGCTGGTCCCATCCTATGTAAACGCACTCTATCATAATAGATTCTATGGAGTATGTTGAATTCGATGAGTCAGAGCCTGGCCTTAATTGCCACTTGTGTAGGGAACAAGAGTGGCGCTTCCCAGTCTACCTCCTCTAACTCGCCCACATCCTCCTCACAGTGTTGTTTGAGTTCACATAGGTTGTCAGGTCTATTATTAGTGAGGGTTTTATATATAGTGGAGCCTGCTTCTTCAGGTATTTACCCCATCAATAGCCTACCCTCAAGGGGGGAGTGTTCCAACAGATCATTTGGAAGTGGTTCAGCTCCCCATGCATGTTGCAATTGTAGATATTTGAAGTATTGTGTGTCAAGAAGCTGAAAATCTTTTTGAAGCAATGAAAAGGTTCTGAGGTCTCCTCCCTCCCATATGTCTCCTATCTTTGATATATACCTATACTATCACATTCATTGAAGACGCATAGCTTCCCGATTTCCTTACGTTTCTTGCCCACCAATAACAGGGATTCACTTGATAATTTATTCGCTCTTCCTATATGACCATTGGCTATATGCCACACCTCTATAACCACTTGTGTGGCGGGTAGTAGACATCCCACTCCCGCCCCTCCATAGAGATAATATAAGTAAGAACGCTTCTCAAATTGTGTACTTTGCAGTGCATAAGTACGGTGAGTCCCCTCCACACATCCCCAGTCATTGATGACCAACAGTAATATGCCATAAGGTTCGGTGGCGCAAGACCCCTATTGTAGCTATTTTGTTGTAACATTTGAAGACTTAGGGCCAGATGTATCAAAGCTTTTTGCATTCGCAAACGGTGCAAATGCCCGTTTGCGAATGCAAAAAGCCATTTCAGAATGTATGAAAGGCATTCTGAATGCAATTTTAAGGAATCGCAAAAACAGAGATTCCTTAAAATTGCGACCCTGTTTAGAGAGTCACAAATTGCGACTCTCTAAATAAGAAATCGCAAATAAGGATTCCTTATTTGCGATTTCTAAAGCACATGTAAGAAGCAATTCCTTAATGCGAATTGGGCATTAAGGAATCGCTATTTACCATGATGTTGAACCTGGTGGTAACCATGTGCAAATTTTTAGGATGCATTTAAAATGCATTTTAAAAATTTACATGTAAAGCACACATGCCCTTTTGGCATGTGTGCACCTTACATGTTGTAAAAAATTATTTTGGAGTGCAGCAGAGGGGGCCTTAGGCCCCCAGCACCCTGGGGTTTTGCATTTCCAAAATTGCGATTTCCAGTTGGGCAATCGCAATTTTGGAAATGCAAAAAATTTGCAGATATGGGCCTACAGGCCGATAGGTGCGAATGAGGCCGGTATCGCAATTTGCGATTCGGTAATAGCATTTGCTATTTTTAAGAGATCGCTATTACCGAATCGCAAATGTGATACATTGCATTTTGCGATTCAGAAATCGCAATTTCTTAATCGCTATTTCCGAATCGTAAAATGCATTCTCTGTACATCTGGCCCTTATTCTGGGATGTTTCCCATTCCACACTAAACAGACGGAGTTCTCGGTCAACTGCGCTAAATAGGTCATCTGATAATTTAAAATATGTATTTTGCAGGATATATAGGAACTTGGGGAGGCTAATCACCTTAAACAGGGCTGCTCTGCCCATAAGCGGAAGGGGGAGCATTTTCCATCTTTTTGTATCTGCTTGAAAATCTGTAATAACTTGCATATATTTTCCCCTAGGCTTCGGGAAGAATTGAGGGTTGCATAAACAACTAAGTACTTAAAGCCCTCTCTTGTAACTTTCAGTTGCCCGGCCAGCTCAGAGAGTGAAATCATCTGCTGCGGTCGGATCAGATGTGTAGAGTATGGACTTTGCCCAGTTTATGGTGTACCCAGAGGGCCAGATGTATCAAATAAGCCTTTTGCAATTCAGTAATAGCGATTTCTTAAAAATCGCTATTTCTGAATCACAAAATGCTATGTATCATATTTGCGATTCGGTAATATTGATTTCTTCAAAATCGCAAATGCTATTACCGAATCGCAAATTGCGATACTGGCCCCATTCGCACCTATGGGCCTGTAGGCCCATATTTGTGAATTTTTTGCATTTCCCAAATTGCGAATTCCTACCCGGAATTCGCAAATTTGGGAAATGCAAAACCCAGGGTGCTGGGGGCCTAAGGCCCCCTCTGCTGCACCCCAAGATTTTTTTTAAGGACATGTAAGGTGCACACATGCCAAAGGGGCATGTGTGCGTAACACATCAATTTTAAAAATGCATTTTTAAAATTTGCACATGGTTACCACCAAGTTCAACTTGGTGGTCATAGTGAAACCTTAATGCCCAATTCGCATTAAGGAGTTGCTCGTTACATGTGGTTTAGAAATCGCAAATAAGGAGTCCTTATTTGCGACTTCTTATTTGGAGAATCGCAATTTGCGATTCTCTAAATGGGCTCGCAATTTTAAGGAATCGCTATTTTAGCGATTCCTTAAATGTGCGTTGAGAATGCCTTTCATAATTACTGAAAGGCATTTTTGCATTCGCAAACGGCGAATCTGAAACTTTCTACACTGGGGTTTTCATGGACCTTACAGGCTAGAGGTTCCAGTACAAGGGCAAATAAAAGGGGGGAAGTGGGCAACCCTGTATAGTGCCCCTACCAATGGAGAATTCCTCCGGCAACCTGCCATTAACCCAGACTGCTGCACAGGATTCGGTGTACAGCAAGGTCACCCATTCAATAAATCCAGGCCCAATTCCCAGTCAACATAAGACGCCCATCATGTAAGGCCAGCGGACTCTGTCAAACGCCTTTTCTGCATCTAATGAGACAAAGACGTGTAGTTCAGGGCGGGAAGCCACCATCTCCATCCAGTTATGGAGGCAATGTAAATTTCCTCTATTTGAGCCCCGTGGCATAAACCCTGTTTGATCACTATGGACTAAGGGTGCAATTACCTTCAAGAGTCTAGTGGCAAGTATTGTGGCCAAAATGTTTGTCTCCACATTAAGAAGTGATATCGGGCGATACGATCCACATCTCTTGGGGGCTCTACCTGGTTTGGGTGTGACCACTATCGTGGCCCGCCGCAGGTCTGGGGAAAGATTTTCTCTTCTCTCGCTGCCATCGATAGGTTTAGTAGATGAGGGGCTACTAGATCCGTCTGTTTTTTTTTTATTCTACCGGGAATCCATTGGGTCCCAGAGACTTCCGACTGTATAATTTTGTAATGGCCTCTTTTACCTCAGCAAGGGTGAGATCCACATCTAAGGTTTTTGCGTCCTCTGCCAAAAGTATTGGCCTATTTATAGCATTAAGGTATGCTTCTATCTGGGGCTGAGCAGTTAACGGTCTCTCCCTGTAGAGGGCTGCATATAAACATGCAAATTCCTTTGCTGCGGCTTAATCAGAGTCACATATCAACCCCTCGTCGCCCTCTATCCAAGCCACCCAACGTGCCTCCACCTCTCTGAGGCTTAACCATGCCAGCAGTTTCTCCGCCTTGTCCTCCACCTCATAAAGCCGGTGCAGAGTGGATAGGAAGTAGGATTTGATTTTGTCAGTGGCTAACGTCTTATATGCTGCCCTCAATTCTCCATTTGTATAATCGTCAAAGGGGACGGGTGTGAGAAGGTAGCCTCTTTCTAGCCTTGTTACCCCCACTTTTGGCCTGTTTGTGAGTGTATGTCAGGGTGTTTGTCACTGTTTTCACTGTCTCACTGGGATCCTGATAGCCAGGCCTCAGTGCTCATAGTGAAAACACTATGTTTTCAGTATGTTTGTTATGTGTCACTGGGATCCTGCTGGTCAGGACCCCAGTGCTCATAGGTTTGTGGCCTATATGTATGTGTCACTGGGACCCTGTCACACAGGGCCCCAGTGCTCATAGGTGTGCATGTATATGTTCCCTGTGTGGTGCCTAACTGTCTCACTGAGGCTCTGCTAACCAGAACCTCAGTGGTTATGCTCTCTCATTACTTTCAAATTGTCACTAACAGGCTAGTGACCAATTTTACCAATTTACATTGGCTTACTGGAACACCCTTATAATTCCCTAGTATATGGTACTGAGGTACCCAGGGTATTGGGGTTCCAGGAGATCCCTATGGGCTGCAGCATTTCTTTTGCCACCCATAGGGAGCTCTGACAATTCTTACACAGGCCTGCCACTGCAGCCTGAGTGAAATAACGTCCACGTTATTTCACAGCCATTTTACACTGCACTTAAGTAACTTATAAGTCACCTATATGTCTAACCTTTACCTGGTAAAGGTTAGGTGCAAAGTTACTTAGTGTGAGGGCACCCTGGCACTAGCCAAGGTGCCCCCACATTGTTCAGAGCCAATTCCCTGAACTTTGTGAGTGCGGGGACACCATTACACGCGTGCACTACATATAGGTCACTACCTATATGTAGCTTCACCATGGTAACTCCGAATATGGCCATGTAACATGTCTATGATCATGGAATTGCCCCCTCTATGCCATCCTAGCATTGTTGGTACAATTCCATGATCCCAGTGGTCTGTAGCACAGACCCTGGTACTGCCAAACTGCCCTTCCTGGGGTTTCACTGCAGCTGCTGCTGCTGCTGCCAACCCCTCAGACAGGCATCTGCCCTCCTGGGGTCCAGCCAGGCCTGGCCCAGGATGGCAGAACAAAGAACTTCCTCTGAGAGAGGGTGTGACACCCTCTCCCTTTGGAAAATGGTGTGAAGGCAGGGGAGGAGTAGCCTCCCCCAGCCTCTGGAAATGCTTTGTTGGGCACAGAGGTGCCCAATTCTGCATAAGCCAGTCTACACCGGTTCAGGGACCCCTTAGCCCCTGCTCTGGCGCGAAACTGGACAAAGGAAAGGGGAGTGACCACTCCCCTGACCTGCACCTCCCCTGGGAGGTGTCCAGAGCTCCTCCAGTGTGCTCCAGACCTCTGCCATCTTGGAAACAGAGGTGCTGCTGGCACACTGGACTGCTCTGAGTGGCCAGTGCCACCAGGTGACGTCAGAGACTCCTGCTGATAGGCTCCTTCAGGTGTTAGTAGCCTATCCTCTCTCCTAGGTAGCCAAACCCTCTTTTCTGGCTATTTAGGGTCTCTGTCTCTGGGGAAACTTTAGATAACGAATGCATGAGCTCAGCCGAGTTCCTCTGCATCTCTCTCTTCACCTCCTGATAAGGAAACGACCGCTGACCGCGCTGGAAGCCTGCAAACCTGCAACATAGTAGCAAAGACGACTACTGCAACTCTGTAACGCTGAGCCTGCCGCCTTCTCGACTGTTTTCCTGCTTGTGCATGCTGTGGGGGTAGTCTGCCTCCTCTCTGCACCAGAAGCTCCGAAGAAATCTCCCGTGGGTCGACGGAATCTTCCCCCTGCAACCGCAGGCACCAAAAAGCTGCATTACCGGTCCCTTGGGTCTCCTCTCAGCACGACGAGCGAGGTCCCTCGAATCCAGCGACTCTGTCCAAGTGACCCCCACAGTCCAGTGACTCTTCAGTCCAAGTTTGGTGGAGGTAAGTCCTTGCCTCACCTCGCTGGGCTGCATTGCTGGGAACCGCGACTTTGCAGCTACTCCGGCCCCTGTGCACTTCCGGCGGAAATCCTTTGTGCACAGCCAAGCCTGGGTCCACGGCACTCTAACCTGTATTGCACGACTTTCTAAGTTGGTCTCCGGCGACGTGGGACCCCTTTGTGCAACTTCAGCGAGCACCGTTTCACGCATCCTCGTAGTGCCTGTTTCTGGCACTTCTCCGGGTGCTACCTGCTTCAGTGAGGGCTCTTTGTCTTGCTCGACGTCCCCTCTCTCTTCAGGTCCAATTTGCGACCTCCTGGTCCCTCCTGGGCCCCAGCAGCGTCCAAAAACGCCAAACGCACGATTTGCGTGTAGCAAGGCTTGTTGGCATCCTTCCGGCGGGAAAACACTTCTGCACGACTCTCCAAGGCGAGAGGGATCCGTCCACCAAAGGGGAAGTCTCTAGCCCTTTTCGTTCCTGCAGAAACCTCAGCTTCTTCTGTCCAGTCGAAGCTTCTTTGCACCCGCAGCTGGCATTTCCTGGGCATCTGCCCATCTCCGACTTGCTTGTGACTTTTGGACTTGGTCCCCTTGTTCCACAGGTACCCTAGATTGGAAATCCACAGTTGTTGCATTGCTGGTTTGTGTCCTTCCTGCATTATTCCTCTAACACGACTATTTTGTCCTTAGGGGAACTTTAGTGCACTTTGCACTCACTTTTCAGGGTCTTGGGGAGGGTTATTTGTCTAACTCTCACTATTTTCTAATAGTCCCAGCGACCCTCTACAAGGTCACATAGGTTTGGGGTCCATTCGTGGTTCGCATTCCACTTTTGGAGTATATGGTTTGTGTTGCCCCTATCCCTATGTTTCCCCATTGCATCCTATTGTAACTATACATTGTTTGCACTGTTTTCTAAGACTATACTGCATATTTTTGCTATTGTGTATATATATCTTGTGTATATTTCCTATCCTCTCACTGAGGGTACACTCTAAGATACTTTGGCATATTGTCATAAAAATAAAGTACCTTTATTTTTAATATAACTGTGTATTGTGTTTTCTTATGATATTGTGCATATGACACTAAGTGGTACTGTAGTAGCTTCACACGTCTCCTAGTTCAGCCTAAGCTGCTCTGCTAAGCTACCATTATCTATCAGCCTAAGCTGCTAGACACCCTATCCACTAATAAGGGATAACTGGGCCTGGTGCAAGGTGCAAGTATCCCTTGGTACTCACTACAAGCCAGTCCAGCCTCCTACAACGGGTAACTTACATTAACTGCCTCTAGGGCTGTTAGTCTATCTTCCATATCCTTTTGGGCCTCCAACATTGACTTCTTTTTATAGGCTACAATATTTTGCGTTTTGCCTCACATTACCACCTTATATGCTTCCCACAATGTCGCCGTAGATCTAACAGTATTTTGGTTTTCCTTAAAGTGCAGCTCTGCATCTGTTCTAATTTCCCGCAGGATTGTATCATCCCGCAGCTCCCAGGCATTCAGTCCCTACCTGGAGTCCCAGTCCCTACGCCGGCCAACAGTAACTCATAGGGTTGTATGGTCAGATAAGCCGCTCTGTAAGTATTCTGCTCTTTGTAACATCCCCGCATCTCCTGCGAGCGTAAATAGATAATCTAATCTGGAAAATACTTTATGGGCTCCTCAGAAATAGGAATAACCTCTTACAGTGGGGTTATGCTGCCTCCATATATCTGTTAATCCCAGCATGTTCGCTAATTGCTGCAGGGGTGTCGGTTTGGACGCTACTGCAGCAGTGTCTGTTGTTCTGTCTAATGCAGGTCTCAGTACATTGTTAAAACCACCCCTGATTATATGTAGTGTAGACTCTGTTTCCAGTAAAATGTCCGCTACGGCGTGTATATTTACTGCTGCATGTTGGGGGGGGGGGTGCATATACATTG
Organism: Pleurodeles waltl; assembly: GCF_031143425.1. Classification (NCBI taxonomy): domain Eukaryota; kingdom Metazoa; phylum Chordata; class Amphibia; order Caudata; family Salamandridae; genus Pleurodeles; species Pleurodeles waltl. The sequence continues at coordinate 670,738,027 of NC_090447.1, forward strand.
ATGACAGTAACTGTCTCTCTACCCTAGATTCCCTGCACCGCTGCGCACGTTCCATTGGGGTCCAGCCATTAGCAAGGGTGTTTTCTTGATCTTGAAGTGCCTGAGAACTGTACTGATACCAGAGACTGAAAATATGATGGGTCCGATGTTTCTTCAGGTGGAGAATCAGTTGATTCAGTGGATTATGATGAAATGTTCCTAGTGTCATTAGGCGAATTTCTGGCGGCCACACCTCGACGATGCTCATATGCTCTGCTGGCTGTTTGGTTTGGAGCTGGTGACTCATTGTTATTTAAAAGACTCACTTTCTCTATTATTTGGTTCTGACATAAGTCTATTTCACACTATGTCTCCAGGTTGTGTGGATTTTGTCCCAGTACCTACGTGGTGAGACCGATAGTTGCCTCTCAGTTCTACTTAGTAGCAAATGTAAAAAGGACTGGGGAGAGGTGGGACAATGTACTCCAGCCCAGCCTCGGAGTGCGTTCGGCAGCCCACAAGGCCACTCACAGGTAGTGCAGCACACTCAATAGAAAATAACAGAAGCAGGGACTTAATATAACTCACCAAAAGAAATAATGAACTTTTAGATTTTTATATATATATATATTTAGACACACAAACACACACACATATATTCACTGAAAGATCTGAGTCACATTTTACTTAGGTATTAAAAAAGAGAGACAATAACTTGCATTACAAAAACCCCTAGAAACTAACTGAAAAAACAAAGGTTAAATGGACGTTATAGTTAGATGACAATGACAGTTATAGTGCAGCATTTTAACTAAAAAAAAAAAAAAGACTGAAATTCACTAGTTCAGCGAGCTAGCTATAACGTAAGCCCCACTATGCACTGCTAATGACCTCATGAATATTAAATCACTCATGACATGTTCAATTACATCACTTAATGGGGTTTGGGTGTGAGCATGGAGTGGGCTCCCCTTGAAGTCTTTTGTGCAAGGCGAAATAATAATCGTTTGGCCACCTTACAGGGCTTGGCTGTATGGAGGGAGTGGGCTCTCTGTGAAGACAGCTGTTCAAGGTAAAGGTTATACCAAGTAGATGCTTGGTCAGCCCCTGAGATCTTGTGTCTGGCATCTCAGTATTTCTTATGGTGGCCTCTGCTCTCTGGTACATTCTCTTGCAGCAACCCATGATGACTTGCTGATGTCTATTGTTGGCTTGGTGGAGCTTAGTGAAAACACACTTTGCTAGATGAGACACACTGGGATGCAGCTTTCTAAGTAAGGGCCACATACAGTCTAGAGAGCACAGTCCCAAGAAGTAGAGTCTAATTTAGGATGATGGCTGACCATTAACTCTCCCCTTTCTCTCCTATTTTTTTCAAGCATGGTGTGCTGGTGGTGATCAGTTTGATACTCTCAATAGGGCTCTCTCAAATGAGCGTGCAGCCTTCTTCTATTCTACTGACCCCGTGTCCTTAAACAGTGCTGGTGCAAGGATCCAGTTTAAATCAGCAGTTCATCAGACTGGCCTTTGTTGCCACTTGTTGCATCCCAAGAGGCATACAAGAAGAACGCAGAGTCAGGTATACCCTTCTTCTTTATTATACTTGCGCTAGCAATTAAATTATTTTCTACTACTGGGGAAGCTTGTCTCTACCCATGTTGTCCTTGCTCTGGCCTTTGCAAAAGTACCCTGATCCTTTCCACACTTCCTTCCCAGTCGCTGGGACTGGAAATGGTGTCAAGTGTCCTACGAGGGTTAAATTCTGCATTGTTCTAGTGTCTTCATCACGTCATCACACAATTGACAGTTGTGACATTAAAAAAAAACTGTTCAACATTTAAAACCAAATACTCTTTCCTATATGTTATTGGCAGGTCATAATCTACACAACAACGTCCATCTTCAGCAAACAGTGGAATTCGTAAGATATTGGTAAAGAGAACATAAATGTGTTACCTGCTTCACGGGCCGTAACGAGCCAATTGCTTTCCAGCCGCTAAATTCCGACCAGTTCAAAATCTCCCCCTTCTCCAGAAGCATTTGTTTACCCAAGAAATTTGCTCCTTCATATACAATCCATCTGAGTAAACACAAAACAACAACTACAATGAAGCTGGCAGGAAGCAACAACACATCCTGTGAATATTTGTGTTACTCTTTCAATGTTTATTCTGGTACTGAAACTATTGAAAACTATTAACTTTACAGCAATGGTTATAAAACACCCCAACACCTACGTGTTTAAACTTTGTATCTAATCCTAGGAAAGGGATGAATCAAGGCAAACTCTGATTCAGTGAAGGGAGCTCGAGAAGCCTTTACCATTTTACTACCGAGCACAAGAAGGTCAACAAACAGCCTTTCACTGCCAGCCCTGTAGGACCAAAAGTTACAAACCACCAGCAGCGGAAGCAGGCGGTTTTCATTTGGATGGTGCTTGTCTCCATGGAAATAAATTCTGCCTTGAAGGATGGAAACCAACTGGAGTGCTCTTTTATTAGAGATTACGCCTAACGGTGCATACCTTTGGGTACCAAGATCCTCTCTGCATTATTTACAGCATAACACCACAAGTCAAAGGGGTACAAATGGTAAGCATCATGCCACATGTTGACAGCGGAGTGCAGAGTGTGGTATTTATTGTGAAATCGGATCACTTTTGTTCATGCAATTATAAAGTGTTTTCTATAACAGCTTTAAGTGTGTATATAGATGGCCGCACTCAACCTGCTTTAAAAGGAACAGCTCCATCTTAGAAACTACAATTTATTTTTTATTATGCAGATCCAGGTTTACCTTTACTGTTCAACAAAATGCAGGAGACCAATTCACACGACATTTTCGAGTACATAAAGTAGTACCACCTCAGTACTATAAAATGAAATTCACGACCCTACCACCAGAGATCTCCACACACATGGGTGATACGTTTCTGTAGTGAATGTTTGAGTGACCGGGGGGAAGGGAATATGGGGAATTACCACCACAAAGTGGGAGAGGCAAAGTAAAAATTAAGGAGGGGTTTGAAAAACATATGCAAACAAAAAACACCCACCCACAAAAGTGTAAGCCCACTGTAATTCACAAAATACAATTTCTGTAGCATGCACTTACATTTTTCAACAGTGCAGCAAGGTACATAAGAAGACATCACAGTACTCAGACATATGAACATATGTATGTTCCTTCAATACACAGTAGTTGGTAGTTACATAATTTGCTGTGATGTACGTTGCGAACATAGTATAATAATACCGTTTTTTTTAATCAAACAGAACAAAGTTAATAAAATATAGAATATGCTTGGTGATTATTTTCCTAACATAGGTCTAGGATACCATGAAAAGTAAACTAGAAGAATTCATCTTGGACTGAGGTCTTGGAGTGCCTGGTCACACGGGTCATATCTTATAGGTAGGTGCCTGTTGGGTGGGATATGCGGTGGGTCAATACTGGTAGAAACCTCATGACAGGAAGAGCATTGGGGTTAATCGGGGTGGGGTGGAAATGGTTTATGGAGGGACAAGTGGATAGTGAGGAAATGGAGGTGGTGTATAAATATTGTATCTAGGGCACAGTGCGAGCTTTGTGATCAGGAAATAAGACCAGACATTACTTCTTATGTCTATTTCACTGTTTCATTCCCTTTCAGTTTGGGGTGTTGAGAAATATCGACCAAATATGTTGGAAAGTGTCCATAGAATCTAGTGCCTTATAAACACATTTTTCATATCACGCCTTCTTAAAAATCTCAGCAAGCCAGTCATCATGGTTAGGTACTCGGGGAACTGCCAGTGTCTCAAGATGCAGGTCTTGGCTACTAATAGGGCCGTGCCCAGTAGTCTTTGCTCATGCGGGGTGAGCATGGGGGAGTCTGTGAAGTCATGTAACAAGACACACCCTGAGGTAAGGGCACAATTATGCCCAAAGTGCTATGTAGAGTATTCTCAACTGATAACCAGAAGGGTTGTACATCTGGACAGTAGTCGCGGACATTAGAGATGTCAAACCTGCTCGGCCACATCTTCATGAATTTGAATAATGAAGCAATCCTCCCTTTACACTTTTTTTTGGGGTGGGTGTGTGTGTGGGGGGACTAGTGCCAGTACTGTACTAAGTTAAAAAGACATCTTGGCTTCCCTCACCCCCTTCTCCAGGTTTTCCATCACCTATATCCAATCATCCTAATTATAGTCAACTGATAAAATTCGCTGCCATCCAGTGAGTAAATTCAGAAGGAGTGACTTAGAATGTAGGTAATGAATCAGTAGGTTAAAGAAACCTGGCATTACTCCTCTATATGTTTCTGATATTGCTAGATAGAAAAGTCCGAGATGGGCCATGGCAGAGGTCCTAATTTAGTGGTGAGACAGTGAACTAACTGTAAACATTGCTACTTCTATGCCTGTGGTAAATGAAATTCCACTCTTAGCGCATACACAGATTTAATTTCCCCTTGAACTAATATATGGTCCAATCTGTTAATACCCACCCACTGTCATTGTGAGTGGACAAGTCCCCCTATAAGTGTACTCCTGCTTTAGGCCAGGAGAACATTTCGGCTCCACCAGCTTGCCTCCGTGCACTTGACACCGCCGTTTGCCGCTGCAAGCAAAGTTCGAGGCCCTCCACCACCTGCAGGCACCCGCCTGCGCCTCATCCCTGGTGCCTAGTGGTAGGCGTGTCTTGTCTTGTTTTTTCGTTCCATAGCTTGTATTTCGTTTTCTGTATTTCGTTTTTTGTTTTTAGATCTGTTTTTGACTGTAATTGTGCCCATTCTGTGCTCCACTTTGTATTTTGTGCCTCAATAGTGCCCGTTTTTCTTCCCGGCTCTCACCGGTTCCTCAATCCCTGCCGCTGCGTCCCCGCCCCCCCTCGCGCCCCCATTGGACTCTGCCCTTCCGCCTCCCAGCTGCTCCTCCCTCCCACCTCCCCTTCTTAATGGCGGCGTCTGCGCCCGTCCGCGCCTGGACCGCGATTCTCCGACCCCCTCAAGCACCATTACTCCTCAACAGAACTCCATGCCCTCAACCCAGGCCAGCACCCCGCCTACGCCCAAACCAAATCCCAAACACACACACGGGCCATTCACATGACACTCATGCCATTTCTCCTGCACTCACACTACTACCAGCATCACACTACTACCAGCAACACCAACAAGCACCGCAATAACACCAAACCCCGCAATCACCTTAACTGCATCCTCCTTAACACCCGCTCCCTCCACAAGCACGCCATTGAGCTTTGGGACCTGCTCACCACAAACTCTCCTGACATCGCCTTCCTCACTGAAACATGGATGAACTCCTCATCAGAACCCGACATCGCCATAGCCATCCCAGAAGGTTACAAAATCACCCGTAGAGACCGCATCAACAAACCAGGAGGAGGTATCGCCATAATACACAAAAACACCATAAAAATTTCCACCAACACCGAAACCCTAGACAACGCAGAACACCTACACTTTCAAATACACATCAACGCCAACACCACCCTTAGAGGTACCCTCATCTACAGACCACCAGGACCCCGCCCCCCATTCTGTGACTCCATCGCAGATACCATCAGCTCTCACGCCCTCACCTCCACAGATTACATACTCCTTGGTGACCTTAACTTTCACCCGGAAAGCACCCACGACTGCAACTCCACAGCCCTGCTTGACAACCTCAAAAACCTCAGCCTCAAGTAACTAGTCACCTCACCCACCCACTCAGCGGGACACACGCTAGACGCCATCTTCACCTCCAGCAGCCACATCACCTTCACTCACACCACCACTGCGTCGACTTCTCCTTCATGAAACCCACCACCCACCAACACACTACACCCTACCGCAAGTGGAACAAGATTTCTGAAGAACACCTGATCTCCAACCTCACACAAGCTCCACCTCCTATCACCAACGACCCCAACACCGCCGACCACAACCTCACACAATGACTAGCAACCTGCGCAGACTCCCTCGCCCCTTTGAAAACAAACAAACAATGCCTGCACCATCAAGACCGCCCCCTGGTTCACCACAGAACTCCAGGATTCCAAACGAGAATGCCAAAAAATTGAGAAAGCCTGGTGCCAAGAACCCTTAATGTGCAACTTCTCCGCCCTCAAAACAGCCATGTACAAACACCACCAACTCATCCGGACCACCAAACGGTCCTTCTACAAAGAATGCATAGACAACAGCACACACAACAGCAAGGAACTCTTTGCCATCATCAAAGAACTCACCAAGCCCAAATCCAGCACCATCGACCCTCCACACTCCCAAGACCTCTGCAACTCCCTCTCCAACTCCCTCTCCAACTACTTCCACTGCAAAATGGCAGACATACACAACAGCTTCACATCATCAGCACCCACCATCACCACCACTGACACGACCAACACCACAACACCCTGCCGCACCAACCAGCTAAACATCTAGACCCCCACCAACAACGAAGAAATCGGCAAAACCATGAACTCCATCCACTCAGGCTCCCCAACAGACCTTTGCCCCCACCACATTTTTGACAAAGCCAGCCAAATCATCGCTCCCCAGCTCCATGCCGTCATCAACAGTTCCTTCGACACTGCAACCTTCCCAGACGTTTGGAAGCACGCCGAAGTCAACGCTTTCCTCAAAAAACCCAAAGCAGACCCGAAAGACTTCACAATCTTCTGACCCATTTCTCTTCTCCCCTTCCCCGCAAAGGTCGCTAAGAAGATAGTAAACGCACAACTGTCTCGCGTCTTAGAAGAAAACAACATACTCAACGCCTCCCTGTCTGGATTCCGCAAGAACCACAGCACTGAGACCACCCTCATCGCCTGCACAGATGACATCAGGACCAGAGTGGACAAGGGCGAGACCGTCGCCCTCATCCTCCTAGACCTCTCTGCAGCTTTTGATACTGTATGCCACCAAACCCTCAGCGCACGCCTCTTTGATGCCGGAATTCGCCACAAGGCCCTGGACTGGCTCACCTCCTTCTCCGAAAGAACCCAAAGAGTTCGCCTTCCTCCTTTACGGTCTACAGCCACCAAGATCATCTGTGGGGTCCCCCAAGGATCCACCCTCAGCCCCACCCTCTTCAACATCTACATGGCTCCTCTTGCCAACATCCTTCGCCCCAAGGCATCACCATCATTTCATACGCCGACGACACCCAGCCCATCATTTCCCTCACCAGGAACCCAGCCACCGCCAAGATTAACCTGCATGCCGGACTACTCGACATCGCCAAATGGATGACAGCAAGCCACCTCAAATTAAACTCAAACAAAACAGAGATCATCATCTTCGGCCCCAACAAGACAGCACCACCCTCGGACCACCCCCAACACCCACCACCCACGCACGCACGCAATCTTAGCTGCAAAAAGGGCTATGTTTTCAGTTGCTAAAGTCTACTGTAAGTAATTACGAAAGAGCCTGTCGGTAACTCCCAGGGTCTTGATACGGGCGCAGGGAGGCCTGGACTGGGCACCACCTGAAAAGGGAGACAGTCCACCACCCAGTAATGTTTAGGTGCCATGTCATGAAGTGCATGGAGGAAAGGTCGGCACCATCGGCGGTTGATCTTGAAGCTCCAGTACTTGATGGCGGTCCAGGTGGGATATCACTTGTAGGCTGAATCTAGTGCACTGTGGAAGGTGTAAAGTTCTCTTTATTAACATGACCCAGGTGTCAGGGTGTGTGAGCTTCCAGATTTAATGAGTACAATGTTGAACTCTGTGCAGCATCTGCAATTAAAGCCATGTACGTCCCCTTGATTTGCCAGAGCTTCCACCTGATAATAGTGTCACTATAGGCCTAAATATTCTCCAGTCAAGCCTTCAAGTAACTGAAGCACCCCCACATGGAAATTATTATCTATTCTGTGATATTCTCCCAGATTGTTTTGGCTTCTTTTTCTGTACTCATGTTCGCTAATCTTTGAAATAACCAGTGGTAAAATTCTTGTGCTCTCTTCTCTAAACACATTAAAATTGTCATATTCTTAATTTGCACATTTAATTTACTAGTAATTCCCTGGTACAAGATACCCCATGCACCCTTACTCTGTAAACTAAATGCTGCTACTGGGCTGCTGTATTCATTGTGCCACTCTCTAAAGTCGCACTGCAAAACATTCACAGGCTTGCCAGTGCACCCCGTGTGTGCAGTTTTAAAACAACTGTTTAGACCTGGCAAAACAAGCTTTTTGCTAGGCCAAAACTTTCCTTTTTAATACTTATAAATCACCCTCAATGTAGGCTCTAAATGTCCATAGTGCACAGTATTCAAACAGTAGGACATGTTTATTGAATGTTTGACACGTCTTGGCAGTGAAAAACCTCAAACTTTGTTTTTTCGTTGTGGTAAACCTGGTTCTTCCGTAGGCTAACACTGGTCTACACTATTACCTTCAATACATGCTAAATTCAGTTTGGGAGTAGCTAGTTCAAGGAATCATTTAATAGTAATTTAAAATCTAACTTAATGGTCAATCAGATATTATATATCTACTTCTGAAATTATACTTTTAGAAAGTTGTTATTTTCATCCCTAAAACCAAAAGGCGTTCTTGCCAGTGTCCAGCTGTCACCTGACCCCTGATGGATCCCCTATGGAGAGATGTGTATTGCTCCCAGTTAGTAGACAAATGGCTCTGAATGTGAGGAGGGGAACTCCTCCCTTGACAGAACTGCCTGGGAGTTGTGCCAAGTGACTTCCTGGGCTTCAAAGAATGATTACTTTGTCACTGGCAGATGAAGCTTACACCCACACCTGTTGTCGCTTCGTCTCTCTAGTCAGGTTGGCACCAAGCCCAGAGGGCGGGGACAAACTGACAAGAACTGGTTTAAGTGGTGGGTGTAGGAGGCAGTGGATTCCAAAGGTACTTACACCTTATACCAGGTCCAGTTATCCCTTATTAGCTAAATGTAGTCAGTGTCTAGAAGCCAAGCTGTCTAGAGGTAGCTGTAGGCAGAGCTGCCAAGGGTGAACCAGGAGACATGCAAAGCTCATGCAATGCCCCTGTAGTCACACAGTTCTCACACACATGAAAGACAATACTGAGTATTACAAAAATAAAGGTACTTTATTTTAGTGACACAGTGCCAAAAATACCTTAGAGACTATACTCCCTTAGGAGGTAAATAATATACACTAGTAAACAAAAACAGGTAAAGAACACAGTCAGAAAACAGTGCAAATAGTGAAAATCACAATAGGTTGCAATGGGCCTAGGCGGAACACAAGCCATATACTAAAATAGTGGAATACAAAAGTCAGTCTCACACCTAGGCAAGTGTAGTGTGTAGAGGGGTGCTGGGAGTGTTAGCAAACACCAAAGGTAAGGAATAGACCCCATCCCAGAGCCCAGGAAAATAGAAGTAAATCACAGTAAGTTTCCTAAAACACACAAGAAGTTGTGATACAAGACTATGCAAGAACCAGAAGAGACTGCAAGACACCAACGATGGATTCCTGGACCTGAAGACCTGTGGAAGAAGGGGACCAAGTCCAAGAAGCACTGAAGAGTCCAGGGAGAACCAGAGCCCCTGCTAACCCAGATGAAGGTGCGAAAGAGGAAACCCCAGTGAGAAGACAAAGTCAGTATTGCACCAAAGAAGACAGATGCACGTTCCTGGTTGGTGAAGAAGATGTCCCACACCGGATGAATGAATGCAGTCTGGTTTGTGTCGCTGGATTCCGCCAACAAGCCTTGGCACACGCAAATCTCGCGGTTAGCGGGAAATGGTGCTGTCCGTGACCAGGAGGGACCTGGTGGCCTCTACCCAGGAAGGGGAAACAGAGGGGGCTCTCAGGAACTCAGAGAGCCCTCAGATGACCAGGCAGCATGCACAGGAGTCCCACAGCACGGGGACAAAGTGCAAATGGAGGCCCACGCAGCAATACACAAAGATTCCACGCCGTTGGAGAACTGCTCAGGAAGCTGTGCGTCGTAGAATGGAGTGCTGGGGGCCTAAGCTGTGCTATGCACAAAGAACTTCTTGGAATGTCGCACACAAGCCTTGGCAACTGCAAGTCACACAGTGCACAGAGGTTCTGTTTTGCGT